>NW_024429186.1:31706506-32266506 GCF_017639785.1 Mesocricetus auratus | reverse complement strand
GACATCTTCATGTGACCTTAACTTTTGGTCCCGGTAGGACACTTGTCCAAATGTTGTCCTCAGGAGTCTAGTGATTGCCACCAGCACCACTAGGTTCTCGAGCCTAAGCTCTCCATCTGCAGACCCCTGACAACCAGACAAGGGAAACGCCCCAAGAAGGAGTGTCCCGGAGAAGGCAAAGCTGGCTCTGACTCCCTAACCCAGTCATAAGGAGCAGCAATTAAACAGGGTTGAGTAGGAGGGAGAGGTTTGGGGGCCAGAGGCTGGAGTGGGTGGCCATTCCTGGGATCCTTGGGGCCAAGATGATGAGCATCTGGTGCCACTTAGGAATTTGTTTGACATTTGAGTGGACCCCAAAGCTTGCGCGGTTGAGGGAGTCATACAAAGAATTCAAAATAAATTCCTAAAGCCTGCAAAGGCTGAGCCCCATTCCGGGCCCTTGGGCCCAATGTTGTGGGGCCTCCCAGGGAGCTTTCAGAATGTCCCACTAGCCAAGAGCTTTGTCTTGCTGGCCACTTCCTCCAGAACCATTCTGATTCCATAAAGTTCTCCTCCCAACCAAGTCCCAAGTCGCCAGGCGAGAGAGCTGCCCCTCTCAACCCCAGGGCTTTCCAGCATATACCGAGGTAGAAGGGGAAAACAGTCTACTCAGTTGGAAGTCGCTACCCCTTGTGGCAGTGACAAATCTCTTTGCGGGCTGGAAGGTCTTTGAGAGAAAACAGGCTGCATGCCCTGGGAGTTTTCTTGAAACCAGCGCCTGTGGGAACCCAGCACAGACCAAAGAACCTACTTGGCTGGGAACAAATCCTGACAAAGAGGCCCCCTGAGCCACCATCACCCCAGATACCCTCAGGATATAACTTTACAGCTAAGAGAAGGAGGTCAATAGTCAGGTCTGCCTTGCCTGTCTACAGAGGAGTCCTGAGGGATGCCAGGCCAGAGTAGAGTTGTCCAGAATCAAAGACCGTCAGCAGAAGGGACAAGATGGAGCTGGAAGGGTACTTAAAAGAGATTCAGATACTCAGTTGACACCTCTGATGACACCGCAGGCCCAGCCAGGAGAGCATCTGCCTTACGTTTGCTAGATGAGACGCATAACCCCAGACTTCCAGATCAGACATTACGTCCCTCGTGTAAGGCTCCTCTGACAAGTGTCTGACTTCCCCTGCACCCAATGCCAGCGTTTAGAAGTGGTGGCTCATGCCACTGGAGTCCCTCTCTGCCTTGGGTGTCTCAAAGGTTCTTTCCTTTCTCTCTCTGCCTCTGTAGGCTGACACTGTGCCTAACACACAGTATACATTAAGTGCTCCTTTAGTCACTTGGAAGTGTGCTGAGCAATGCCGAGGGTAGGAAAGGGGATGTTAGGGTTGCATGGCCAGCAGACTCAGTAGTAGCGACTCACGTGGCAAGGAACTGATTTCTTGTTCCATGATTTTTGTAACCTACTTGGGCAGGTGAGCAGTTCTCCATCTAAGGTAGGTCCTCAAGCTTGGTCCTGTCCTGAACACAACCAATCTAATTCTCCATAGAAAGAACAGGCCACAAGCTTCTAGAACAATGCATGGTGCCTGGCCAAAACTGAAAAGGCCCCTTTTTTTAATCTCAAATTTTCCTACATTTCTTTGCTCGTCTTGACAAATAATGCTACTTTTAACTTGTAATAATGATACAAAGTTTCCTTTTCATTATGGATTTATTTATGCAGAAAAATGAGTCAGGCTTTGTTTGTAATGATAAAAAGATGTAATTTATCTAAACATCCAGAAACAGGAGAATGGATAAATAAACTGTGGTATATTTAGACAAAGGAACAATATACAACAGTTAAAATGAATAAACTTGAGTGTATATTATCATAGTTAAGTCTCAAATACCTAATGAGAAGGAAAAACATTGTAGAGTAATACAATATGCTATCATTTGTCTAAGTTTAAAATATGCAAATATATAAGTTTAAAATGTGAAAAAATACAATATTGTATATTTTATGGATATTTACATCTTTTGTAATAGTATAAAACACACATTGGAAATATTTAATCCAAAGGGTAATTAACTGCAGAAAGAGGGAGGCAAATGTATAAAAGAAATTTCAACTTAAAAAAAAAACAAAAGTAAAATAACTCATGAGTACTGTTATTCCCAATGCCTTTCAGCATTCATCTAAAATTTCACAATTTATTTCAAAATATATAATATGGAATTCTGTTACTTTACTAATGCATTGATGGGGGCTGGAGAGATGGCTCAGAGGTTAAGAGCACTGGCTGCTCTTCCAGAGGATCTGAGTTCAATTCCCAGCAACCACGTGGTCGCTCACAACCATCTGTAATGAGATCTGGCACCCCCTTCTGCCTGTGAGCATACAGACAGACATTGTATAGATAATAAATAAATAAAATTTTAAAATGTATTGATGGAGAAAAAAAGCTGGCAAGGTGGCTCATTAGATCAAAGCACTTGCCATCAAGCCTTACAGCCCGAGTTCAATCCCCGGGACCCACTAGTGGAAGGAGAGAAAATAAGGGAATACATAGGAAATATGAAGATCATCTGCTATGAGGCTGGTTCAAAAAATACTGAGCACTGGTAAACAATGGTTTAATAAGTCCCTTGTAGACTGTATTACATAGCTACACTGCTCACCTCAGACATTTAGCAAAGTTCCTGGCACATGTTTTTTTAAAAAATACACACTACATCAAAAATTCCACAAGGACAGGGCTTATCTGTCTTTTCCACTGCTATACTCCCAGGGTTCAACATAGTGCATATTGAAGGAGTTAATTAATTAAAAAAAAAAGTCTCGCCGGGCAGTGGTGGCGCACGCCTTTAATTCCAGCACTCGGGAGACAGAGGCAGATGGATCTCTGTGAGTTCGAGACCAGCCTGGTCTACAAGAGCTAGTTCCAGGACAGCCTCCAAAGCCACAGAGAAACCCTGTCTCAAAAAAAAAAAAAAAAAAAACCTCAACTAGCAATGGTGTGCAGTTCTACATTCCACCAGCAGATGGCACTTGGCCTCTGACTTTCCTACAACGGCCAGAATGGACATGGATTGAGGAAATTAAGGAGTAACTTTATCATTCAGGCCCTCTCCAGAGGCTGAATGGTATGCTGAAGGAACTCATTATCTACCAAATGTGAAGTAGACAAAACTGAGGAGCCAACTCAAGCACAGGTGTGCATCTGTGCATGTATAGCAAGTGCCTGTGGGAGGCACCCAGCTGCTTACACACCTGCTTTGCTTCACTGTATGACCTCTAACAGCACCTTCCAACACACACACACACACACACACACACACACACACACACACACACACACACTTAAATGCCCACAGTAAAAACTCCCCTATGACAACCCAAACTTCATCTCTAGCCTAAGCCCCTGGCTCCCCTATACCAGGGTTTCATTCTTGCCCCTGGGCAAGTGCCAACTGTGAAAAGCCCTTGCTCTGAGGTGGTGTTAAGCCAGCCTGACAGGGTCGTCTCCAGGGGCCGTAGTCTCCTTCCTCACCTGCTTTCTCCTGAGCCCCGGGGGTGCTAGGTCACAGTGTCTTCTTCTGAGCCCCGGGGGCCTTAGGTTGCAGTATCTTCTCTGAGCTTCTCCACTGCACTGCACAGCTAGCTCCATCATACTTAACAAACACTCCCAGCCCTTTTGGAAACGCATCCACCAGCACATACTGCTCGTGCCTCCAACTTGATCTTAAGTAACTGAGTTGCCGCTCCAGCAGAGTCCTGCCTCCTTTCCCGTGCTCAGCAATATGTAATCATGCAATTGCTTGCTCAAGTCAGGAAAAACGGAGAATGGTGAAACAAGGCAGGTGCCCCATTAACTCTCCTTGAATGGTCCTAAGCTGGACCCACTTGGAAGCATGTGAGCTGTGCCCTGCAGATCTTAGGCCAGGCCTCCTAAGGGCAGCAGGGAGTCCACTTACACACAGGGAAGGCCAGCTACGTGCAGGCGCTGATCTGATGGGAACACAGAAGAGAACAAAACCCTGCTTTCATAGAACTCGTGTAAGTGAGCACATAAGCAGAAATAGAAATATATAAAAGAATGCTATACGGAAGTATAAAGTGGGCCGAGGGCGGAGAAGGAACGGGACACAGTGAACTCGGCTGAAATACGAGAGAGGAGCGCTGCAGCCCAAGAGAACAGTATGTACAAGGTCCAGCAGAAGACCTTCCGTAGTACAACTAGGGGTACAAGCACTGGGACTGCTACCTGCGGCTCAAGCCAACGGCTACCGAAGCCCCTCCTAGACTTACCAGTGGCACCTGACCCAGATCAGCACTGCCAGACAACTGTGCCCCCATTCCAGAGACACCTGGATACCCAGGCAAGATCCCCACCATTGTAACTCTGGGCAGGGCTTTGTTGGGGCGGGGGAGGGAAGCCGCCTTCCATGATAATAGAGTCCTGGGCCCGCAGCGAGTGGGGCAAAATAATTAGTTGAAGAGTTGGAGGGAGGCTTAGCCGTACAAAATGTACAAATAACGCTGACTCCCGGCACACACAAACCCAGCCTCTCACACAGCGTCGGGGCGGCTTTCCTCTCCAAAGAGCTAAGCCCATGCCTAAGCTCTCTGCGTGTCCCAGCAGCCCTGAGACCGGACTATACACTTGTCTCGGCGCGCTGGCTTCCCTGCCAGCCCCTTCCTGGAGATGCATCTGTCTTCGCGCCCTGGTGTTCCCGCTCCCCCGCCCAGATCCTCCATCTACTGGCTCCCTGAGCCAGCTTTACCTTCTCCGGGCCTCAAGAACCCAGAGCGCCCACCCAGCAGCCTGCTCCCCATGGCCTCTCAGATCCTGGCAGTGCTGCCAGCCACTGAGCCCATCTCAGAATGAGCTAGAAATACACAACTTAACGTCGGGGTTCCGAGTGAGCTGTTGTCCAAGGAAGGGAAAGAACAGATTTATTTTTCCAAAATCTTTTTGAAAGCTGGTTCTGTCTGAGTCCCAGGTTTGGAACCTCGGAGTGGTTTCTCTACAGTTCTGAGGACGAAGGGACAATGAGTCTCCTCTGTCCCTCTGCCAGTGAAAGCATGACCCTCCGCACCCCTGCATCCCTTGGCCTCCCCACCATTCCCTCTACAATGCTCACCCGGTGAGCCGCCCTTGCCGTGCAGCCGCGGGTCGCTGCAGGGTCACCCGGCGCGCGACAGAAGGCGCAGCCCGGGCTGCTGGATGTTGCTGGCCCCGGGGACTGCTTCTTCGGGTCTGCACAGGTGGCTGGACTCGACGCAGCTGTTGAGCACGGGATGGCCTCCTGGCCTCGGCCTCAGCCTCGGCGGGCCTCCTGGGGCTCCCCTGGCCGGGTTGGTTCCACTCCGAGGGCGACAAGCCAGAGACCGGAGCATCAGGCTCCCGGAACAGACTGTACACCTTGGCTGCAGCAGCTACGGGGTGGCTGCCCACGGGGCGCCACAACCGATTCGCATCCCTGCTAGCTGGTTCGTATCTCCCCGCGGAGTCCCTTTGGGCATGACCTGTCCCCATCAAGAGAGCCAGGGCGACTGGCAGCAAGCCTCTCCAACGCATCCGCAGGAAGCGTCCGGAGCAGCGGGAGGTGGTCGGAGCCCTCATGGCGCCAGGGTAGCCGCAGAGCTGTGGGCACCGGAGACCTCGCGGGGAGATGCCCTCCACCGTTTGCTCCACGGACCCTCCTAGCCGCTTGCCCCTACCCGTCTAGGGGGCACTGAAGCAGCAGGTCTGGGGACCCGGGGGTTCCCAGGCTAGGACTGTATGTCTTGAGCTGCCTGGGCTGCGCACGGAGCCGGTGTCCACTGCACCTTCGCGCCCGCTCCCCGCACTGCAGCCGTCTGAAGGGGAACCGGAGGGTTTTATTTTTGGAAACCGCCCCCTGCTTTTTCGTCTCTTTTATCCACGCCATGCCCCCTCCTCGGAGGGACAGCTCGGCCCCCTTATTACGGGAGACAGGAATTCCAGCAACACCCACTTTGGCACCAAGAAGCGAGCGGGCGGCGAGGGGATTAACCCGTGAGGAGCTGCGGGCAACGCAGGGCAGACCCGGGGACTGGAAGGACAGATGGCGTCTGACTGGACAAGCGCACCTGAGCCGCCGGTCTCCTGTCCTGAGCAAGCCTGCCCTGGATGCATTTTTTGCTCCTGACCTCACGGACTCGGACCTGGAACAAGGCTGCTTCTCAGGCCTGAAGGAAGCTAGGAAGGTACCCAGACCAGAGTAATGGGGACAGAGTCTGAGGCATGTGCTCCTGGTCCCGTCGCTTTATCCCCTGGCCGCTGGGGGCGCTAGACAAGAATGCAGGTGTCCCTGGGGCAGCAGCCAGAAGCCGGACGCCTAATGGGAAAGGTCAACTGGGGGCGCGCGCCCTCTAGTGGAACTGGCCTCAATCCTTGGCAATCGTGCCTTGTAGAGACAGGCTCTGCCAGCCGCCTCAGTTCCTTGATCTTAATCAGCTTCCTGTGGCGTCAAGGCTTGGCCTGGGCTTGTGGTGATGATGGCTACCTCTGGAAGAGGTATTCTCTTTTCACAACGGTAGGCATGGAGCCTCTCGAAAAGGTGACTGAAGAATAGGATTTCCAAGGAGGGAAATAAACAAACAGGCCTATGGCCTTTGGCTCACATTCCCCTCCCTGGACTCCTGTCACAGCCCCTCATGCCTTGGGGGATTTCCCCTAGGGAAACTGAATGAGTCGTCCCTGCTGAGCTGGGTTCTTCCATCCTGTATTGAGGGGACAGGGATGTTGGTTGCCTCCCTTCTGAGTGCCCTCTCTAATCAGCAATCTTTCTCACCCATGTCCACTGCCCCAAAGCCTAAAGGCCTTTGGCAGGTTCAAACGTGGCTTTCCTGAAAATGTTTCCACAGTCTACTATCTCCTAGGGAGGCATAATGAAAGAGCATCCCATGCCCAGTGTCTCCCTTCCCGGAAGCCGAAGTAATGTCTAACTGGAGAAGGAAGCCTCAAAACTTGGCATTGGCCTACAGAACCCGCCACACCCGGCTGGCTCTCTGGCCCATCAGAGCTTATCCCTGCCCAGTAGACACCTGGCAGCATCTGCAAACAGTCCACCGCCGCGCCCCCTCCCTCTACCTGGAGCATTCATCGCCAAGAGGTCTTCTGGACAGGCTCTTCATCTCACCTCTCAGTGCAAGCATCACCCCCTGGAGCGGCCATGTGTGCTGCTCAGCTTCTCTGGCCTGTGAGGAAATATTCAAGGTTACCCACATAAGAGAAATCATTTCCTGCAGCTCACTGTTTCTGCCCTCAGCTGATTAGCTTTGGGGCTTGTGCTGAAGGAAGGCGAAGGAAGAGGAGAACCTCATGGCATCTTGGAAGCAAAGAGAGAAAATGAGAGGCCAAGGTCCCAACTGTCCCTCGGAGAGCATGTCTCCGATGATCTAACGTCCTTCCCCTACTCCCCACTTCCCCGAGGTCCCATCACCCTCTAATTGTGTTACAAACTAGTCACCAAGCCTTTGGACACATATCCTTTAGCAAGAAATTTCGGCACCAAACTGTAACCCCATCCCTGGACCCCTAGTCTAGAACAGCCTTTACACCCTGAGTCACCACTGCTCACACATCCCTGGACCCCTGGTCTAGAACAGCCTTTACACCCTGAGTCACCACTGCTCACACATCCCTGGACCCCTAGTCTAGAACAGCCTTTACACCCTGAGTCACCACTGCTCACACATCCCTGGATCCCTAGTCTAGAACAGCCTTTACACCCTGAGTCACCACTGCTCACACATCCCTGGACCCCTGGTCTAGAACAGCCTTTACACCTCAGAATCACCACTGCTCACACATCCCTGGACCCCTGGCTAGAACAGCCTTTACACCCTGAGTCACCACTGCTCACACATCCCTGGACCCCTGGTCTAGAACAGCCTTTACACCCTGAGTCACCACTGCTCACACATCCCTGGACCCCTGGTCTAGAACAGCCTTTACACCCTGAGTCACCACTGCTCACACATCACCTCACTTTATGTTCACAGCTTTCCAGAGCTGGAAGTATCTTACTGTCTGCTGACTCCGTGCAGCTGGCTATTTAGAAAGGCAGAACCTGATGGAGGACAGTCAGCTATATTTCTCTGTCTCCCACCACATAATAGTGAGCTTTCCTTATCCATTTCTTTTTAAAGGATTTTTAAATTACTTTTAATTAGCTGGGCAGTGGTGGCGCACACCTTTAATACCAGCACTGGGGAGGCAGAGGCAGGTGGATCTCTGTGAGTTTGAGGCCAGCCTGATCTACAGAGTGAGTTCCAGGACAGCTAGGGCGTTAGAGAGAGAGCCTGTCTCAAAAACAACAACAACAAAAGAATTACTTTCAATTATGTGTAGGTGTGTATGTCTACACAGAGGCACGTGCACTCAAATGCAGGGGTGCTGAAGGCCAGCGGGGTTGGATCCCCTGAGGCTGGAGTCACAGGTGGTTGTGAGCCACCCAGTGTGGCTCTGGGAACTGAGCTCCAGGCCTCTGGAAGAGCAGCAAGTGCTCGTCACCACTGAGCCATCTCTCCAGCCCCATTCTTCTCTACTCCTAACACCTCAGCACAGTCCTTGCCTATTCTTACCAGATGCAAGAACAGTCTTTGTGCCAGGCGTTGGTGGCGCACGCCTTTAATCCCAGCACTCAGGAGGCAGAGGCAGGCCGATCTCTGTGAGTTCGAGGCCAGCCTGGTCTACAGAGCGAGTTCCAGGACAGCCTCCAAAACAATACAGAGAAACCCTGTCTCAAAAAACGAAAACAAAACAAAATAAAGCAAAACAGTCTTTGTAACTAAGATCAACTTCTAGACACTAAAGAGCCTGCTCTTATGCAGGTCAAAGACTCATCCAGTTTAATCAATGTATGTAATTCAATCCTCTCCTCTCCGCTCCACCTCCCCACCAATAAGATGTAGGCCCTGTAGTGGGGAGAGTGGTGTGGGGCCTTTTCTTCAGACTCTCTTCTTACACTACAACTCTTCTAGGTCAAGGTTCCACAGGAAGTGTCAGAGAAAGAGCAACTAAGTCTTACTTAGCTGGTGCTTAAGCATTGTGCATTTGTGTGCTGGGCCAGGGGAGGCTTCCACCCTGCATTGCCATAGCAAAGTAGAGTCTAATCAACCTCCAAAAGATCTGCATCTCTTGTCTAAAAGACACTCCCTGCCAGGCTAAGCAGTGGTAAGGAGACCACTTACTTCCCCACCATGTAGACCACCACAGCCACAATTCTCCATCAGGAACTGCACACAAGTCTCTTCATACATGTACGTGCTCAGTCCTCAAGGTTTATGCTGGGATCTCCCAAGAGCTTTCTTGCTGTGCCTTGGCACATGGGGTCTCTGTAACGGTGAGTGATTGTCCAGGTAGGAAAAGGACAGTTGGGAGGAGTCATAGCGGTCTCCTCTTCTGGTGATGTCCCCGCTACACACAGCTTGCATTAGGGGCGTCCTCGGGGAACCCTCAGCCCTGTCTGCTAAGGCGCCAGTGTGTTCTCTCCCCAGCCACTAACTGAATCCTTCTCTGTAGAATGCCTTGTTGTTCTATGTTTTAGGCTCTGCCACATCAGTGGACACTGTGTGTGTGTGTGTGTGTGTGTGTGTGTGTGTGTGTGTGTGTGTGCGTGCGTGCGTACATATTCCTGATGAAGTGCACATATGTGCAGTGACCAGATGTCACCCTTGGGTGTCATTCCTCAGGGGCCATCCATCTTGGGTTTTTATTTGGTTTCTTGTTCTTTTTCTTTTTTTGGAGACAAAAACCTCTCACTGGTCTCGGTGTGCTTACTAATTGGCTAGGCTGGCTGTCCAACCAGCCACAGAGTGCCACTTGTCCTGGCCTTCCTAGTACTGGGATTAGCAAACACATGCTACCATGTCTGGCTTTATTTATTTATTTTTTATTGAACCTGGGTTCTGGGGATCGGACTCAGGTCCTCCTGTTTGCAGGCAAGAACTTCACCTACTGAGCCATCTCCTCAGCCCAGCTTCAGCAGACATGCTAAAGCTACGGGAAGAGTCCTGCTCAACAGTCTACAAAATTATTTCTCGTCTTATATCCCCCGCTACTCCATCTCCAAATGAGCTGATATGTTGTTCTCTGTCTCCTGTAAAATAGAGCAAGAATCTGGTGGGCAGTCAAGAAATACACCTTGGTGGCGGCTCAGGGGTGGATGACAGAATGCCCCACCAACCGGGGAGGACTGGTGTCGCTAAGCTTATTTGAAGAGAGGAAATGCTTGAGCTCTTGGTGGCAGGCAGTTCCTGGTGCAAACTCTCGTGGTTACTGCCCTTGGAGATGCATGCCACCTCCAGCCCAGAATGCTCAGTTCTACCCCTGCACAGCGATGCTGCCCATGCTGCCTCTTCCTGGTTGGAATGGGTGTCCATCTCTTCAATCCATGCTTCCGCCTTCTACCTGCCCAGTGCCTTCGGGGACCTCCTCTCCATCCCCCGGTGCTCACCTCACACCCCCAAGAGCGTCTCAAGGCCAGAAACCTTGGCGTCCTCTTGTCCCTGAGCTATTTTTTCCTCCTGTGTATCCAAGTCATTATTACTGCTTCGTCTCCCCAGCCTGGATTTTTGGAAGTCTGCCGCCCATTCAGCCTCTCACTGCTTGCTTCAGCCAAAAGCCTCAGCAGACACGCTTCCCTCACCACCCGGCGCCCCTCCCACTCCTCGGTGAGTACAAGTGGTCCTTGGAAATCCCCACCCTGTTCTCCTGGGGCCCACAGCCCCAATAATCTACTCCAAGGCTTGGCATCTGCTGCCCATCTGAGCTTCATCCTCCTGTCCCTCCTACTTTGCCTTCCGCGTGCCCCCCCCACTACCACCCCCGTAACTGTTGGGACCTCACGATAGGGCTTTTCAAAAGTCCCTTCTCCTTCTCCCATCAGCATTTGAGTTCCGGTAGAGTCCTACTTCATTTTGCTGTTTCAAGCTGTCAAACTTTGTGACACTTAGTATGGTCCAGGTACTGCGTTAATTGTGCTACCCAGATGACTCATGAAGCCAACCTCTAGGGTATCATGATTATGATTTCCACAAACACAAAGAAGAACACTGAGGTTGGGGATAGCACCTTGCTTGCCCAAGATCACACAATTTGTTGATAAGAGGCAGATACAAGATTCAAATCTGGTTTACCTTAAGTCCAAACTTTTAAGGCCATATAATCCTTCCAGAGCGGCCATCACAACTAAGCAGGACACTCCTCTCTGTTGTGACCTCTAAAGATCTCCAGTGCATAGTCTCAAATGCCTCCCTCAGGCCTGCCACTCACGATTTAATTACCAAAAGAGTTACAGTGATCAGAACATTATGCTCCCCCGAATCCTGTCTGCCCAGTTAGAGAAGGGGTTAACTGTTCCCAGCAAGGCCCCTGACTCACCATGCATCACTTCCCTGTCACTGATGAGGCAGGAGAATGCTGTTAAGCCAGCTCGGACATCTGTGGAATATGTGGAGGGAGAGTCTCCGGAAAGCCTTGAAGAGTTACTTCTAAGGGGTCAACATTAGTCAGGACAGGGGATGGCAGTCTGCTGGACACACGGGGTCACCTAATTGCTTTCCCATGTCTTGCTGGAGTGGTGCTGGCAGCCAGAGAGCTACCAGAACCTGAACTAATTTGGTAAATAAGGACCAAAACCAAGGACCGCATCGCTAAGACCCAGACTCCCCACAGAATTCCAAAGATTTTTCTTCCTTGGAAGTCACTGGACCTCCAGCCCTGAATTCCGCTCCCCAGGAGAGCCTGTTCCCCTGCTCAGAACAAATAACATACTTCCTGGTTAATTGGAAGTCAGGAGGGCTTGAAGAAGGGTGATTGGGCCCCCAGTCTTGCAGAGAGGTCAGACACCAGGCAGCTGAGACTCCTGCATGGTCCATCTCAAGTTTTGGTGTCTCCTTTTTGATGACTTCTCTGCCCACAGTGGTAAGTTATCAGGACCCCTCTGACTCAGACATCACAGCCTGGCATCCCCACAAACTCACAACCATTGGATCTGATCTGCCAGTGCCTGTCCTTCCCAGTGAGTATGGTATGCTGGCTTAGCAGAGGCAGCCATAGAGTGAATGCCCACGCAGAGGTCAAGTAACCTGGACTAACACTGTAGAACGTTCTGGAAAGGCTGCCTTCTGTGAATGGAGCTCAGTTCAGAGCTTCTCATCTGGAAATGGAGATAATGATGCCCTTTCCTGCTATTCCCTCCTTCAGGGAAAATTATGCTCTGTCATTGGGAGGGCACTGATGACTGCTGTGCTGTGTAGTAACACTCAGAAAGTACCTGGCTCTGTGCTGAATGCCTCACATTCATTTTCTCATTCGTCTTTCATGCTAATTTTGTGAAGGGAGTGTTACTTTCCACTGCAGTATGTGAGGAAGTGAGGGAGGTAAGGTGACTTAGCCACAGTCACAGCCTAAGCAGCTACAAAGCAACTCTCTCCTGGTTTATCTAGACACAGACACTGTATCTGTACCAGCTTCCATGGGCAGGGAGACAGCCTCCAGTCACGACTCTCTGGGAGGTGGAAGGAAGCCCTCAGCATTTGGGGTACAGTAAGGATACTCATGGCCCCAGAACTTCTGTTAGTCCCAAGTAAGGTCTCCTGTCAAGCCTGCTGCTGATCAGCTAGGATACTTTGTGTCCAAGCAGACCAAAGCCATCATGGTGAGTCTCAGAGACCCTGATCCCACCCACCAAGGAGAAGGAAGGTGGTCACATTCAGCCTCCTTCAAGTGGCTTGCCGCACTGTTTGGGGCCCATCATCCTTTTCTCTTTGGGGACAGGAGAGATACAAGTGGAATGCCTGTGCAGCTATGAGGCAGGCATTGCAATCTCCAACACAAACCCAGAGGGGGAAAGCATCTTGTTCAAGGTCTCACAGGCTAGGACTCCAGCCAGGATTCATCTAAGAAGTCCAAAGTCCATAATTTTTCCACCCTAGCACACTGTGCTCGCTCCAGGGTGTCCTGCAAAGATGTGAAATGGGCGGCTCTTCAAAATAACTGGCTCCACTCTGCTCCCTTCATTCCCAGGCTCTGGCACAAGGGTGAACTGGTCTGAAGTCTCCGTGCATTTAGCCCTAAAGCCAAGATGTCATTTCCTACTTACAAATGCCTTCAGCCTCTAACTAGAGTAGAATCTTCTAGAATTCCCGGGATTTGGAGCACATCAATGTCCCCCTCCTCCTTCTTGGTGATTTTGTTGTTGTCTTGTTTTTTATTTGTTTGAGATAGGGTCTCACTGTGTACCCCTGACTGTCCTGAAACTCACCATATAGACCAGGCTGGCCTTGAACATGCAGAGCTCTACTTGCCTCTGCCTCCCGAGTGCTGGGACCACCGTCCGGCTGAGTGCTGGTGTTAAACTCACGCACCACCATGGCCAGCTGAGGTGCTGTTTCTTCAGCAGAGGCTCCAAATCTGAATCCCACGGGTATCTGGAGGCCTCCTTTTCATCCATCCCCTGAGACCACAGGACTTATGTGCTCCCCCGAGGTGCAGTGAGAGCTACAACGAGTGATTCTAAATCTCCAGGAAGAAAATTATAAGGACTGAGGGGGGAGCAGACCTCTGCAGACTTCTGAGGTGTCTGTGAGGAATCTGAGGACAAGACTGAGAGGGAGCAGCTGTCCTTGGCTGTCATTAAGGCCTCCCAGTCTATTCCCATCTTGGCCTCCTGCTGGGACAGTGACACCCTCACACCCTGAGGGGTGAGGCTTGTCTGAACAGAGAAAAGGGGCAGCTATGGCTCTTCCTCTGTGGAGGCCACCAGGAGCCTCGCCATTCATTCTATTCTTCTAGTACAGGGAAAAGGGTGCTGCCTGCTCCCTTGAGGGGAGACAGCTCAAGAGTTAAGACAGTCAAGAAGTTGGCTCTTGGTCTCTAGGGCCTCAAACCCTTAGGGACAGACCTGGATCCTGCAAGTCCCCAGGAAAGACCACAGACACCAGGCTGAGGGGGAGGGGAGGGGTGCAGCCAGAGCCCACTGGCCCAGCCGATCCCCGTGACTCATCCCCTGTTTCTGTCCACTCTGGTCTGAGTGCCTTGGCCAAGGGGCCTTGAGGAGGTTGTAACACAGGCTGGCCTCTTGCCCATCTGGGCTCAGCAGACAAAAATTAAAGATCTCACCCCTCAGGAACTCACACAGACAGCAGAGGCATGCTCACTGTGCTGCCTCGGAGACCAGACTTCAGGCCAGCTAATGCTGGTTGCCAAGGAGGAGGGAACCGTCCTTGGCTCCACCCCCTCCTCTGTACCCCACAAAGTCCAGCCCTGAAGCCCTGAGGGCTGCTCACTCCTTTCTCCCTCCCCCTATGGTCTCAGTCTGAAGGTGGCAGTGCCAACCAGCGTTTCCTCAGGATCCCCCTTCCGACCTCCTCACCTCTGCCTGAAGACAACGCTCTGTGTCTTCCAAGAGAAATAGACTTGTAATTAACTCTCCATACATTTCTGGATGCAGAGTTCTGATTATGTCACTCCCCTTGCTCAACATCCTTCAATGCCCCACCCCCACTACTTCATTAATCAAGCCCAAACCTTTTACTGGGGCTGGCCCATAAGCCTGTCTCATATCAGACCTTTCTCTTCTATTTATGCTCAAACTCAGTACATCCGCTTACTCAAAATCTTCTCCCCATTCCTCCCCCCAGCCCATCCAAATATCTGAGCACACATAATTTCTTTCACCTGCCATGTTTCACCATCCCTGCTCTTTATCTCAAAGGCCACCTCTTTCAAAAATTTCCTGGAGTGCTCCTTCCTTCTAGAAAGTTTGCTGTCTCCACCAAACCTCTCAGTGCTCTTCACTACACCCTGTACATTCCAGTTCACAGCGGCTGGCACCCGAGGGGAGAAAGAACACAGAGCTAATCTCAGCACGATCATTTACCAGCATCACAGCATGAGCTAAGTGACTCCTGAGCCAGATTCCTCACCAATAAACCAGAGACTAAATGAATGTCTTTCTATACACAGCTCCTAGAAAATATTGCTAGTAACACAACAGCCCAGACCACAAGGGACTGGACCAGGTATGAGCCACCACCCTGAATGCAGCCTCTTCATTGACTGGTGACCTAAGACTTCTATGGTCTGACTCAATACAGACATTGTGGGATGACTCATATGTTTTCTTTGAGAATTTGACTTAGGAGTCAAGGCTTTGAAAGTCCCAACCTGGAATTCAGATACAGCAGGCAAGTCTCTGTTTTCTAGAGGTTACATTCCAGGATCGGTCATAGAACCAGAGAACAATAAAACCAGAGAAGTAGAATTCCTGACTAGTCAGTAACAGAGAAGGCTGGAGCATGGGTCTCCGGACTTGGGTTTGGTCTAGATTAGTTGGCCCTCGAGGTTGGCTTGAAAGGTACATGGCCCTGAGCTGATGCTCCGAAGAAGACTAAAGGCCATCACACCTCATGCCAATCATGCAGAATACTTGGGCAACTTGAGAGCAAAGGATTCTTCTGTTCCAGGTAATCCAGGCTATAGTAAGATGGTTACAGGCAGCAAACGTCCTTGGTCTGGTAATGCATGTGCCTCTAATGGTCTCCCTGACCTGCCCTCCCCCGTCCCTGGGACTCAGCTTTTTCTATATATACAAATTAAAATCCCTGTCAACACAAAAATTTATTTTTGAGGAGCAGACAGACAAGGGCTATGGAGCCAAGAACTGAAGGGTTCAGAGAACGTGCCTGCCTGCAGGGGGAACTTCCTCAGGAGACCAAGCAGCCAAAGCTGTTAATTTATGGTTCAGGAAACTGAGGCCCAAAAGAGGGAGACAAGCTTGTCCAAGGCCCCATGGCTGATTTTGGCAGCACCCAGCCCTTTAATTAGGGTCTCCTAACCCCAAGCCTTTCAGCTTTTTCTCTTTCAACTCCCAGGGAAAGCTGGGAGCGATTTGTCCTTCCTGGCACAGGAGGCCAGGAGGCGCTGAGCACGTCACAGTGGGGCCTCAGGGCCTGGGAATCTCTCTGATGGTGAGTGCGTGTCCCAAAGCTGCTGGACAAGGGGGTGAAGGGCCATGGAGGACACACGGAGATAAGCTGTCAGCGTCCCTCTCTTCTAGCCATCAAGAGGCAGGGAAGGGTCCATGGTGACAGAGGAGAAGCAGCCCCATTTCTGGTTCTCCAGGGAGAATCTCGCCACGGACACTGCCTGCTCCTGTCATGCTGTTGAAAGCTTGTGCCCATAGCATCCTGTCTTAATAGTTCCCTCAGGCATGCTGAGATGTCCCTGCACATCTGCTTCTGTCTGAAGCTCCCCTCATTTGACTAGGCTCACAATGCTCTCCCTCTTACTCCACAGAGTCTCTGAGGGCCAGGCACCATGCTAGGCAGTGGAGACAGATAGCTAGGGTGTCTTCACTCCCTGTGCAATAGTGTTACAGTTTGAATATGAATTTTCCCCATAGGCTCATGTACTGGACACCTGGTCCCCAGGGGGTGGCACTATTTGGGAAAGTTGTGGAAACTTTAGGAGGTGGTGTCCAGCTGGAAGTAGGTTCCTAGAAGCATGCCATGGAGGTTGTACCTACTGCCCCTGGTCCCTTTCCACCCTACCCCTTTCTCTTGTCTTCCAGCCCACTATGAAGTAGTGAACCTCTTCTGTCATCTGTTCCAGCCACCACCATGATCTGCTTAAGTCCATGGGACCAATGACCCCGGCAGAACCATCTGAAACTGTGAGACAAAATGAACCTTCCCTTCTTGAAGTTGTTTTCTTGGGTGTTTAAGTCACAACGACATGGTGAGCACAGCAACCAGGGAATTAATACAGTTTTCCAGGTCTCCTGAAAACTGCTAACCATGCAAGGTTAGGGTTGATGAGGGAGTGTTTCTGGTAAGCTCTTAACTCTAGCAATTTCCTGTTGTGGAATATTTAACTATGTAAAGATGTGTTACATTTATTTATGCTACAGAATATTACTTTAACTGCTTATGCTGCATTTGTTAACGATGTAAAGATGTGTTACATTTGTTTGTGCTGCATTTGTTTAATTATGTAAAGATCTGTTGTATTTGTTCCACTTTGCCTGTCTGAGTCAGCACTAGGGGGAAGAAGCAGGTGTCCTTAAATTTCCATCAACTTGCCCAAAGTCATCCAAGTAAACATCGGTGGACACAAAGTCAGGGAGCTTGCTATGCTTAAAGCAACCCCCGACCCTGCTTGCAAACAGCCTGCCCCACAGAGGACTCCCCGGTTTTACAGAAATGGGAAGAGCTGCCAGTGCTATGGGGTGGCCCGACACCCAGACTGTGTCCCTTTCTTCTTTAGCCTGTTCCCAGATACCTCTCCCTTCTAAACACAGTCCCAATGCTCCACGCTTGCACTTGGCCCCTCTGGGCACTCAGCCTCAGGCTCCTGTGCAAGTCTCACTCTTGCTTGGCCGCAGGTCCCTCTGCAATCTCACCAGCTCGTGCTGTTGACATTGTGTCATGCCTTTGGCAATGTGCACAGTCTGCAGCTTCCCTCACAGCCTGGCTCCACAGACAGGTAAGCTCCATAGCCAATGGGAAGCACAGGTAGTACCCCATGCCATTGTTTTTTTTTAATATTTTTTAACTTTATTTTATGTGCATTGGTATAAAGGTACCAGATCCACTGAAACTGGAGTTACAGACAGTTGTGAGCTGTCACATGTGTGCTGGGAATTGAACCTGGGTCCTCTGGAAGAATAGTCAGTGCTCTTAACCACCGAGCCATCTCTCCAGCCCCCTTGCCATTGTTTCTTAAGCACCCTTTTAGTGGGCATGTTGAAGAATAAGGTTGAGGATAATCCCTGTCCATCTTCCATTTCCTCCCCTGTCCTCTCCCTTCCCCTGTGCTTGCAGGGTAGAAGGAAGACAACGACTACTTAGTGCATGAGTTCAAGGCTCACCCTTGGCTAAGAATATAGGATTACTGGCCGGGGAAGACTCTGGAGAAGAACTCTCTAAGCTGGGCTGGGAGGTCTTGGCCAGGAGAAGATGGAAAAGAGAGTGAGGAGGAAGCATCCAACGTCCACCAGAGCCAGGCTTGTGAAAATCAACACCGCACCCTACTCTGTTTCTTTTACTTTCATTTGGCTAGACTGACTGGCAGCAAGCCTGAGGGTCCTCCTGTCTCCTCTTCCACACTGGAAGCATGTACCACCACACCTAGCGTCTTAACATGGGTGCTGGGGATCAAATCTGGGAACTTATGATGTGAGATAAACATTTTACCCTTGGAACCACCTTCTTCCCAGATCTATCGCTTCCTTTTTCAGTAGGGGTCAGCAAATTGTTGCCATAGTTGAATGCTATTTGGATGATACTTGACATGGACAGTCTGAAGCAATGTGAGGCCCTTGGTAATACATTTAGATGATGCATAGCTGTCAGATATCCATCTCGCATGATGATGGATGGATGGAGGTCACTGAGATCTGTGCTCATGTGTGAGTTGGGGCAGTGACCAGCAGAAGTCTTCTCACAACTGGGGATCAGAAAAAGCATTTTTCTCAAGTTTTCACATGACATAGAGCTGAAGGAATAAATGATAAGATTGGATGCTAGAAATAAGATATGAACTGAACTAGATAAATTGAGAGTCAATAAAGATAAGTGAAGTGTTGCATCTTGCTCCAAAGAGGTCAGTAATGAAGGAGACGCTTGCTTTGATAGTCAGTCAAGTGAAATAACATGAAATTGGAGGAGGGGGAGGGATGAGGGTTACAGAGACTGCTGAAAAGAGAAAGCCTAGTTAACCAGTGGTTAAAAAATAAACTAGCAGCTGGGCATGGTGGCGAACGCCTTTAATCCCAGCACACCAGGGCAGAAGCAGGCAGATCCCTGTGAGTTCAAGGCCAACATGGTCTATATAGTGAGATCTTATCTCTTTAAAAAATAGCAATGTTCCAGCACTCAGGAGGCAGAGGCAGGCAGATCTCTGTGAGTTCGAGGCGGGGCTGGACCGACAGCCTCCAAAACAATACAGAGAAACCCTGTCTTGTAAAAACCAAATAAATAAATAAATAAATAAATAATAACAATGACACCTTCTATGGGATGTAGTACTTTCTTTTATTGCCTTCAGGTTTAAGAACACAGAGAGTGACATTGTTCTCCAAACTATTTGGATGCAATGGAAGTTTTACACTCCTATACTATAACAATAACATATAATAACTGAGACATGTCTAAGGGGAGATGGACAAGTGGAGATAAGTACAACCCAGAGAAAGAACTGAGAGGCCAGAGAAGAAAACTATGAGCAGATTCTGACTATACCCAAGTGTTTGTAGGACTGCTGGGCAAGAGAGGGACTCCTTTGTTCTGTGTTTACATTGGTCAGAACAGGTTGACAACCTCTAAGGCCAAGTGTGGTGGCACATGCCTTTACTTCCAGCACTCAGGAGGCAGGGGAAGGTGCATCTTTGAGAGTTGGAGGCTAGCCTGGGCTACATAGTGAATTCCAAGCCAGCCAGGGCTATTGTGAGACCCAGCTAAAAACAAACAAACAAACAAACAAACAAAAAGACACAACAGAAAACAAACCAAGACTAGGTGTGCGATTTAGTGGCAGAATGCTTGTCTAACACGCTTGAGGCCAGGGGTCCAATCCCCAGCACTTACAAGTCTGTTCTTGCTTGTGTTCATATAAGCTTCAAGGACCTGGCTACTGCCATTTATGGAGTTCCAGAATTTTACAGATTCTTCCTCCGTAAGCATAAATGTGGGGCCTCGGCAGAACCTTAAAAGAAGAAAGACTTCAGGAGTCGTGGAACCAGCATCCTTCCCCACCAGTCACCCACACGGCTCCCAGTGGACGGGCTGTTCCATTTTGCCTTCTCCACAATTTCCTCAAGGGGTCCCAGGACCCAAGGAGTCAGAGATGACGGCATTGCCACTGCCACTGTGTTAGCTACTCTTCCTTTTCCGCGACCATATATTTAGACAAAGGCAACTTAAAGGAGAAAGGATTGATTTTTGGCTCCTAGTTTGAAGGTAGGAGAGCCATGTGGCAGGAGCTTGCGGCAGCTGGTCACTTTGCATCTGAAGTCAGGAAGCAAGGAATATAAATGCTGGTGCTCATATTCCATTCTATGCAGTCCAGGAACCAAGCCCAGGGAATAATGCTGACCTCCTTTAAGGCAGGTCCTCCCACCTCCCATAACCTAATCAAGATAATCCGTTGCAGGAGCTCTCCAAACCAAAACTAACCTAAATAATCCCAAAGTGGTTGATTCCAGACCTTGTCAGGTTGACAGTGAACACTAACCGTCTCATACACAAACATCAGCATCAGCACAGGCCGGCTGCAAGCCGTGTTTTTCAAACGTCTAACCGCAACTCACAGCAGGAAGCCCATCTTACAACACGGCTGGATGCACAGGGACATATAATAACCGAAATGAGGCACCCTTGTTCAGTGGGAGGCATTCTCATGTTTTCTATTACCTCTCTTCTGTTTTGCATTTTAATGCTGGTCATGACTCACTTCAGTGATTTCACAGCCCACAGACAGATTGTAACGCTCCACTCAGCCCCGGAGTTCCAGACGGGAGTCAGGAAACTTGGGACAACCCCAAAGGCAAGGTGTGATGCAGTAGCCAGGATGGGCAATGTATGGAACCCAAGAAGAAAGGCCCAGAATCCCCTCAACCCAGAGACAAAAGGAGGCACTGGGGCACTTTACCAGGCTTCCATGTTTACCCAGACATCGTCTCCAGGTGGTTTGCTTGTGTTCGCTAAGGGTAACGCTAAGGTGTGTTGTCTGAAACTGAATGGAAAATATTTCGTTCATAGAGGATTGTCGGCTGAGTGTGTGAGGGGAGTGAGGGTAGTAAGAGGTGCTCATGGTTAAAAAGTTCGTGATGTCTCCTTGTTCCAGGTGAGGTGAAGGCAGATGTATTTAAAACGCCTGTTTGAGCTCTTGTTAATCTAGGATGATTTTAATGTTTCCCCAAAAGACAAAGGGCGGGTATGATGGCTTGAGAAGTCGTCCAGACTTAGGAGGTTCACTCACTTTCTGCTCATCCTGTCCAAAGCCTGTCTGTGGACTTCCATCCTGGCTCACGTTGGCTAAAAAAGACCCCAGACAGAGAACCAGAGTAGGCAAAGCTCAGGGAGAGGAAGATATCAGCAGAGTGGTGCCAGGAGGCTGTATCTGTGTGCCGAGTTGTGCAAGTCATGGTAAGTGACCAACCCAAGTAGAGCGGAGTCATGAGCTTAGTGTCAGAAAGGAGACAGGTCTAGCCCATGTCACACCTGCAGTCATGTGCTGAAAGCAGGTGGACACTGCCCAGCGTGCGAAGGCCAGCAGAGGAAAGGTCTTCTCGGTGCCAGCAGGACAGAAGACAGAAGATTGGCAACAGAGCTCATTTGCCCACACAGACACACAGACACACACACACACACACACACACACGCACACACACACACACGCACGCACGCACACACACACACACACACACACACACACACACACACACACACACACATATCTGGCATCCTCAGCAGAAGCTGGAACTTAGGAGATGAGGTTTGCTCAGAGGAGTCTGAGATAGACCTCCTGGGAGTAGGGATCAGATGTCAAGGGACTCTGTTACAGTCAGAAAGGCCCGGGAGTTGCAGTGGTCCTGGGCACCCTTAGGGAGAGGAGAAGCCCCAGGGAAACTGTCAGCTGCAGCCCCAGGCAGGCCATGAGGAGAGATAAGACGAACAGGAGCAAAGGCTGGGTTTAATGACCGACAGAAGGGATGGGTCCTCCCGCCCCACCAGGACAGTACAGATGGCCACAGGTATTTGCAGACTGTAAACACCAAGAAGGACAGGGGATTGTCTGGATCTACAGGGCTCTGGCCAGGGCTGATGGAAAAGAGCCCAGGGAAGAAAGCAAGCCAGAGCCTGGCATCCTCTGTGATGACTGCCCCAGACCATGGGGAAAGCTTTGGGAGACCCAGCGACAATCCAGACAATCTCACAGAGCCAAGGGCTGGACCCAACCCCAAACAAAGATCTAGGACCAGCTTGTGTTTGTGTAAGAGCAGATCACCTACGGGTGTTTTCTTCCTTTGGAGCCCAAAGTCCAAAGCCTCAGACTGGCGTTTCTGTTGGACCCTGGACAGAGTGCTATATATAGGCTTTACCTCCCTTTATAGGGTGCAGCTAGGGCAGTTTGATAAAGATCTATGGTGCATGCCCATTACCCTCTTACACGTGGGGTGACCCTCCCAATGGCTTCCTCTTGAACTTTTACCCCCACACTGCTTTCTTGTATGGCAAACTCCTACCAGAAGCAGAGCCTATGGGGCCAGTCTGACCTTCTGTCTGACACTATTTCAGGCCGATGTGGGTTAGAACTGAGGCTGTGACCAGAGACACAAAGAACCTAGGCTTCGGCTGCCTTCCAACCTGGGGCCTCAGTTCATCCAGCTGTAACCTGAGGGGACTTAGCTCTCTGGAAGTCACAGATTTCATTGATTACAGCCCCTGGCTTAGCCTGTGGTCGCTATGAGAATAACCCCATACATGCAGCAAAGCACTCAGCAGGCTGGGGTGTTACTCTTAGTCTGTGACGACCCTGGGCTGTGTCCATCTGCCAACCATCCCTCCTTTGATTCTCATACGACCATTCCTTTTCCTTCATGCCCTTCTGTTTTCTAGGTCTTTTGATGAATAGCCAATTACTGTACTTTCCACAAGGCACATAGCCCAAGCTGGCCCAATTAGATTCTCTCTTGTGATTTGACCCTGATACAGATAAACATTTTAATGGAATCATCCAATTTGCAGCTCCCCCAGAAAGACCTGGCCCAAGGAGTCCCTGGGGCTGAGCACAGTTGCTGTCTAAATTCCTGGCTTTCTTGAATCCTACCTCTGTGTGTCATGGATGTGAGCTGCAAGCCCTTCCTCCCTCCTTTACCGTCGAAGGGTGGCTTAGTTCTCCCATAGCATTCAGTGGAGTAGGAGGCATGGCAAGGAGGGTCCGTTTATTCAACAAAACTAGGGGTAAAACTAGGGTAACTCCACAGTAGGGTGTGTGCTCAGCAATGATGAAACCCTGACTGAGTTCAAACCCCAACACCAAAAGGATAATGAGACTGAACTAGAATTCAAAGCATATCAGTTATCTCAGACATCTGGCTTAGGACCTTATACACTGTAGGTGCTCCATTGAATGGAATAGGATCAACCACCCACTCCCCTACTTCTTTGTACTTATTTTTATTTATGTGTATGGGTGTTTTGACTGTGTGTATGTTGGTGTTCCATGTGCACGTACACCAACATCTGGTGGTCAGAAGAGGGCATCGGAACCCCTGGAACTGAAGTTATAGATGGTTGTGAGCCACCATATGGTTGCTGGGAATCAAGCCCAGGTCCTCTGGAACCAGTGTTCTTAAAAAACATTTTTTTCAACACAGGGTTTCTCTGTGTAGCCCTGGCTGTCCTGGAACTCTCTCTGTAGACCAGGCTGACCTTGAACTCAGAGATCTACCTGCCTCTTCCTCCCAGTGCTGGGATTAAAGGTGTGCACCATGATTGCACAGAAGAACCAGTGGTCTTAACCAGTGAGCCATCTCCTCAACCCTCTGAAATAGAATTTTGAAGGCAGTAGCTCCACTGAGAGCAAAGCTTAACGAGTATCAAGGGATAGCACTTGAAGGAAAGGCGTAAACAGCTCTGAATATCCTGTTCTGGGACCAAGCAATTCCCACTGTACACAAGGGACTGATGTATCCATGGAGAAGTGGCCTGTACTTGTTTCAGAGTACCTGGGGTATCTTTTACCTTTTCCCTGTTACTATCCCCAGAAGAGCAAAGAAGTTCTTATTTACCAACAGATGAAGATGATTTCTCGAGGTGAGGGATGTGAATAATGGGCAGGCAACTGGAGGGCTTGGGGGTATAGAGAGCCAAAGTGATTCACAGACAAGCTGTGAGAAAGAGAAGAGCAGGGCATGGAAGCTGGAATACCAGGAGTGTGAGGCTGGCCGCTTTGGCTGCAAGTTACAGAAGCTGGCTCGGGAGAGCTCAATGGAGGGATAAGAATTGGCTGGAGAAGGCTGGAGAGATGGCTCAGTGGTTAAGAGCATTGGCTGGTCTTCCAGAGGTCCTGAGTTCAATTCCCAGCAACCACATAGTGACTCACAACCACCTGTAATGAGATTTGGTGCCCTCTTCTGGTGTGCAGGGATATATGTAGGCAGAACACTGTATACATAATAAATAAATAAATAAATAAATAAATCTTTAAAAAAAAGAATTTGCTGGAGAGATGCAGAGTCCTAAAGACGACACTCCTCGAGGCCTGGGAACACTAGAGACCAGGGTGGCTCCGGGACTCTGGTGGCAGGCAACCATAAGCCATCTGTCTTTGGATGGTTCTAATCTTCAATGGTTCAGAGTGACTCCCACCCAGATTCAAAGTTCTCAGCAAAGTCTGATGAATGCAGGGTCCACCCTTTGGGAGTGGAGGGACAGGAGCATCCCATGGCCTGCAACACCACTAGGAATGTATGGAATTGGGGAGGTGGAGTTCCCCAAAGGAAAACTGGTTTTCTGTTCCCCAAAGAAGGAGAAGGAGTGCTGGGCACATGTACACAACAGATGTTCACTACACATGGGATCTCAATTGACAGAGGAGGGAGATGAGAGGGGTGGGGTATGAGACTTTCCAGGACTCTCCAGAATCTGCCACAAGGGCCAAGACTCTTGCTCTAGCCCTGGATTGTATTGCTCTCTCCCTCTAAAAGAGCAAATTCAGAAAAGGAATACTGTTTTTGTTCTTGACAGCTTGATAGAATTGTCCCGTTAGCTTCCAGTCACGGTCAGCTTCTGCTAGAATAATTACCACCCACCTGTTCTCCAGGCAGGAATTCACAGCCAGTGGATGCACATCTGGCCTGTAAAAGACATGCTTGGAAGTCTTCCAGGCTGCTTGGAACAGGCTGGGGACAACACAGGGTCAGCCACTGATTTGAAAGCAAGGAAACAGCTGGCCTGAGAGCCATGGTCACTTGGCCTGACAGTTGCCCACCCATTGCCTGCAAGGTAGCTCAGTGAATGTGAGATAGGTCTGTCCCATGACCAGGAAAACCCCTGAGACTCAGAGGACATCTGAAGGGTGGGTCCTGCCCTGCTTCACAACTATTTCTCCAGGCATAGAGGGGAGACTGGGTGGTCTTTGGGGGGATAGTTTGATTTTTTTCTTCCTGTTGCTGTCCACATCACTCTCTTCTAAGTATCTCAGAAGTTAAGACCAGTGGTAATGCACACCTTTAATCCAAGGACTTGGGAGGCAGAGGTAGGGGCATCTCTGTGAGTTTGAGGTCAGTCTAGTCTACATAGCAAGCTCCAGGACAGCTAGGATTACATGAAGAGACCCTATCTCAAAACACAAAACAAAACAACAATAACCACCACAACAAAAGAAGACCTGGAGTGATTTTAATGGGAGTTAGGGACACCTGCAATCTGTTGGTGGTAGAAGCAAGTGTGTTCGTTTGTTTGCTTTTTGTTTTGATATGAATGCAGAACCAGAATGGACCTGAGAAGTCATGATTTCAGGCCTTTCTACTTTGGCAGCAAAAACCTTTGTTCAGTGTTCCAACACTCAACCAACATTTGTTGCTGTTGTTTCTTGTTTTTGTTTTTCAAGACAGGGTTTCCCTGTGCAGCCATGGCTGTCCTGGAGCTCTCTGTAAACTAGGATGGCCTCCAACTCACAGAGATTCACCTCACCCTCTGCCTCCCAAGTCTGGGATCAGAGGTGTGTGCCACCACCACCAGGCTCAACCAACATTTACTAAGGGCCTACTGTGGGCCAGAGGTTGTGTTGGAAGGATGCAGTCCAGCCCCAGTCCTTGCCCTCGTGAGCCCTACAATCCAGTAGAGGAGACAGCCGAGGAGAGTTCTCAGATAACTAGTTCAACTTCCAAGGGAAGCAGAGGTAGGAAAGAGACACAAGCAACTAGTCACGTGACCCACAGTAGACTTGGGTTTAGGCAAGGCAAAGAGAGACACCTGAGCTAAGATCTGCAGGGTACCACAAAAAAAAGACACGAATGAGCCAGGCAAGAGAGATTAGGAGGAAAATCCCTGGTAGGAAGGCACTGTGGTAAGTACATGCCCTGGGCAAAACAAGCGGATTGTGTGGGGTGACGCTGGAGGGACATGGGGTCTTATAGCCCAGATCAAGAAAGGAAACAGGAAATGTGGGAACTCTGAGAACTCCTGTGGCTGCAAAGGGGCCCACCATGACCTCCTGGCCCTTCACCGCTAAGCAGTTTTTGAGGCACCTTGGTGGAACTAGGCTTAGTAGATTATAGCTTTAAAATTCACCATTCCAGAGCTATACCTTGTGTGAGGTACATACTGGGGGTGCTAAGGAAGGAGACAACAAGTTTGAGGCCAACCTGAACTGTAGACCAAGACTCTGTCTCAGGAATAACAAAAATACAAACCTGAAAACCTCTGCCGCAGGCCTGCTTGCCATTAACATTTTTTAGATATTTATTTTATTTTATAAGTGTTTTGTCTACACGCCTGTCTGTGCACCACATATGTGCCTGGTGCCCAAGGAAGTCAGAAATGGGTGCTGGATCCCTGAAATTGGAGTTACAGACGGTTGTGAGCTGCTGTGTGGATGCTGGGAATTGAATCTGCGTCTTCTGCAAGAGTAACAACCGCAAGAGCAACTGTATCTTTCCAGTCTACCCTTAGGATTTGTAGACAAGATTCCTGCACTTCACCAGTGCTGCTCTGTTTAAGCCTGGGCAGTTCACCAGCCTCATCAGAGACAATGCGATGTCAGGACAAGTTCCCAGGATGCTACACATCTTAGCAGTCCATGAATGACAGGAACAGTCTCAACAGCCACCCAAAGCTGTGGCACGGGAGAGGAAACCCAAGATGAGATGCTATCCCCTGAAGTCCTATGCTGGGAGACTCACTGACCTCCTCCACCCCTGCCCATCCCCACTACTCACCCCAAGGCACAGACAGGCAGCCTGCCAGGTCAGCAGTCCCTATTCAAGCTCCAGCTTTAACATTCCTCTTCACCCAGGGGGTCAAGGTCAAGTGCAGGGTATTTTCCCAAGCTTCAAGGAGCAGCGGCGCCTCCTGATAACCATGGCTACTGCTTAGCTATCAGGACAGCCAGGCTGGAGAACAGAGTAGTTCAGCTGGACCTCAAAGCCAGGGTAAAAGCATAAGGCGCCTGGGGAAGAGGGCCTGGGATATATCAACAACGTCAGTCCCAGGAAGTAGAAATCCACTAAGGAGAAAGGGCTATCAAGGCAGGATTCTGAGCTAAGGCTCTGTCAGTCTTCCAGAAGGGGCTGGAATCTTCTGACCCAAGCCCAGGTGGTCCTCTTCTAACTGGCCCAGGGTCTGGCCTCTCTGGAGACCCCTAACTGGCCTGTCTGCAGCTCCTGGGGCAGGAGCCAAAGGCAGCTACCAGCCTGGAGACAACAGGTACGGAACCCCAGACTAGAGACAGCTGGAACAGGCATTGCAGACCCCTTCTCAGCCTGCAAACATTTGAGGGCCCAGCAGGTCTGCCCAGAAGAAAAGTTCTAAAGATCGAGGACCCAGAGGCAAATGCCAGATCACAAAGAGCAGCACAAAGTCTCTGAGGTTCTGGAAGGCTGTTTTTCTCAGTCAAGGCTAGCCCGCGGCGCACAGGCATAACCTGGCACACAGCTCTGAGCATGGAGCACCTGCCGCCCCCCCCTTTCGTCCCCCCAGGGGAAGAAGGTTCAGAACACCTACCTGGGCAGGTATCAGAAGCCTTGAATTAGGTCTAGCGGCTCCCTCTCAGCAAAGCTCCTGGACTCTCTGAGATCGCTTCCTTTTCTCTAAAACTGGGATGCATAAAGCTACCGTTGGCTTTCTGTATCCACAGATCCAACATCCTCGGATTCGACTATCCACAGACTGAAAATTGCATCTGGATTGAATATGTCAAACTTCCCCCAGTGTCATTGCTCCTTAATAATTCAGTATAAACATTGCTTAATTAACATTTACCTTGTATTAGGCACTGTAAGGAATCCAGAGGTGATTTCAAGTAGGTCCTAGGGCCATCTAATAGAAGGGATTGGGTATCTTGGGCTTTTGGTAACTGCAGAGGGTCCTGAACCCAATGACCCAAGGATACAAAGGGATACTTAGGAGTGCAGAAACAATTGGATGAGGAAATAAAGTTAAATTTTGTGTCACCATGGTTACTCCTAACAGTATGTGGGGGTAGGAAGGAAAATAGGGACCATAGAGGCAACCTTTGAATTTTAAAATGGAATACTTGGTTCTGGGGCTTCTAAAAGTTCTCAGTCCCATTACTAAGTTAAAGGTCTCACTAGATAGTGGGCATTGAGGATCTGGGCTGAGAAGGTCGTTCTCCATTAAAGGAGAAAGGAGAGAGGAAGTCAAATTTCACAAGGTATTTGAGCCAAGAGCCTGGGCAGACAGCTGCTTCTCTGAGGGACGGCTGGTGTCCTGTGCTCTGGGGCCTCTGGCAACCATAGCCGAGCTGCTGTTTTCCTCATTATCATGGCTGCTGCCTGGCTCGTCCACACTGATGCCAAGGGCCAGAATTAATTCAGAGTCTGCAAGCAGACAGCTGCAGCTACCTTCAACCTCACAGAGTTGGCAGAGGAGGACTGGATTTGGTGGACTGCAGGGAGTCATCATACAACAGCTCCTGGGAGTGGAAGCCGGGATTCAGAAACCTGGACACTTGTCCTGCAATGTGGCCAGCATTCTGGACACCATCAAACAGTGAATGTGAATGTCTGTTGAACACACTCTTGGCCAGGCTTTGGAGCTCTGCACTTATGTGTATTACCTCATTGAATCCCCACAACTACCTGATGAAACTGTTACCCTTGTTTGTTTTGTTATTCCTAGTTTACAGAGGACACTGGGGCATCGGAGGATACTAACCAAGAAGTTTATGGTTTGCTAAGAAAACAAGACAGAAAGGTAACACGCATGGATGATAAAAGAACGAAGTAACCATTTACCACTGTCCCAAATAGCTTATTTCCCAGTTTTTCTTCACTGAGGCACTTTTCCCATATGGCAGCTGGGTACAAAATGGATAGACTCATTTTCCTATAATTCAGTGAGGCATGATCAGAATTTTTTTCTTTTGATTTTTTGAGACAGAGTTTCTCTGCGTAGGTCCAGCTATTCTGGAACTCAATCTGGAAACCAGGCTGGCCCCAAACTCATAGAGATCTACCTGCTTGTGCCTCTGCCTCCCAAGTGCTGGATTCAAAGGTGTGAGCCACCACTACCTGACCAGAATTTTTCAAAAGAAACTTAACTAGAAGAGCTGGAGAGATGGCCTAGAGGGCAAGAGTTCTTGTTGCACACACATGAAGACCTGAGTTCAAATCCCCAGTATCCACATTAAAAGCTGGGTGTGGCCACAGGCCTGTAATCCTAGGACTGGAAGAAGGGACAAAAACAGGATTACTGGGTGTTGCTGGTCACCAGCCTAGCTTCAGATTCATGAGAGACCCTGTAGAGGAGAATAAGGTGGAGGGTTATAGAGCTGGACATCTCCTCTGGCCTCATTATGACTGGCATGCACACTCACACACACACACACTCACACACACACACACACTTAAAATGCTTAAAATAAGCTTCTAGAAAGGTAGAAGAAACAGAACAAAATAAAAGTATAAAAAGCTAGACATGGCAATGCACTTCTAAAATCTTAGGACATGGGAGGTTGAGACAAAAGGATGATGGCAAGTTCAAGGTCCACCTGGGCTTTGAAATGAGTTTCAGGACAGTCTGAGATACTCAGGAAAGTTATACTACAAAGCAGATACATGCACACACAAATTATGTATATTTAATATGAATGTAATATTAGGGTCCTAGGATTAGGAAAATGAGTCACCGGTTGTACTTCTCTTTTTAAATGATTTATTTATTCTTATTTTATGTACATTGGTGTTTTGCTAGCATGTATATCTGTATGAGGGTGTCAGATCCCCTAGAACGAGAGTTATAGACAGTTGTGAACTGCCATGTGGGTACTGGGAATTGAACCCATGTCCTCAGGAAGAGCAGTAAGTGTTGTTAACCCTGAGCTATCTTGTCAGACCCTGGTTGTACTTCTTAACGTGTGTGTGTGTGTGTGTGTGTGTGTGTGTGTGTGTGTGTGTTTTAATGCTGGCGGTAGGGATTGAACTCAGATCCTACACCTGTAAGGCAAATACTTTATCATCTGAGCTTCCTTCCCAGCCCTTTGGGCCCTTAATATATTTAATATATGTCATTTTCTTTCACCCTCAGGGATATGAGATCTGAACTATTATCCTTTGTTACTTCACAGATGTGGAAACTGGTGCTTGGAGATACTAGGCTACCCTGTCAGCTCAAACTGACTAGGGGTCAGACCTGCAGCTCTCTCTCCCTGTCTCTCTCCCTCCCTCTTCCTCTCTGTCTTTGCAGTGCTAGTGAGTAAACCCCTGTTTGTGTTCCACAAGTATTCTATTCCTGACCTGCATCCCTACCCCTGGTACGGTGTTGCAATGTAGCCCAGGCTGGCCTCAAACTTGAATCCTCCTGCTTGAGCCTCCTGTCTGCCATTACACCTGACTTGTGACTGCTCTCAACCCCTAAATGAAAGAAGTGGTGAGAACCAGTGACAGGCCTTGCTCTAGAATTCACGTCTGTGAACAGAGAAAAGTGAGTGGGCTGCCCGGGTCCCAGTGGAAGAGCCCAGGCCAGCACTATGGCCCGTCTGATGGTTAGATTTTCTCCAGGAGACAGCATGTGCTTTTCTTCCTGCAGTTCATCTTCTGGTCCTCACAGCCGCCAGCCAGGAGAAAACAAGGAAATCAAACGCCATGTATTTCCTCTTGTCCTTCGTTTCTGGTTCCCTCACGTTTTCACATTCTAGTAACCGAGTTCCCAATGCCTGAGATGGCAGGGCCTGGTGCACAGTCAACAGTCAATGTGTTAACCTGCTCATCACCTAGAGGACCCTTTCTTCACCCAATCAGCAAGTCCCCTGGCTCTCTTAGTATATGCCGCATACAGTGAAATCTTAAGTGGAGCTGATATCAGTAGTTACTGGTTAGGAATAGTTACTGAGTTCATGAGCTGTCTCTTCTAATCCCGATAGCAATTCCACAAAACAGAAATTCTTTCTGTTCTCTCTCCCACTTACCAAAGATGAAACTGGGTTCAGAAAATAGGAAATAAGGACACAGCAAGGACGTGCATCTCCTCAGTCACAGGGCTAGGGTTTGAGGCCAAACAGTCAATCCAAAACCTGCACACCATCTGCCCTGCTCTGCCCTGCTGTCTGTGAGGATGGACAAGAGACACTGAAGATCAAATGAGGGAGGGAGATGGCATTGTGCTGGGGGTGGTGGGGAGTGTGGTTGGGGGGAATGTATACTATCGTACCCTGGAAGGAGGCCAAAAGAAGCAAAAGAGGGGCTAAGAGATGGCTCAGCAGCTAAGAGCACTTCTGCTCTCACAGGGGACCCAGGTTCAGTTCCCATCACCCTCATGGTGACTTGCAACTGTCTGTAACTCCAGTTGCAGGGGACCTCATGCCTTTGTCTGACCTCCTTGTGTACCAGCAGGCATGGGATACATAGATAGGCATACAAGTAAAACACTCATATACACATAAAAAATTAAGAGCAAAGGAAAAATAAAAATGTTTTAGGGTAGAAAATGATACTTGTATCTACTACAACCCAACCATGGAACGTCAGAAGATGTTCCCTACCTAGACCATGAGGGCTTGCTTCTCCTTTGAGGCATGTCCTTGGCTAACTGGTCTACCCAGGAGAGCACTCAGTATGTCAAGGGCCTAAGGGGGTGGGAGCTTCATCACATCTCCAGAATCAGTGTCAAAATGAACAGCGAAGGGATCCCTAGGAGGCACTGGGCAGGGCTGGCCAGGGTCCAGCTGGCTCCATATGAACTACAAGACTGGCCTTAATGAGGTTGTGTCTGGTACCCTGGCAGGAATGGACACAGAGGGGCCCAGGAGCCTCAAGACTATATTAGTCCTCAGTAATTATAGGCAGCAGCTTTGATCTCGCAGAAGCCACAGTCACTGGTGGATGGGACAGAATGTCATCCAAGGATGGGCAGCTGACAGCAGTGTCGGTCTCCCCTCCCCGCCACACAATCAGAGCAGACACAGTTGAAAGGTCAAATAAGACACACCTGGCATGTGGCAAGCATTCTTGGAGGTCCAGCCAACCTTCTGTAACTCCATCATGCGACCTCACTTATATGATCAAAATCTGGCCAGCCAGACCCTTGGCTGCCCACTCATCAATATGTGCATCTTGCTACACTGTACGCTTTTGTGAGTATATGTGACAACCCATCCACTAAGTCTCAGTGAGGTGATCATCTGCAGGGACCCTGATGGCCTCTACTGCTCTTCCTGGGATTAAAACCCACAGTGACCTCAGATGCACTGAGATGGTACGAGGAGAGGATGCTATGAGAACCCTGTGACTGTGCGGAGTGTTGGATGATGAAGGGATGTCACAAGCACTTGGAACAAAAACATGTCACTACAGAGCATGGCTTCAGTGACTGGTGATGTGCCAGCGGGTCTGAGCTTTATGACCACTTTCGCACGTATGTAGATACTAATTAGTAGAAATAACTTTGCCCTTCTGGGTTGTCTGGCTCCGTGTCTGTGGACATGTTCACATCCCAGAGAGCCATAGAGGATCTCTGGGGAGCAGCATGTCATCACCCTCACTTCTTGCCTGGAAGCCGCTCAAGTGAAGACTCCAGGGAAGGCTGGGCCGCTGCTGGCGGGCTGAGGTCTGAAGGGGAATATGGGTGTTCCCCAGGCCTAGGTCTTGGTGTCACAGGCACAGGTGGAATTTCTGAGTATGTCTGTAACTCTGCACCTGTCCCTTTTCACTTAGTCCCAGTTTGGCCCAGGGTAGACAGGCTGCAGCCCAGAGGCAAACTAGAGAGAACTGGCCAACACTTCTGAGACCCAGGGCTGATGCCAGAAAACATTCAAAGTCTGGAGTTCCCAGAGCTGCTAAGGAATCCAGGTGAGAGCCCAGGCTTCAGCAACTGGTGCTCACAGCTCTCCACACACAGTTCTTGGCACTTTTTTTTTTTTTTGGTGGCTATGCATGTGCAAAATTTGCAATCCTACCACAGACGGTGCCACTGTTACTCACCATGTGGTCTGTGGACCTGCAGCAGACATGTGTGAGAAACACAGACTCTCAGGTGTTTTCTCACTGGATCACAATTTGTGTATGAACATGATCCCTGGTGGTTTGAATGCTTTAACGCTTAGTTCTGAGCAACACTTGAAAGCAGGGCTAATCCGGATTGGCTGTCTAAACACTCAGCGTTTATATCTCATGTGTTCAAGAGGAAGTAAGCGCTCGCCCAGCGTGATTTCTTTCACCTGATTTTGAACTAACTGGAGACTTAGTGAAAAGTTGTAAAAATTACCCCAGGGCATTCTCATACACACCACCCAGCCTCTCCAAATATTAGCAGCTTGTGTGACCATGGTACAACTGACAGATGAGCAGCAGGAAGTTAATGTAGGCGTGAGACTGTTAGCTACACTACAGATCTTTTCCCAGTGTCACCAACTCCCCTGTTGGTCTTTGTTTCTACTCTAGAACATTCTGACTTTTAGCTGTTGAGTCTCTAACGTCCTACAATCCGATGGTTCCTGAGGTTCCTCAGCTGTCCCATCCTTGTCTTTTACGACCTTGACTCTTTCAGTGATGACTCTTCAGACACTTGGCAGTTTGTCCTTCTGCTTGGGTGTGTCCGCTGTTTTCTTTTTATCAGACTGAGGTTATGCTTTTTGTTCTTGTTTTTGGTTTTTGTTTGTTTGTTTGGTGCTAGACTCTTCTCTTAAAGGTACACGATGTCAGTATGTCTTAATATCAGGGATAGTAACCTTGATCATTTGGTTAAGATTGTTGTCTGCTTAATAAGCCATTAATAAACCATTACTTTTGTCTCTTTAACAAACATCTCAGAGGAGATGTCTGGGGAGTCTGCAGTGACATTGATTCCACTTAAACCTTTCCCCACTGAGCCTAGTATCCACTTCTGGTAGATGTTTCCTACAGCCATATTGCTGGTGTGTTTGTCTAATGGTGATTTTAAATTTCCCCAATCCCGGTTATGTTTATTAACTGGGATTCTAGTAAACAGGCAGTTTTTTCTTCTTCATTCTAAAACTTCATTATTTATTTCAGTAATGTCTTGTGGACATTTGTTTAATCCCGTGGCTTATAATCTGATGTACCATTGCCGTTACTTTATTTTGCTGCTTAAATTGTAAGTCTGTTGCTGAGACTCCACAACATGCCCCACCCTTTGCTGGGAACTTCCTTGTTTACTTCCAGTCTCATCTTGAGTAAAGTTCTGATGAACAGATGGAAGATGAAAAAGTAGATAGTATATAGATCATCTTCCACCAGTCCCCAGCTTGGAAGCTGTAGATGACTCAGCTGGGAAGAACCCATGTCAGATCCTCAGAGAGCCTCTGGCCCCCACTGCTCCCGGAGCATCAAGGAAGGCTAGGAAGACTTCTACCCTGAAGACAAAAGCCATGTTCCCGTGGAAAGTGAGGGCTGGAAATTTGATTTGTCCTGAAATCCTCGACATGGACTGTCTACACCTACCAAGTAGTGTTCGAGTGCTTACTAGTTCAAGTAGCAGAGCCAGATTCCCCACTGTTTGACCTCCCTGTACCTCAGTTCTCCAAAAGTGATGACATAAGCAATTCTCATCGACCTGGATAATAACTGGCTTTTAAATGTGTAAATTGCTTAGGACATTCTGTGGTACCGATAAACAACTAATAACCATTCCCGGAGTAGTGTGGCATTCCTAGCATTAGCCTGTACTGTTGATTACATCCAGTAATAACTGTCAAGTATCCACACTGTAACATACAACACTGAGTCCTAAGGTTTCAGCAATGAACAAAGGAGATGACACTGTTTTCACATAGTGAGAGCACACCCTCTGCACCTTTCTGGAATAGCAATAATCTAACCCTAAAAGCACCCACCCCCCTTTTGAGACAGGGTCTCTGTCTATAGTCCTGGCTGTTCTGTTTTTTTTTTTTTTTTTTTGGTGGGGGGTTGAGACAAGGTTTCTCTGTGGCTTTGGAGGCTGTCCTGGAACTAGCTCTTGTAGACCAGGCTGGTCTCGAACTCACAGAGTGCTGGGATTAAAGGTGTGCACCATCATATCTAGCTACTTTTTAAGACAGCAGAGGGAGGAGGGAGATAGAATAACCGTGATTTTTGTCAAGAATCTAATTCAGGCTTTAGTCAATCAAAGCACCGCATTATGCTATGGGCAAGGACCCAAGCCCCAGTCAGCATCATCAAGACTTGCTTCCTGGTTCCTCTCGGTAAGGAGCATGTGAGTTCAGCCTGAAGAACAAAGCCAGCATCACTGCTGTGGAGCCAGAGTGAAGGGAGGAGTGCTGCTGGCCAAGCCCAAGCCCCTAAGTCAAGAATATGTCTGCAAGTGGGCATGGAGGTATTTGCCTATGCCTGTAACCAGCAATCAGGAGGCTGAGACAGGCGTATAGGAGGACGAGGCCAGTTCACTATGAAATGAGGCCTGAAATCTGTTCTATGGTCTGCTTTTCAGTTATACAAGCCAATAAATTCCTCCTTATGCGGGAATTGTGAACTTACTTCAACCTTTAGAAAACTGATACTAGAGTTGTTACTGTTCTCAGTGCTTCATAGTTTCATGCTGTGGTCACAAGTGCACCCCACACATTTCACACCCATACACAGCACACACACACACACACCACATACACAGCACACACATACCCCCACACACCACACACCACACATTTCATACCCATACGCAGTACACACACACACACCACATACACAGCACACACATACACAGCACACCCATACCCCTACACACCACACACCACACATACGCACGCACAACACACATATACACCACACACATGACACATACACCACACACACACACATACCCTACACACACACCACACACATACACCATGCACACATATACACATACCCTACACACACACTCTCATACATAGCACACCCTTATATATAGCACACCACACACATACACGCATACCACACACACACCACATACACCACGCACACATACACACATATCCTACACACACACAAAACACACCATGCACACATACACACATACCCTATACACATACACCATGCACACACACACACACACACACACACACACATACATGCACTATATAGTTCACAGTCCACCCTTGACTTCTCTCCTGCTTTCCCAAGCTCCTCTGCCCAAGCCACTTCCTCCCAGGCTGGTCAGAATGAATTCCCAGCCCTGAGTTTGGCCTCTTGTGGCCTTGACTTCTGTTCTTCAGAGGGCTGAGGGACCATGCCTGCTCTCAATCAGCCAATAGGAGAATGCTTCCCCCAACCTCAGGAGGCTCCCACTCTAAAAGGAGGTACCATCACCTCCTGTCTCTGAGATCTCCTGCAACTAGGCCTGGGGAGATTCAAGGATGTTTGTACCCAACTAGAAAGCTATCTCCCAAGGATAGACCAGGAGAACCCAAACTCCCTCATCCTTTGGGAATATTCCCACCTCCCTCCCCCAGGGCTAAGAAATTCAGTGTCCAAATCACTTACTCATACACTGATTGTTGACATCTCTTGTGCTGTTTTCCAACTTCTTTTATTGTGAGACTTGCCTTTTTGGACTGACTATAAGCCTAGCATGGTACCCAGTAAACAAGGAAGAAATTATGGCTGAATAAATGAATGGTTGGGTAAATGGTGAAATGAGTGAATAATGGGTAGAATACAGAGGAAGGGAGTAATAGGACTCAGGTAGAGTAGCAGAAGGTGAACCAGCTCAGGGAAGGAGCAGAGGGAGGAGAAGGACGGGCAGCTGTCATGACAGAATGCCAGGAGGGACACAAGAATCCCAGGTCTCTCAACTTGGGTTTCCATAAAAAACAAAACCAAACAAAGCCAGGCTAGTTCTGTACTCGTCCACAGCATTTCCCAAGGACAGTGCGCATCATACTTTGACATGACCAGTCATGGCAGATGAGTGGTCCGTTCTCATATCCCACTCCCCAGATGGAGGAAGGGCCAGGAGGTTGAGTCACCAGCATACTGCTGGGCAGGATCTGGGAGGTCCAGCGAACCTGAGATGCCTCCCAGCAGGGGCTCCAAGTCCTCTGCAGGCCAGGGCCACGGGGACTCTGTCCTCCCACAAAGATTTTCCTTTTCTCTGCACCACCGATTCCCATGCCTGGCTCTACACTGGCATTGCCTGGAGCCGATGAGACCTCAGACAACCCAAGAGAGCTTCGGGTGACTGCATGGATTTGCAGCTACAAATGAAAAGCCACGTTTTGTTTTGAATGGATTGTGCTCTGGCAGGAAGGCCTGGGATGCAAATCCACCGAGAGAGGATGCAGATGGGAAGCAGATGTGGGGATGTTGCAAGCCCCGCTCCAGCGCCTTAGGCCCACCTTTTAGATCAGGCCTTCTGCTGTGGAACACTGATGGCAAGACTGTGCCTAGAAACTGTGGGAGCCCAGCTGCCACCCGCTCCTTCTCACCTCCCACGCAGGATAAAACATTCTTTTGCTTGCATCCTTAGGAGACATGTCTGCTCTTCCTGCCCTCTCCTCTGTCCCCCTCTTGCCCTGTCTCTTGATGTCACTTGCCTCTCTTGCTCTGTCTCTCTCTCTCAGACATTCTCTCTGTCCCCAGTCTTTGCCTCTCCCTCCTGTGTCCTGGCCACTTCCCAAGGCTTCTGCCCCTACCCTCCATGCTTGGATAAATCTGCCAATCAGCTTGAATCCCTGGAGTGAGGAACAGGAAGAACCGGCCAAGGGCAGACAGCAACCCCAGTTCCCTGAAGGAAGCCGGTTCAAGCCAGCTAGGCCTGGGCGGGCTGAGGCCAAGAATTTCTCACTTACCCTCAGGGCTGGATATTTAGTCTGAGTTGGGGAGGGCAGGTGGCAACCAGCCTGGAGCTCCGAAGCCTGCAGGAGTCCCGGCACTGTCCCAGCTCTCCATCCTTAGGTTCCTGCTCCCTGGGACACTGCTCTCCCCATCCTGGCTTGGGTCCAACCTTTTGCAGCACTACAGAGAGGTAGCACCGCTGGGTACTGTGGTCACTATGTCCCAAGGGCACAGGCCCAGGTGAAGGGCAGGCAGGACAGGAAGAAGCACATTTTGTATACTCTGCTGCTCTGAAGCAACCCTTCCTCTGCAAGGCCCCAGGCAGCCTCCAGAGGCACACGCTTGCTCCTTGACGTGTACACAGCATACATACTTCATCCAATTGATACTGGGCTTGTTTTTCTTTATGTTCTGCAAACCCTCTTGAGTTCTCAGACAAGACCTCAAGAGCATTTCTAGCGCATTCCAGGGGCCACCAGCCATCTCAAAATTTGATTTTTGAACTCTTTCTTGAGTGCTACTCAACTTTGGAGAAGAACTTGAGAGACATACTTAAGACCATCTAAAAATAGGATGTTGCCATTCCCAGAAGACTGAAACCGTGTAGAGGGACATTTCACAGAGGCTTCTGTGGTGTGAATGAGGAGGCTGTCAGAACACAGCTGGGGCCTCTCCCTGGCACTCCCCAGGGCTCTGCTCAAGGGTGTTCTCCCCCTCCAGCAAGCAGTTGCTTCAGAGCCCGTGGGCACTTCATGGTCCCCAGAAATGGGCTGTATCATATCATAAGATGTAGCCTTAGGAGCTTGGCACTCAGCGTGGTACCTAAGCTTGGCTCTGGAATCCTTCCGGCACTGAACATCCATTGCACATGTGCCTCACACTATTCCAGGCCGTGGCTTTGAGTGGCAAGTAAACCAGCAACCACTCTCTCTGCTCATGAAGATGGACAGGGCGCTGACACTTGGGCCACAGTCAGAGGAGGTATGGGAGAGCCTTTGCAGCCAAGGGGAAGTCAGACAGGTCACAGCAGCTGTCTCTGAGATTCAGTTTCTTCACCCAGTAGAGTGGGAGGTAGTCATAGGACCCAGCTAAAACCATTAGTACATAGGATGGCAGATGGCAGAGGCCGAGTTCTCTGCTAACCTGTCCCCAGGTCCCCAAGTTATTGCAGGATACAGTTCACTTCCAAGAGCCTGCATTGCATCTTTGTCAGTGGCCTGCCTTTGGCTGTTTGATTCTGCTTGGGTGACCTGCAGAGAAGACAGGCAGGTGCTTGCGAGGTTACTTCCCTGAACCCCAATAGGCAGCCCCCAGGGACTATGGGAATAAGGGATAGATGCCTAGTCTCCAGAACTCCCTGCAGACAGAGCCATGTCCCCTCCACAGCTCTGGTAACACTGTACCCTTGCTTGATCTTCTTCTCCTCCCCAGCCCCGCCCCCGCCCCTGGGAAGATTCCTAAGAAACTGTCACTTTCACACAAACCCTTGTTCCTAAATCTTCGTCTGGGGAACACAATTTAGGACACTGGGAAATACTATGTAAACCTTAGGAGGTGTCCCCTAAGCTATGTGACCCCTTCTTCCTGTAGAGCTGTCCTACAGCCAAGGACAGGCCTCCCAAGCCTCTGTGGAATTAGTCACAATACATTGTCCATCTAACTCTATGGACATCTTTGCTTCCTGTGCAGGCAAAGGCCATAGAGGCTGACAGCATGGCCCTGGCAGATGCCAGTCTGCCCTCAGTTCAGGCAACTGCCTGAGCTATTGGCCTCTGGATTCTGTATCCTCCCTCCAGGGACTGGCACGGGATACCAAAGGGCAGTATAACATTCATCCTTGGCAATTTTGATTTCCCTCCCATAAAGATGACTTTCAAAATTTATAGAGGCTTGAGACAACCTAAAATCTTACTATGCTTTGATCACCTGATGCTTGGAAGACTTTGTCAGGCTTGAGTCTCCCTATATTTCAACCCTTGCTTCTCTTCTCATCCCCATTATTCCAGTGTCGGATGTAACCAAATACATGTCATAGCAGGCCCACTTGAAAACATGCCTAATTCAGATTCCTTCAGTTCCCAAATATCAGAGCCATCCATCACCACCTAACACAGAGGCAGGGATGACAGAGTAGAAATCAAAGTGCAATCAGAGAACTTCAATTCTTTTCTCAACTATTAGCAAATAATATAAAATATATAACCTTGCCAGGTGGTGGTGTGCACACCTTTAATCCCAAAACTCAGGAGGCAGAGGGAGATAGATCTCTGTGGGCTCCAGGCTAACCTCAAGTTCCAGAACAGCCTGGGCTATACAGAAAAACCCAGTCTCAGAAAAAAAAATTATGACTTTGGGAGCAACTTGTGTGAACAAGGGTCCCTGAACATAAGAGTCAAAAGCTTCCTAGGAAATTGGCTCTGGTTGCTGGATTTACTGTGAGTTTTGCACACATGGCATTTTAAGGTCCAAGAATTTTTGCACACCCCAAATGTAAAAAAGAAGTATGGCTGTTCTGTTCAGGGCTCTTCTTCCCTTGGTCCGCCTCAATTGTGGCCCCTACAGCACATCCACATGAGGCTGAAGAGGGATTGGAAACGGTCACCATGGTTATGGCTAACAATGAACTTGGCTTCTGATGTTGGTCTTAATGGCAGGGGGTATCTGGCACCCACAGGCCCAACCGTTCCTTCTTTTATATGTTTTTAAGTGATCCTGACAGTTTTGTTTTCAAAGTGTCTTCTAAAAAAAAAAAAAGAAGAATTCCAGGTTTATCTTTGTTGAATGGAAGAGAAGGACAAAATCAATTAGCTCTGTCTAGGACAGGCCAGGGCTGGAGGCCAGCAGAAGTCAGAAGTGGGAGAGCAATGCTGGTGTCTATAGACTCTTCCGTGGGTTACAGAACATTCCTCACTACCATTACTTCATTCGAGTTTCAAGCTCCCTCTGCACTGTACATTGTAGTACATGTTAGAAGCAATCTTTTCTAGGTAAATGAGAGACTAAGCTGTCTGTGTAATAGTGGTTACTTATCCCCAGTTAAAACTCAACACAGTCTAAGAAAGTTGTGGATATTGGCTTTACCATTGTAAGGAATTTTTTAAAGAGGGCAGGGGCTACAGTGTAACTCACTAGTGGAACATTCGCTGGGAGTTTCAAGACTCTTGGTTTGATCCTTAACACCACAAGAGTAATATAGGAGGCTGGGGAGATGGCTCAGCAGGCAAAGAGCTTGCTGCTCAAGAATAAGGACCTAGATTTGGATTCCTGGCTCCCACATAAAATTGAATGCACCAGTATGTGTCTGTAACTCCATTTCTGGAAAGAAGGGAAGAGGTTGTGGAGGCTCACTGGTCAGCCCATCTAGCCAAAATGCTGAGCTCCAGGTTCAATGAGAGACCTTGTCTCAAAGAATAAGATGGAGAGCAATAGCAAAGAACTGACGTTGACCTACATGCACACACATATGTGCATCACACACACACACACACACAATAATAAAAATGATAATGCCTACCCCATCCCCTTTGGGTTGAGATAGACTTACTATGGGGTTCAGGCTGACCTAGAATCCACTCTGTATCCCAGGCTGACCTCGACTCAGAGTGATTCTCCTGCACCTGCCTCCCAAATGCTGACTGGCATTGCAGGCATGAGCTACCATATGAGCTGTACCTATTTTTTGTTGTTTTTTTGTTTTGTTTTGTTTTACGAGACAGGGTTTCTCTGTATTGTTTTGGAGGCTGTCAGTCCAGCCCGGCCTTGAACTCACAGCGATCTGCCTGCCTCTGCCTCCCGAGTGCTGGGATTAAAGGTGTGCTCCACCACCGCCTGGCTGTACCTACCTTTTTCAACGGTTATGTCAAGACACTCTCTTTTGTGAATTTTCTAACCCTCATATCTTCTGACACAAGCTGGGGTTAGATGTTGAGGATGGCCAGTTCAAGGTGAGGACCATTCCTCAAGGAGTATGTAGTATAAGCCATGAACTTAGCTTGTTCACCGGTACCTGGCCATGCTTCCAGTCACTGTCGAAGGATCTTGGACCCCACCAGAGAGGCCTCCCAGACCTCTCTGTCTGGCACATCTTGTCTTAGTGGAAAGAGGCTGCTTCAACATAAAAACGGCTCTGGCACAGTTCTAAGACAACTGGAAAAGGCCTGTGTCCTGTCATTGCCGGTATGGTTGCCAGGGTGAGCTGGTATGTCATGGAGGCGCCCACGTTTCCAGCCAAGTGATGAACTTGGCTTCTACCCTTGCTTTGAAATGCCAGCCCACGGCTTGGCCAGCACTTGTCCTTTTGCTTTTCCTCCATTCTCACAAGAGCCTGGAGCTGGACACTGGTCCAAGGATCTTCCCCAAACATTCGGGGATGGAGAGATGGAGGGATGCTTGATGCCCTGGTAGGAGCGGTAGAATGTACAAGTACTGCCATGAATGGGTAGTGGCAGCTTCAGGGGTACAGAGTAGCAGGATTGGCTGGGGACATGCCCAACAGGCTGGCTCCCTAGGGACCCAGGAGTCAGACCCACACAATCTGCCCCCCTTGCTTGGAGGATGAATTGCACAGCATGCACTCTGGCTGCTCCCTTGCAAGGATTCTCTGAACTTGGCTCTCTACCCACAAGCCACCTCATTTGAGCTTGTGTGAGGTGAGGTGTTGGAACCAACCTGACACCAAGATTCATCTACTAGGCGCGTGACCTCCAACAGACCACTCCTCTGTGCCTCAGTCCCCTGTAAAATGTAAATACTAAATACAGCTTATAAACAGATGTGAAGGTGAACAGAGTTCACAGGGTATGTGTGGAATAAACACACATTAAAGTCTCCTATTATTACACGAGTTCTGAAATTATTCCTTTAGGTATTTTTCTGTTAACTTAGCAATGGACTAAGAATCGGGGCAAGTGCTAAAGAAACGTACAGCTTCTGCCTCGTGAGACCTTTAAGGATGCTGTAACGGACAGCTCCTCTGGCAGCTTCCTCCCTGGCCACCCAACTGCAGGTTCAAGCGGGGCAGAGGTGTTTAATGCCCCGTTAGCACCTCACTGCTTGTTGTGGGCACTAACCACCGCACTGGCTCCCTCTGGACTGGCTGAGCTGCCTTGAAACTTGTTCCTGCCATGGTCAGGCTTCCCCTGGCTAGTCCCAATTCCTTCCTCCAGGTCACTCCCTTTACCCAGAAAGTGAGACAAGTTTCTGGCTAGATTTTGGAGGCGTATGTGCTTTTAAAAACTACATGACTTCCGATCCCGCCTACCACCTAAGGGAGAACTCAGGGTGGCTTCATTCACCCAGAACCTCCCTTCTCTTCTCCCCCACCCCACACCTGCAGACACACTCTCCTCACCCTCACTCCTCAGGGTTTAGTTCAAAATCAGGCAGGGAGGCAAGGGCTCAAATTTGAAGCAGATGTTTGGGATGATGAGTGAAGTCGGGGTGGGGACACTAGGAAGGATGTGGACCCTTCTAGAACTGCTTGCTTTGACCTTCTGCCAAGGCTGGAGAAAAACGAGAGAGTGTTCCTGGTTAAATACCCAGCTATCCCCTGTGCCAGGCGTTCCTGGGCCTCAGTCCTCAGAGGCTCTGGCTCAGCCTCCAGAGTTCTCCTTACCCTTGCTCCAACCACTATCCTGCCCCCCCCTTCTCACTGCGCCAAGCCCGAGCCCAGTCTCACCCCAAAAGTCAGGGCTGGAGCTCTGCTTCCTTTTTCCCCCCCCATAGCTAATCCACAGTGACATTTTTAAAACCAACACTTAAGATATGCTCTGACAAGAGAGATTTGTGCTCGTTCCTGGTGTAAGAGGCTGTCTGGAAGACTTGAGGGAGATGCCAAGACAATAGAATTTTCAAGGTTCTGAGTCTGCAGATGGATGGCTGTTTCGAGACCCCTCCCACAAAGTCCCCAGAGTGGTACAAATGAGCCATCCTGGGTTCATTTGCTGCCCTGAGAAAGACACCAAGTACCCTCTACAGAACACAGTCTCAACCCCATTGCAGGGACGATCTGAGGAGACACAGGCTGGTATTATCGTGAACAAGGCTTCGAAGAAATCCTTTTAGGACAGGAAGCACAGGCACCTGGTATTCTTGAGGCAGGTTCATTCCCTTCCATCTAGCTGTGGAGGGAATGGCCCACATCTGACCAGCTCCCAGAGAGGAACAAAATTGGTCACAGCACATGGCAGAGAACTCGGGACTTGTTTCCTGGGTTTGACTAATGCTCAGGGAAAACTGGAATGAAATTCAATGTTTCCACCTATGGTAGCCACGAACCAGTGTCATGTCTCTTCATAGCGTTGACTCACTTCTTCGTGTTTTGGGGTTCACTGGAAATGGCTTTGTCTTTCCTCTGCCAACCCAATTATTCTAAGTAAGCACCCATTTGTTTGATTGCTATTAATGTTGAAAATATTCCCTTTTCCCACTCACTCAAGATTTTAATTTCATTCACTGAGCTGCAGGCAACTGGCCAGCTTTCTGCTGCCAAAGTCAATACCCAGGTCTAGGGGAGCAGGTTAAAGGAGAACTGGCCCTAAGATCATGGAGTTCCCTTTCCCAGTCGGTGCAGGATCAGCAGGCTGGCCATAGACGACTTATGTTACAAGAACTCGCCCCTTGGGTCTGTTTGAGTCCATCTTTACAAGAGTTCTTTCTTCTCTGAAAGTCAGTAGGGAAGAGTAATTTCCCTTTGTTAAAGGAACTAGACATTTCACTTGCAGCCCTTGCTGTATGATAGTCTCCAAACACATAGAAGGAAACAGTCCTGTCCCTGTGAAAATAAAGCAGAATGTAAAACATGGAGACACGTGGCCCTGAGCTTGTGTGCCTAAGCCTCCAGGGAAGGGCACAAAACAGGGATGTACACACAGGCATGTTCTATCCGCGTTGCAAGCTCTCTTTGGTGTCCCATGTACAAGAAACGCTTGCCAAGATGCACATATGCACAGAGCTGAAGGGGGAAGGAGACCACAAACTCGTGATGGAACCGAAACCAGGTTTGAGGTGCAGAGTCTTTAGCAGAGGTTAGATGACAACCTGTGAGAATCAGACCTAGGACTTGGGAGACCCTAAAATGATGACACATACTCTTCTTACACAATAACAGAACATTTTGCAAAGTAGCTTAAGAGCCATCGTCCTCCAGCTGGCTTGTAAATCCTGATATCCCTGGCTCTGCTAATGGGCAGAGGAATGTCTTGGCAGCAGTGGGAGTTCTGGAGAGAGGGAATACTCAGCCTGTAAAGCATAGAAAGCTTCAGGTTCCCCCTCAGACAAGCCAACAGCGCAGGTGAAGACAACTTCAGCCTGAAGGGACAGGAACTTCCTACAAAGACAGACCATGCTATAGCCTCAGTAGACTCATGGTGTTATTGGTGTGTCAGAGAAAGGAGAGTTCCCCTTAATCTGGCGCTCTTGAAATTGTATGCTTTTCAGTGAAGTGTGCTCCAGGAACTTGGCTTTACCAGTTGGTGCTGTTCCATAGAGACAGGAGATGTATTCAAATGAGCCTTTCACGGCAGACAGTTACCAGAGATAAACATCACAGTACTGTGTCTGACCTCATCGGAATCATCCCATCTGCATGTGACTAAGGGTTTTCTACCAATGTAGAGATAAAAGTAATTTTAGGACCTGCACTCCTCGGTTACATCCTCAGGGGTGTCTTGTGTTCTTTATGCAGGGCTCAACTGAAACTTGGCAGTCTCTTCTCCCAGATTATTAGCTCACAGTTCTATAAAACTTTCTCCATGCAGATTTTAAAGCCATGACTATTGGCTGCACCTCTTAAAAAAAAGTCTCCATCCTGGAGTAGAGCCTCCCCTCCATCAACCCCAGATCACAGTGACTAGTAGGTAAACCAAGATATACGGTGTTCACCTGTCATACCCAGCACCAGGTAAGGGTGAGGCAGGCAAGCAGGAAGTCCAATGCCTGGGTTTTCTGTCTAATCCAATCTTCAAGAGATAAGCCAAAACGTCAAACTTGGGTTCCAAAAAGAAACAGACCCATGCTCAAATACAGTTCTGGAGCCAAGTATGGTGGCACATGCCTTTAATTCCAGCTTTCAGGAGGTAGAAGCAGGAGAATCTCTGTGAGTTCTAGGCCAGACTAGACTACACAAGGAGACCCTGTCTCAAAAAGGAGAAAAAAAAGCTTGTAAGTCAGAAATACCAGCCCAGTTGACACATCTGGGGATAATTTACTGCTGAGCCATCTCCAGTAATACCATACTTATATGACACTTAATAATGTCCCACTGACTATCACAGAGAGTCACAATCATGTCAGACCAGGCCACAAACAAGTCATGAACACCAAGGAGTATCCACTGTAGCAGTCTCAGAAGATATGATTAATCAGGCTCCGCACCAGGTGTCTGGGCTAGATTCTCATGGGGTCAAGATGGTCTCAGAGGATTCTTAAAACCAGTCGTGACGGTGCAATCAGAATAACAGCAAGTGGGGGATGACGGCAACTAAATATGTAATTATATGAAAATCTGAAGGCTGTCAGAGTGCTAACAGTGTTTACATGTAACCTTGTATACGTCCTCTTTTTTTTGTTTGAGTATATGTGCTGCCAAAGCGAGCACATACTTCCTTTGCTGTTTTGTTTGGGGCTTGGCTGTTGTACTATCACAGTCTCACTGTGTCACTCAGGCTGGTCTCAAACTCCTGGGCTCAAGTGCCCCTCTAGCCTAGCCACCCAAGCAGCTGGGACTTAGGCACGCACTACCTCGTCCACCTTGCTTTAACTTCTAAGATTTCTTTTCTTTATAAATGTGTACATCTGTGCACCATGTCTGTACAGATGCCTGCAGATATCTGGGTCCCTGGATCCACAGACACTGAAGTTGTAGGCAGTTAAAAGCTGCCCATTGTAGGAGCCACAAACCAAGGCCAGGTCCTCGGTAAGAGCAGCAAGCATCCCTAACCACTGAGCAATCTCTCTAGCCCCCTCTTTTAACTTATTTAGAAATTTTTCTCTATTGACTTTCTGATATATAAAACAACAAATTAAAGTGTAAAGATTATAATAGATACCCTTTGTTCATATCAAACTAGTTTCCTTCTCAGGCTTTCCTATTGGGTTGCTATCTGTAGCAAGCAGTATCAGCTAGGGTCCCAACTGCACACTCTATCCACGCAGGCAGCTCCCCACATCCAGGGGAATTATCGATAATATTTAAAAGCATCTCTAAACATTTTCCTTCTCCTCTTCTATTTAAGTTCTGCTCCCCACCCCGACTCAAACAGTCACTAGCCCTCGCTTCTTGTAGACATTTTATTTACTGTACAAACTATTTACATCTCCAGTTGCAGACGTCCAGATCTTGCCTGACAATGTGCAGAGAGCTCAGTCTCTGCCAAGTTTCTAGAACCACGCCGACACTGTTCTTGGTTTTCATTTCATGACTTGTCTCCTTCAAGGACACTGAAAAGCCAAAAGCCAGGAGAGCAGCTGGCCTCCCAAGTGCCTATGTCACAAAGCATTAACAGAAGAACTGGCCAAAATAAGGGATATGAATAGAAAACTGCCCAGGGAATAACATCTCCTTTTATCTCTCCCACATTCTGTATGTCTTCCCCACTGGACTGGCTAGTGCCCAAGCAGTATTAGAAAAAAAAAAAAGGTAAAAGAAAATGCAAAAGAGAGCAAAACTGCTTCTCAATAGTTAGGAGAGAGAAAACTGGAATAGAAAAATCACACAGTACTAAAGGGGTTTTTTGTTAAAGACTTTGGTGCCTAAAGACCACCCTAGAATAGAACTGCCCCGGCTGGGCTGCAACAGTGCCTCGGAGACTTTGAAAAAGTGCTATGACTAGAGCATAAAAGGACAGGTCTAGCCAAGAGTATAAACTCAAACCTCCCCCCACTGCCGTATAATCTTGAGAGGGGTACTGCAGCTGGGACTGCAGAATCCAGGACAGGAACAACTGCCCCAGACAGCCAAGACAGCCTATATATACCCCAGCTGGAAGCCCCAACGGAGGCCCGAGAGGCAGCAGGGTAATGGGTAAACTATCTTGTACATGTTTCATGGGAAAAGTGTGGGCAAGCAGCAGCACCTTGTCCTGGTCCCTGAGGAGAGCAGTGACCATGTGGCATGGAGGATCCTGGGGTGTAGAAGCCCTGGTGCCAGGTCTTACACCCCAAGGATAAGTGAGGTCAGCACCCACGCCAAGAAAGGACAAACGATGACTGCAAAGGAGGTCAGGCTGGAATTCTAGCAGCTCAGGAGGGCTTGTGTCTCGTGATTCCTGGGAACAGGAGGGCTCAGACATGCTTCCAGGCCAAGGCACTGTCACAAGAACTGCCTTGTCTCGGGATTCTGCGTACTTGCTGGTTTTGGCAATAAAGATGGCTTATAATATTCTAAGTGAGTACCCCATCAGAAATGGTGGTTTATAGCAAAGCCTTATTAAAGACAGAAACTGCAAAGTCCATTTGATCTTGAGTCTTAATGTTGTTTTCACTCAAACACTAATAGAAAGAGATGTTATCATCTTCCAAGAGACTGACAAGTTCTCTTCCATCACCACATAATGGTGAACCCAACGTAGCTTCCTCCCTCCTCAGTTCCCCTTCCTGGTAGCTGATGAAGCCAAGTACCTGGAATTGTTAGGTATTTACTGCTGCTCTGTCTCCACCATGCCTAACCCAGTGGCCTGACCCAGGACCTGTGATGGCGGTTCAGCCCCAGTGCTGCCAGAGACCACCACCAAATGGAGGCAGCAGGCTATGTTCACTATCTCCATCCTTTGCTCCCAAATTCCTCCAGAAGAATGCGAAAGACAGTTCTTAATGGACTGCATAAGTTGGAGGTCAGTGGTGTGGTCAGGCCAAGGCATCCTTCAGCACAAACAGGCAGCTCAGAGAAGAGCCATCAGTAGCCTTCAAGCCATCCACATGCCTGGACGCGGCCCTTCCCCAAGAGAAGCACGGCCAGCACTGGGGGCCACAGCACAGCCATCCTTCGCGTTTTTCTGACTGCTTTCCTCACTGCCTCAGACTCAACCGAAAGCTTAGCACACTCTTCATAGATTGAAGATCCTTTTCAAAACTGCCCACAGGGAGCGTCTTTTTCAGTTGTCACCAAGAGATCCTTCTGTACGATCAGCCCCCTCGGTGCCATGGCCTGTGCCAGCCATTACATGGGAGGACAAATCCGACGGCTTGTGAGTCACCTTCTGTCTGTGCTCCTCCTGGCTACTGATGAGAAGAGGTGATGGGTTGCCCAGGAGGAGGGGTCATGTGCCAGTCTGGTCAAGTAGTGAGATCAAGGAGGGTATTTCCAAGGAGCAGAAGGTGCTGGAACAAGGCATGGTGTAAGGATCTCAGCATGCCCGCTTTCCAACAGAACCGAGTCCTCCGTGTCATCCATCTCTCCCAGCCACTGAGGCAGATCCAGCTACAGACATCTTCAAAGGACCAAATGAAATGACAGCAGCATGGTCCTCGTCTCATGACTGAGTGGAGCTCAGACAGGTACGTACCATGTGCCCAAGCGGCCTGCGGTAAATGTGGACACAGAGGGGGTGAGGTAAGAACAAGGCTTGTAGATGACGCGAGGGAGCATGCAGTATCCTCTGGCTAATGGTTATGCGTGTTAAGGTCAGTGGTTATACTTGTTAACATGTATCCAGATGTTCTAGAGAGTGTGGGAGCCAAGCAGGTGACAGAGGAGTGGTCAGAGCATGCCAAAGCCCTCACAACCCTCACTGATGGCCAGCTGCAGCATCCTGTGCACCTCTTCATACGAGTCATATGTAGGGAGGCACAGTTGGTTAAAACTGGAAAAACAAGGAGGAAAATGATTAATTCGTACTACAAGAAACACGAGCAAAGGCTAGGACGTGAATCTCCCACAAGGGATGCTTTGGGTAGCCAGACACCTACCATGTGTGTGCAGTAGGAAGAGTGCTGTGGGTCGGAGCAGCGATGATCTGAAATGAGGGACAGAGGGCTGCAAAGCCTCCAGGCGGAAGCTGAGAGGAGCCTGTTGTGAACTGAAGTAGCCGAGCCAATTCCTCCTGGGTCAGACTGGAAACCACAGTCCAAAACCACCTCATGACCTGGCAGGAAATACAGGGCTCAGGTCAGACACGGTGTGCCGCCATTTGATCCTAGGATTTGATCCTTAAGGAAGGAACAGGATTCTCTGGGTAGGCATGTGCTCCCGTTTACAGTTCTGCAAGAGTGTGCACTGCCACAGGGACAGAAGGGTAAAGCGAACTGATTGCTTCGCTCCGTTTACTTGCGTTTCCCACTTTCTGCCCCGGTTTTGGGGACCTGAGCTCCTTTCAGCTTGCATAGCCACCTGTTTTCCCCGCATGCATCACCTTTGGGTCAGTCAACATGCCAACTTCTTTGACTCCTCTACTTTTTTCTCCTAAATCCTTTCCTCACAAGATGATACCAATCCAACTGTAGAAAGTTTAGCCCATTACCTTTTCTCTGAAATGCCAGGAGCCACCAACCACTACAGCATGGGCTTTGAAGTCAGACACACTGATGTCTCCAGTCCCACACATCAGCAGCTAGAGAGACAGAGAGAAGGACAAAGACACACTATGTAGTCAGCCACCTACTTACATGGAATGCAGAGTAAAAGCATTGCCAGGAGAAAGACAGCAGGTGAGGTCACAGTGCCAGAATGAACTGTGAGGCCAATGATTCCTAACCAGTGTGACATTTAAAAAAAAAGGGGTGCTGGGATATGGGGCCTAGGGGTGAGGGTGTAGCCCGGGGGATTGAAGGACAAGTTTAAAGGGGTTTAGCAGGTGGTCAGCAGTGTCTTCCCTGGGGTCTGGGAGAGCTGCTGGGGGTTGTGGGCCTAGATGTGCCTGTATCACAGACTCAATTAAAAAGGAAGACAGACAGCTTATAGCTGCACCCTAGGTCTATTGTATCAGGTTCTCTAGAGCTGGGTTATAAGCTTATACAACCAAAAAGGTGTTTCTGGTGAGCCTGCCTAGCTAAGAACTGCTATGGATTCTTAGTAATTAAATGTCAAAATTAAAGAAATAAAAAAGTGAGTATAGGAATGCCAAGGAGAAAAGGCAAGTCCTTTCCCTCTGATGAAAATCCCAAGTCCTGTTTTTGAGGGTTTTCTCTCAGGATCTATCCTCATTTAGTGGATTGAACTTTTCTTTTTCTTTTCTTCTTCTTCTTTTTTTTTTTTTTTTCGAGACAGGGTTTCTCTGTGGCTTTGGAGGCTGTCCTGGAACTAGCTCTTGTAGACCAGGCTGGTCTCGAACTCACAGAGATCGGCCTACCTCTGCCTCCCGAGTGCTGGGACTAAGGGCGTGCGCCACCACTGCCCAGCAGTAGACTGAATACTACTTCCCTTTAGCTCTGCTTCCACTTAAACAGATAAATGAAAAGTATTGGGGGGGAGGGAGGAGAGAGAGAGAGACAGAGACAGAGAGAGACAGAGAGAAACATTAATGACATCAGAGCCCTAAACATCTTGATGATGTCCTAATTTGGTTCACGATCCAACATGTTACTTAGCAGGCTATGCGTATCCATCCAATAGCTATAATGAATGAAACATCTTAATAAAGAGACAAAAAAAAAAAGGCCAAAGTAAGACCTGGAAGTTTTGGTTTCTTTAAGACCATGCCAAGCTAATGAGTAAAAAGGAGCAGGCTAGGGAACAACTGTAAGAGACTGCAACTTTCCATTATATGATGCTATCAATGCTCCAGTGCTCCAAAATACCAGCACTGGGTCAGAGGCCTACTAGAAATTTTAGACTGAAAATTCATTGTTTGGATTTTATATCTCATGGCACAAAACGTGATAAAAAACAGAAGGCTTTGACTGTTCTCTGACAGTTCAGATAACAAGAAAAAGAATTAATTACACATCACCTGACATACTAATTTTTTTCCTTACAAATTTTACTTTCTTTTTTTTGTTTTTGTTTTTTTGTTTTGTTTTTGTTTTTCAAGACAGGGTTTCTCTGTGGCTTTGGAGATTGTCCAGGAACTCCCTCTGTAGACCAGGCTGGCCTTGAACTCAGAGATCTACCTGCCTCTGCCTCCTGAGTGCCGTGAAAGTACTTCTAACAGGAAACAGTCTGCAGAAACAAACTCCTCTTAACATATATGGGAAGTTAAAAGTCAGAACTTTTATTGTATGTATCATCTGTGAGGAGCAACAGTGAGTCAAGACAAACTGACTTTGTTTTGTTCTCGACTCGTAAGGACTTTAATTCAGCTAACTATAAAAATGGTATTTACTCCGACAGCATCGAAAACAATACAGAGAAACCCTGTCTCGAAAAACCAAAAAAAAAAAAAAAAATGGTATTTACTATCTTATAGCTAACTTTTGGCTGACACAAAATGTGAAATAGTAACATATTATATATATATATATACATACATATATATATATCATATACACATTCACACGTTCTGTGATAATATAGATATGTGAACAGACACACACAGTGGTTATGGTCTGAACTAACTAGAACCACATCTTATAGGCTGTCTCTTTCACCAGTATACAGCCCATAAGGGACTTTGTCTTCTTCATTGCTATTTCTCCGTCATCTCAGTACATTTATAGTTTACATACACCCAAACAAATACATTCTACAATCCCCTTACATGTCATAAGATACTATGAAGACTACACATGAGGCCAATACTCCTTACTAGTTGATTAATATCAATGTAGATAAATATTAACTACTACTTTTCATAAAAACTTGCCGCTTTCTGACTTTCAACATTCTAATTTTTAAAAGATGAAGAAAGGGGGGCTGGAGAGTTGGCTCAGAGGTTAACAGCACTGTTTCCTCTTCCAGAGGCCCTGAGTTCAATTCCCAGCAACCACATGGTGGCTCACAACCATCTGTAATGCAGCCTGGTGCCCTCTTCTGGCCCGGGCAGAAGACTGTATACATAATAAATAAATAATTTTAAAAAAAAGATGAAGAAAGGGTCAATGAATAGAAGAGTAACAAAAGCGAATACAGGATTGGAGAGATGGCTCAGTGGCTAAGAGCAATGGCTGCTCTTCCAAAGGACCTGGGTTCAATTCCCAGCATCCACATGGCAGCTCACAACTGTTGCTTGTAACTCAAGTTACAGGGAATCCAACATCCTCTTCTGGCTTTTGCAGGCACCAGGCACAAACATGGTACACAGACATACATGCAGATAAAAGACTCATACACATATAATAAAATAACAAATTTAAAAAGGAATTCAACTCCTGCATAATAAAAAAGACTTTCTGGCTACATAGTGAGACTCTGTGTCAACCTGTCACCACCTCCAGAGAAAGAAAGGACTTTCCACCTCTGACAGAAGGTGCTCTCAAGAACAGCAGTCTTGGGGCTGGTGAGACGGTTCAGAGGGTAAAGGCATTGTCACCTGCCACGCCTGACCACTCATGTCCATTCAGAGACTCGTGTGTGGGAAGGAAAGTACACCTACAAGAGGCTCTCTGACCTGCACAAGAGTAAGGGCATATGCGTACCCCCTCCACACAAGGAAATGAAAAATACCACAAAACAAAACAGGTTCCAATCCTAAGCACTTACCTCAAGTTCATTCTCATCAAAAATGGCCAAAAGATTCTCAGGAACCAACTCATTCAAACCTGAAACAAAATTATCCAAATTAAAGGACACCTACAACTGTGACACTGACATCTTAAGCACAAGGAGACAAGTCCCACCTTTTAGGAAATGTTCCACCTCCTCTTTCACTTGACTGGCCAGTCGATACTGAGCTAGCAAGTTTAAATAGAAGATTTTATTTGCATTGGTGACTGGGGTCTGAGCTCCACCTGTCATGAGTTCTACAATCTGAAACAGGAGGCAAAAGACAAGGAGAGGTTGTGGCTGAATTGGTACACACACACACACACACTCAACAAACACACACACACACACACACACACACACACACACACACACACCAACAACTGAGGGGCATTTGAGGAAGTCCCAAGAAGTTAAAACAGTTACCCTGGAGATGCTGTGTATAGAAATCAGAGTTGTCTCCATAAATGAATGAATGCCTCCACCAGATCTTAAAATCTGATCTTGCAACATTTTTTTTGTTTTGTTTTGTTTTTTCAAGACAGTGCTTTTCTGTGGTTTTGGAGGCTGTCCTGGAACTAGCTCTTGTAGACCAGGCTGGTCTCAAACACACAGAGATCTGCCTGCCTCTGCCTCCCGAGTGCTGGGATTAAAGGCGTGTGTCAACAACGCCTGGCCCCTGATTACAACATTTTACTTGCATTGATGTGAACAATAAATCTCAGTAACATGTCTTAGTTCATAGCTAGAAATGCTTATTCACAAAAACCACACCCAATTTCCGCAGTAATATAATAGCCATACTATAGAAAAAAGCTCTACTGTCTTAATCTACTGAGAACCCTGCTGGTAAACAACCTGCTGTTGTCCTGGAGGCCGAGGACTGTAACTGAGCTTCTGACCACTTGCCACTCTGTCACACCACCTCAAGGTACAGACCTCACTGGTACAAAGACAGAAAACGGGCTTTGCTAGCATTTCAGTATTGTTTAATTCTGGTTTTTCTGGTTTGGTTTGGTTTGGTTTGGTTTGGTTTGGTTTTGAGACAGGGTCTCTCTCTGTAGACCAGACTGGCCTCAGACTCACAGAGATCTACCTGCCTCTGTCTCCTAAGTGCTGGGATTAAGGCGTGTATAACCACACCCAGCAGCCACATCTTTTCAGACATTGCTACTTTCCTTCTAATTGCATATTGTTAACAAGTTTCACAGTGGTACTATCATACCTAGTGAAGTTTAATTATGTATTATTATTATGACTAGCTTCATTATTATCATTTGACACTGCATACCTCCAAAATGCAACAAATATTCATTCACAACAAAAATATATCTAGCCAGTAATCTTAGCGCTCAGGTGGCTAGCCTGAGCTACTGTGAGACCCTGCCTCAAAAAAACAAACAAAAACCCCAATAAGAACAACATAAGGCCCGGCACTGGTGGCGCACGCCTTTAATCCCAGCACTCGGGAGGCAGAGGCAGGCGGATCTCTGCGAGTTCGAAGCCAGCCTGGTCTACAGAGCGAGTTTCAGGACAGCCTCCAAAACAATACAGAGAAACTCTGTCTAGAAAAAAAAAAACAAACAAAAAACAAAAAACAAAACAAAAAAAGGACAACATAAGGGTCTTAAAACATAGAAACACTGTGTTAAACTACAATCAGCCACCTACATCCCAACTGCTAATCACTGGCACAGTCATCCTCCCAAACCGGCCTGTGCAATGACACTTCTTTGCCACTCGGCTCTTTGTAGTCTCTCCTTCACTGCACAAAGTCCTACCGGTACTGCTTTAGAGGGGCCCAGGGTGTGGGAACCCGTAAACGCTCTGGTTTTCATTATCACCTTATCCAGTTGACCTGATTTGTTGTATTTTTCTTCTGCAAAGACCAGCTCCATCTCGCTCATGTCGTTGTTGAGGATAAAGCAAACTTTGGACTTGTAGAATTCTGGGTCATCTGTTTCAAAGTACTGAGGAGGAAGGAAGACACAGAAGCACATGAACACTCTTTTGCCATGAATGAAGTTTTAACTGCTTGATACCCTTACATCTTCAACTCTAAAGTAACCAGCTCAGGGGGCTGAAGAGATGGCTCAGCACTGGCTGCTCTCTCAGAGGATCTGGGTTCGGTTCCCAGTACCCACACACAGGCTGACCACCATCTGTGCCTCCAGTCCCAGGGGAGCCGACACCTTCTTCTGAGTTTGTGGGCACCAGAGGCACTTCTGGTGCATGTGCAAACATGCAGGCAAAACACACATACAGAAAGAATAAGCACAAACAAATCTCATCAAAAAATAAATAAATAAAAGGGGAAAAAACTTTAGAAAATCAGCTCATATGGGAAGATTTCAGAGCCAACGGCCAGACTGTCTTAGTGGAAATGCACACCTAAGATGTTACCTTGTAATGCATACGTAGTCCTATGATTTGGGCCAGGAAAGACCGAGTGAAACGGGCACGGACCAATTGCTTATAGGCTCCTCCTAGAGAGGATTCATACAAACACTTGCCCACCAGCCGCCCTGCAAATTCATACATCTTCAATCGCAGGTGAGCCGGGCGATTAGGGTTAGGATGTACCTGTCAAAGAAATGGAAAGGCTTGGACCATTTTTCATCCATCCTAATTCAGGAAAGCCCCTCCCTCCCAATGGGATGTACGTACTACAATTTGGACCTAGAATGTCCCCCAAAGGTGCCCAGAGCGCCATTGGTAGGGCTCAGATTACTGGGGTAAGCCCTGGAAGAGAGCTGCCTGGTGTCCTTCTCTCCTCCTTTCATGCCCCAGCCCTGAGGTGAATGATCTTGCCATACTCTGCCACTATGATGAGCTGCCTCACCACAGACCCAAAGCAGGAACCTCTAAAACTCTGCAGTGAGATAATATTTTCTTTTTATATGCTTGACTGTTTCAGACATTTATTACAGTAGCAGAAAGCTGGTTCATACCCCATACCAAGGGAATAAAATTTCAGTTTAAGGATCACAGAGTAGACAGCTAAGTAATTTAAAGTGACTGGAGGCTAATGGCTGCTGAAGAACCTTAGATTAGTTAGTTTGTGGTCCCAGGGTGATCTGAGTACAGGTGATAGGATGCCTGTCCCTAAACGAGAACCTTTTCAAGCACAGTTGGGTGCTCTACTTTGACACCTCTCTAGTCACAGACCTAACTCAGAAACCAACTGCCTCAGGCTTCTTTCTCTAGAAAATAACTTAATTATTATAAGTGAGTAAAATAGCCATTACAATATAATGCTCTTATCCAAGCGCTCAGGTTTTTTTTTTTTTTTTTTTTTGCTAAATAATGGAGTCAAATAAAAGGGAGGGCAACCTGATTAGCTCATTACTAACAGCAAATAAGGAGCAAAGCACAAGCTGTCAGGACTCCCAGGTCAGCTGTGTGACCTCTGTGTGTGGCTTCATTTTCCACCCACCCATGGGGAAGGCAGACTCACTAGTGCTTGGTTGGTGTCACTGAACCGGGTGAAGAGCTGACTGGTGGTATCAAACAGTGCTTTGCAGATTAGCTCAAACCATTCCCGGCGAGGCCCTCCCCAATCCAAAGCTGAAAAGTATAATGAAAGTTAAAGTGATGCTGGCGTACACCACCTCCTGTTATTTTTCTCCATTTAGTTATCTCTTAACCCTCTCACATTCCTTCTGTTCCACTACCTGTCCTTTCACTGCAACTCGCCTGCAGGCTGGACATTTTTGGAACCCCACTTCTTTCTGTAGAATTCAAGGTATTCTGACCACTAAGCTGATAGAAACACAGAAGGTCAGGGATCCCATGAAATGTACACTTGAGGGTCTGCATTGGTTACTTTGTCCTTTTGGTGTGAACTCTACGAGCTCAGCCCGTCTCTGTCCTCCACACTCTAGCACACCACGCAGCCAGGTTCTTTCCTGACTCACAGAAGGTGGGTCTTTTGGGAGTTGAGGGGCTGGTTTGGGCTTTTTTGGAGTGTAGGAGTAGGAAAGAGAGTTAAAATGGTAAAATGAAGCTTTAGAACCAACCTTCTTCATCCTGGAAAACCACTTCAAAGTTCTTGCTCCAATCTGAGATGGAAAAGTTCCTAGTGGCCTTCAAAGACTAAAACAGAAAGAAAGGAAGGAAGTTGTCAGAACACTGGCTAGCCTCCCCAGCTACTAAAGACCAACCCCCACGAGCACCACCACTGCCCCCTGAGACAACCACTATGTTCAGGTGACATATGGCATATAAGTAAGCTTTAGTGACATCTTATATTTAAATACACAAATCTCCAGGAGAAATTGGATATTTAAAAAAATAATCTAAGCATAGAAGCAAATCCCTATGATCCCAGCAAACTTGAGGCTGAAAGAGGAAGCCTGCAAGTTCAAGGCCAGCCTGGTCTACACTGTGACAACTTCTCGCCGGAGGAAACAAACAAACAAATCACACCTTATTTGAAATCAAATTTGGAATTTGATAGCTGAAATTGCTTTTTTGTCCTTTCTTCTTTTTAAAATAAACTTCATTTTATTAATGAAAACCCCTTACAAAAAAGTTTTCATTAAAAAGATTTGAGTAAGTGATAAGCGGGGAAAAAAAAAAAGAGCTAAGGAGTCTTGGTTTCCAGTAAAGTACAAACTAACCACTAGATATCTTTATCCACCACAAGGCAAGGCCCACACAGAGAGCCATTCCACATGGAGCATGGCTGAGAAACGGGGTTTCCAGGCATAACTACCAGAGCCAAACATCACAAATACTTTCTAGACAGGCATCAAGCCTTCTCACTCTTAGAGAATATCAGACCCATGCCAGTGTCTGTGTGGTGGAGACAAATACTCACAGGTGTCCCATGTCTATCAGAGTAGAGTGACAACAAGCATTACTTCCTTCTAACCCAGCAGAAGCTGCTACCCCAGGGATGACTAACAGGCTGCTTCTCTAACCACTCTACTTCTATCCCTGTGACTGTGACTGTCCAGCAACTACATGAGCACAGACTAAAAGCTGATGTGTCACAGGTCTCCCCTCTGTGGCATGCTTCTAACACAGTGGCCCAACCCAGTAGAATAAAAGTGTATACAATGAGAAGAACAAGCCATCTCCAATATGTTTAAAGGAGAAATGTATGTTTCATTAAAAGGACACACTGCAGGATACAGCCAAATACTGAAGCGGTCCCTAGCTGGAGAACTTGCATATAAAGATGAAACTCGGCGTACCGATTCCAACAAGGCGTGTCTGCTGACCTTCAGGGTGACTTTGGAATGAGGTCTCTTCATATGTACCTGCCGAAGCTCTCGCTGGAAAAAGTTCACCTTGTCTTGAAAGGTCTCAGATCCCCCTGAGGAGCAGCAAAGTTCATTACGACTTATTACAGACATGCGGAGGACACCACTCTCCAGCTCTATGCCCACGTGGTCCATCCACTGCCTTCCCCACGCTTACCGATGTTCTTGTGCAGGGAACGGATGAAAGTGGCAGCTAGGATGTTCCTTTCCTTGCAGCTGAGCTCCACAGGAGGCTGAATGCCATCATCCACCACCAGTGTGAGGAGCTTGTGAACAGGGTCAGGGCCAAGATATGAAAACTAACAAAGAAAATTTAGAAAGTGGTGGAATTTTATCAATAAATCCCTTAATTCCAACAGAGCTTTTCACATGCCTACTCTGCTACACAAACAACAAAAACAAGGTGAGACTGTTTTGTGTAAGTAAGTACCCGACAGGAGTAGATCTGTTACTTACACACGTACTTAGTGTGCATGTATTTATATGTGTACAGGAGCATGCACATGGAGGTTGGAGGACAGCTTGTTCTCTTCCTCACCACCTGGTCTGGAGGAAGGGGCTCTGGTTACCAGGCTGGCACTTTTAGCTGCTGAGCCATTTCACCAGCCCTATCTTGAGGTGCTACAATTCATAGGTTTCTGTTGTCTCTATTGTTTTTAGTGTATGTGCCCATGCTGTGAATGGGTGGGGTTTTCAGGAGTTGGTTCTGTCTTGCGGAACACTCCAGGCTGCTTGGTCTCTGAGCTTAAGTGATCCTTCTGTCTGTGCCTCCATCTTGCCACACAAGCACTGCCATCACGTGCACCACATTAGGGTTCTGGAGATCAACTCGGGTGGTCAGGTTTGGCTGACAAGTCCTTTCACCCTTTGAGTCATTCTGCTGGTCCCTTTTCAAGTTCTCATTGAAATTATTTGAGTCATAGAAACTGCCCAGTCAAAGATCCTGGGCAACACTGCAGACCTTCCAACATAAAGTTTAAGAAGGGAAATAGGAGTGACAGCAACAACTATTCCAAAATGCCTGGAGAAAGTGATCTTTATAAACAGCATATCCAAGCCTCTGGGGTAAAGCTTAGATTTAGGCCCAGAACACTTAGAAAAAACAACTACAAAAACAAAACAGACCAATTTTTTAATATATGAAAACATCCTTCTCATAGAACGAGCTTCAGCACCAGGAGCCCAAGCATGAGCAGAGTAAGTCACGTCCTTTGAAAGTGCCACTGAAGACAAAAGACCCTGGCAAAGTATTGGGAACTGCTCCTGGTATCCACTAGTAAAGTGTCCACTTCTGTAGCACATAGACTCATTGCATGTAATGAAGGATAACTTTTTCTTTGGAAATGAATCTGTGCACAGAGATAGAACGTTCAGAAACAAGGAAGGCTCTCCAGAAAAAAGGAAGGACCAACCATCCTGGAGTTGAGGCAGACCCAAAGGGTAACTCACCTTTGTCCCAGGGCATACTCGGAAGGTGTAGAGGCGCCAGGGGATGATTTTCAGGTAGAATTCCTTCACTGAGAATTGCTGGGGACCAACACAGAAAATGACGTTGGTGATAAGTAAGAGGACCCTGTTTGGGTGTTGTAAGGCAAATACCAAAGTCTTGTCTATATTTTTCATAAGAACGAAAGGATACTTAGTCACTACAAACATAAAGCTATCTGTGGAAGGCAAACTAAAATCTGACACTTCAATTCACAGACATGTGCTATACCATCTCAATGCTCGGTCTCTCGTTTTGGGATGCAATTAGCTCTTCACTTTATGAGTACAGAACATGTCACCTTGGAAAACTAGGACCCTCTGCCTTGCCTGCTAATGCTCAGTGACTCCCCAAGCCCATGATGGTTTGTTGTGGTTTGGTTTGGGAGGGCTTTTACTCCCTAGCTCAAGCTATACTGGGACTCACAAGGCAGCCCAGGCTATCCTTGATGTCACAGAGTGATCTTGACTCAGCTTCCTGACTGCTGGGATTGTAGATATGAACCGCTATGCCTGACCTTTTCTTCCTATTTGGATGGTACTAAGGACTTGGCATGGATGGGGAGACGGGAAGAAGAGCCAGAGAGAAACATAGTGGGGATCTTACACAAAAGTCCATCTAATTATGAGGACAAGGGAGGTTCTTCTTATGCTGTTTATAAAAGAAGAAAGATAATGCAAGATTTGTTTGTTTTTTCAGTCTGTTATGTGAATGTGTGTCACCTGTTTTTCCTTTTCTCAGTGCCTGGGACTGTCCCTCTTACATGCTATATGCATGTTCTACCACTGAACTACGCCCCAGCCCCTACATTTCCCCCATGACTTAATGCCACCCCTCTACTCACACGACAGCGAGATGTATAAATAAAGATGGCATACAGAAGCACATTAGAAAGCGCAAGGGAATTTGGACTCAGCTTTGATTATGATTAAAGGATGTAATAGGATGTTCCAGTAGTTTCATTCTTGTGAGGACTGGATGAAGAAAACTCAAAAGAACACCTCTAACAAGGCGCCCTGAGCTCCAGGCTTGGGAAGTTCACCTTCCTGTCTCTACCAAGCTCTTTCTTACAGTCCTGAAGCCTGGTAGTGACAACCATTTAACGTGGTTTCACATTATCACAGGATGAAAGGTCAAATTGTTTCAATATAGCACAAGGGGTCAACAGTGATTTTTATCCTACTGAGGACTTCTTAAGGGTCAAAAGTAGCCTCTCTACAATCCTGAGCGTTCCACTTGGACAGTCTTCCCAGAGCATTAACGGGGTAGAATGTTCAGGTATTCAACAGTGCCGAGAGACAGTCAGACTCTGGCAGAGATCTGCCCTTGCACAAAGCAAATCCCTGCAGCAGCAGATAGACACAACCTTCAGTTCCACGTTAGGAAGCCTCCTCAGAAACCCGCTGACACTTAGACTGCCGCTTTACGGTGTCTGTCACTAAATGCTAGACATACATAGACTCAGGTGGGGGATTTTAAGGCAAGAATAGGGGCACCAACCTTTGGTGACACATAACAGTACACCTTCTTGGGCTTCTTCACTTTCTCAGGGGTATGGCACTCAGAGGGCGAGTCTTCATCGTCCTCCTCAATAGCAGTGGAGGGCCGGCGCTGAGAGGAGCTCACGTGCATGGGAGGAAGATGCCACGGTGTGCTTGTGTAGTTGTTGGAATTGTAAAGGTAAGCCTCAAAGTAGATGCTCACTCCTGAGGTGGACACATTGCGTTCAACAATATTCTTCTCATTCTCTGAAGTACAAAGAATTAGGTTTGAAATAGGAACCAAGAGAGGACAAACTAACCTACTGATGGTCATTTAGTGTACTACAGGGCAATGAGGTAAATATGGCTCAAATAACAAATGTTTGTGGGGTGGGGTGACGGGGGATGTCCTTCTGTTTATATGCTTCTCTTACTGGTTGCTGAATAAAACACTGAATGGCCAGTAGCCAGGCAGGACGTATAGGCAGGGCTACTAGACTAGCAGAATTCTGGGGAGAGGAGACAGAGAGAAGCCATGAAAGGGGTCACCATGTAGCTGTCAAAAGGAGCAAAATGCTGGAGCATTACCGGTAAGCCACAACCTCACGGCAATACATAGTTTAATAGAAATGGGTTAAAAATTAAGAGAGAGATAAGTCTCTGTGTGTTTATTTGGGGCAAAGTGGCTGTGGAACTATGTGGGGCAGAACCTCCATCCACAGTGGGTCAGAAAGCAGAAGAAATGGCTGGGGAAGGATGAACTCACAGCTTTCAACTCACCACTGAGGACAATAATGTCAAATTCGCCATTATTGATGGGTTGGTTCTGGTATGAAATGCAGGCATGGAAGCAACCTCGAGAATGCAGGGTGAGCCGCAGGAACACCTGGCATGTCTGCCTGTTGGATGTCACCGACTTCTCAAAGGAGACTTCATTCTTCTCTTCTTCTTGAGCACCGAGCTACAGGAAGCAAAGCGTGACTGCACATGCTTCACAAGGAGCTCTCCTATGGCTTCTCTAATCTATGCCTCACACTCCCCACACGGACAGGCACACCAGATAAAGACAAGATGGATGGCTCAGAAGTCAGGGAGAAGACAAGAGCTGGGAGTGAGGAGAACAGAGAGACCCTGGCTTTCTTGCACATGGAAAAGAGAAGAAGGCACTTACCTCATGAATGGACAAACTGTAGTTGTGCTCATCTCTCAGGGAAGTGGAATTGTTGGTCGGGTTGTCATACTCATCTCGGGGCACTATTTGCAGGGTGTGTGGCTGACCACAGGTCAACACAAGAGTAGAAAAATGGCACACAATTTTGGTCTTGGAAGGAACCACCAATCCTAAAACAGAGACAATGAAAGACAATGAAGACCAAGAAAGAAAACAGATTCACAAAAACAAACATTGGGGACTTGCTTTCTGTTGTTGCTTCTGGGAGTGTTTTTATTTTTCTTGTTATTTTTAACCACTTTCTGCACCAAACAAAATGAGAAAAGAATCTGAAGGAGACAGAACTAAAAACACAAATACAGTGCTACAGCTTCCCAGAGAGTCTTTGAGGTGGGGCCTCAAAGTGAGTGCTGAAACCAAGCATGGTGATATCCTAATCCCCAGCACTCAGGAGGCAGAGGTAGGCAGAGTTCTGTGAGTTTAATGTCAGCCTAGTCTACAGAGGGAGTTCCAGAACAGCCAGGGCTATAGAGAAAGACTGCCAAGGGCTAGTGAGACAGTTTAGCAGGTAAAGGTGTGTGCCGTGCAAGCATGGGACCTAAGTTTGATTCCCAGAACACATGCAAAGTGGAAGGAGAGAAAAAAAATTGCTGTCAAAGCTGTTAAGAGGATGTGTTGTCTTCTAATCTCTATATACAGACCCGTAATTTCGATGTACCCACATATACAAATAAAAAATAAACACTGAACAATGGCAAAACCAAAACTGTAGGGCATGAAAGAAGTATAAATCTAACAAAATACATATAAGAACTGTATATTGAGCACTATTAATGCTGTGAACAAAGAAAATTGATTTAAAAATACAGAATTTATTCTTAAGAATTTCATACATGCACACAATATATTTTGGTCATATCCACCCATACCCCCCACCCTACCCCAGTCATCACCACCACATGCCCCTCCCAACTTCATGTCCTCCTTTTTAACCCACTAAGTCCAATAAGTGCTACCCCCTGTGCATGGGTATAAGGACATGCAAATAAATAAAATACTGCATGCTTGTGAATTAAATGATTCAACACAGAGGAAGTGCCAACTTGCCCACGCTGAAATACAGGTTTAACACAATTCTTACTAAAATCTTAGGAAAATACTCATAAATTAGGTATTATACCAAAATCTGTATAGAAAGGAAAAGGAACTGCAATCAGCTAAAGCAATTTTGAAAAAGAGGAATAAATGGGGATGAGCCAGTGTAGGCGATATAACAGGTACAGTCAGTAATCAAGGCTCTGATACATCAACCAATGTTACAGTACAGAAATCCAAACAGACTGCCACACATGTACCCAGCTGATTTTTGACAAAGGTGTCAAAGCCCTATCCATGAAGAAAAGACAACCCTCTTAACACATGGTCCTTGGGCAACCAGAGAGCTTCAAGAAAATAAACAAACAAACAAACCTAACATAAATCTCACATATAAAAATTAGCTAAAAATGGAGGATGGCTTTAACTTAAAAAATGAAATGGAAAAAACTTTCAGAAAAAAAACAAAAAAAAATGGAGAAAAATCTTTAGGATCTGGAATTAGCCAGACATCTTAGAAATCAAAGGCATAATCACAAAAGGAAAGAAAAAAGATAGAAGTAAACTTTATCAGTATTAAAAATGTTTTATACCATGGGAGATCCTATTAGGATGAAAAGAAAAGCCAGATTTTAAATGTTTGACAAGGAACTAGAGCATAGGATTTACCTTAAAAGGCTCTCAAAATATAACAGTAAACAGCCAAAAATTTCTAATTTAAAATATGCAAATATCATGAAAAGCTATTTCACCAAAGAGGATATATAGTTGTCAAATGAATACACGAACTATGTTTATCAGCCTTAACCACTTGGAAAATGCACATTCAATACACATTTATCAGAAAGGTTAAAAAACAGAGGAAAGAGTCTGAGGGAGGCATTTAGGCAAAGGAGGCTGCCCAATGCAGAGACAGCCTGTTCAGTCTTCCTTTGCTCTAGACAAAGAGAGCTGGGAACCAGAAGCAAGACTCAGTAATCTTCCTTAAAACTCCAATCATTACGATGTGACTCCCGAAGTCAGTCAAGATCCTATCATTTTTATGAATACCAAACTAGCCAATATTTAATGACATCTTTAAAAAAAATGCCAGAAGAGCATAAAGTGCAGGTAGGACTCCAACACATTCAGCACTCATGTTGTAGAACAAAGAGTCAAGAGACAGAAATTACAGCCTAGACCTCAATGCCAGTGGGCATAGTATTTGTTATCTGGCATAAAGCATGAAGGAGAGAGAAGGCCTAGATAAAGGCAGACACTCTTCAGAGTGAAGTAAAATACATATTGACAGTACCAGTGGATTTGGGCCAAGATGCTTTTACTTGAAAAGATCTTTTTTAAAAATCAGAAAAATGTATCTCCTTTCTATTCTGGTATCTTTGGCGCTTAAGAGCTCGGTCAGATTGATTGCTCAGCAATTCTATTCCTAGAGAAATAAAAACATGCCCACACAGAGGCCCATATGCAGACGCCAAAAAGACCGCAAGAGCAGTACTATTTTTCTTATTTGAAAAGAAGACATTGACTGCAAGCCTGCTGACCTAAGTGTGACCCCAGAGCCCACGTGTCAGAAGGAAAGAACTGACTCTACAAGTTGTCCCCTGCCGCCACGCACACTGTGGCCTAGATATGTCCCCCACACAGTAAGCAGATGGAAGGATAGGCAGGTAGGTAGACAGACAGACAGAAAAGAACTGTATGAAAATGTTCACAGTAGTCTTACTCTTGTTATTCAAGTCGTAGAATGGGAAGAAACGACCCGGATGCACACAATTTACAAAAAGACAAACAATACATGGCACACTATTTGTCAATAAAAGAAATGAAAAACTAGGCCGGGCAGTGGCACACTTTTAATCCCAGCACTCAGGAGGCAGAGGCAGGTGGATCTCTGTGAGTTCGAGACCAGCCTGGTCTACAAGAGCAAGTTCCAGGACAGCCTCCAAAGCCACAGAGAAACCCTGTCTCGAAACCCCCCCTCCAAAAAAAAAAAAAAAAAAGAAATGAAGAACTAAATATGAAACAGCATAGATGAACCTGAAAGTATTACATTAGGTCAGACAAGTCAAAAAAGGCCTCCTATTTTATGATTATGCTGATAGAAACATCCAGAGAAGGCGATTCCATAGCAAGAGACTAGTGGCTATAATTGGGAGTTCGGGGTTTCTTGGCGCCAAAATGAAAATCCTCTAAAACTAAATGCAGTGATACTTGCTGAACAAAGAATTTTACAGTCTACTACATTTTAAATTGTTGAATTTTGTGGCAGGTGAACAAAAGGAAAAACTGGAATCCTGTTGGGTGGCAGAGCACATGCTTGGCATGGGACCCCAGATTCCACCACACCCTACCAGAAAAGAGAAGAAAGTAAAGGGAGAAACAATGAATGAACCGAGAACCTACCAGGCTGAAAAATTTTATAGTAGGGACTATAGGCCACATTTAATCCACCAAGCTTCACAGTGATCTCGTAACGCCCAGCCTTGCGCACAGTGAAGGCCACCTTGACCACGTTGGAATTTGGCTCTTGGAGTACTTCCTGGGTCACTGGAATTTCCACTGCTAGTTCGACGTGAGAGATGTGAACTCGCAGTCCCACGGGCCGATGTGCAGGGAAAGGCTGTCCATTCTTATAGAACAACTGCAACGGGAGGAGAGGGGTGGGCACCAATCAGTGAAAATGAGGAAGAACCACTTCCCACCTGATGAGTATGGGGCAGGGGAAGCAGCTGGCCAAGGTCTCACTGGTAAACCCAGTGCCTACCTACTCCTTTCAACTTTGCCCTTAGGAACACAGTGAGAGGTTAATTCATACATACAACCAAGAAAACGTTAAATCATGGGCGAGTCCTTTGCCTGTTGGGAGGACAGGCCAGCATACAGCACTGAGTTAAGAACACACCAATTTCAACTTGGTTTCTGAACAACAAATGCTGCCTCCTCAGTGTTCCCAGCACTGTTATACAACCAATGCTGGCCCAAATGTAGGGCAGTTAGCCAGCAGCACAGCAGGAAGAAGCACCAGGCAAAGGTTGAGAGGTTCAGGCTCACACCAAACTCAAAGCTACCTAGTGGAAAAGGTGGGTTGTAAAGTTTCTCTTTAAAATGCCAAAGAGTAAATGTCTATAGCTTTGGGGACCATATACAACTATCCTAAGAATGTAAATGAGAGAGTAGTTGAAGGATAAATGAATACGGCTGTGTTCCAATTAAAAGGCATTTACAATGCCTGACAGTCAGAGCAGTGCACACCTTTTATCCAGCACTCGGGAGGCAGAGGCAGACAGATCTCTATGAGTCTGAAGCTCGCCTGGCCTACAGGGAGAGTTCCAGGACAGCCAGAGCACACAGTGAGACTCTGCCTCAAACAACAATAGCGAAGAACAAGGAGCGAGAGAAGGGAGGAGCAGGAGGTGGCATGTACAGAAACAGAACGGGGGCTTGCTTGGGTTTTCAGGCCAGAGTTACTAACTCCTGATCTACAACCTCTCCTCCCACATTTCCTTCCTCCCTTTTATTGTCCCCTCTCCCACCTCATTTTAAGACAAGGTCAACAACATATCCCTAGAACTACATAGATCATGCTGGCCTGGAACTCACAGAGACCTGCCCGCCTCTGCCTCCTGAGTGCTGGAATTAAAGTTGTTTGTTTGGGGCTTTTTATTCTTTGAGTCAGAGTTTCATACAGCTTAGGATGGCTTTGAAATCCCTATGTAGACAAGTAGGACCTTGAACTTGATCCTCAGGCATCAGCCTCCCATGTACTGGCGTCACAGTAGTGCAAATCCAACCAGCCTCAATATTGCTTTTCTTATTTGAAAAACTAACATTAGGCTTTCCACTTCAAAGCTATGTACCCAGTAAACCAAAGGATAGGAAAATTTAAGGCTCTTCAGATATTAACAATTCCCAAGTTCCTGGGAGGGACTGAAAATCAAGGGAAAATATTAATATCCAGCCTACACCACCAAGACAGCACTGGGCTCTGGAAAGCAAATGACTCAGAAACCATGATGGGTATGGAGACAGAAACATTCCCTTACATGCACTCGGAAGGCCATGCTGTGGCCCACCTCATAGGGGTCCTTCCAATCCCAGGACACTTTGCAGGACCGGGGATCCAGGTAATTTCCCCGCACGTAGTCATAAATAGTCCGGTCCCCACGGCGCTCACGGTCTTCATTTTGAAGAAAGCTGACTACACGTGCGGCAAGCTCAAAGAGGAACTTAATTGTGAAGAAGAATGCAACCACAGACACTGTGATTCCACCTATGTAACAGAGAAACATACTCGTCAGCTCACAAAGCTTAAGGAAGTCAAGATGAGTCTGCAAGACTGTAAAAACAAACACGAGGCCGGGGAAAGAGAAATTTGTAGACCAGGAGTAGGTAAATCCCACACACTGCCAGTTTTCTGTAAATAAAGTTATGCTGGGACATCGCCTCACCCTGTCCTAAACAAACCAAAGCTGCTTGCACACTGCCCAGGCAGAGCTGAGTATTTGGAAGAATACTGCATGTTTTTCAAATGGGAACATATTTGCTCTCCTGCCTTTTACAAAAAGCCTGCTGACCCCATTCTATACAATGCCCCCTCCACCTTCCTGCCTGTGCTGCTATCACAGGAGCAGTCAAAACAATGTGCTTTTTGGTTCTCTCTATTCGGAAGCCTTTTGTTCTCTCGTCCACTTGGCAAATCCTTCCACAAGCCCCATCAGTTAGAGGTTCCTTCACTTGGACCCCTCAAACTTCTGTATCTATTAACTTCTTCCTACTCGCCCACCTCCCTCTTCATGTTGTGAACTCCTTAAAGGCAGGTTTTGCCTTGATTTGGACTTTACAGTAAACACTGTCTGGCACAGAGTGCAATTACTCAATAAATATTTCCCAAATGAATGAACTTCTCTGCCAACTGTGTGAAGGTACATTCTGGCACAAGTGAAAATATTTCTAGCTCCATTTTCAAGGAGGAGAAGGAGGAGGAGGAGGAGGAAGAGGAGGAGGAGGAGGAGAGATAAGTAAACAAATAGGAACTAGACAAAAAAAACCAAAAGACAAGAAAAAGAACTTTCTATCACATACCAATAACGTAAAACATCAGGTCTCTTCAATGCCAACAGACAGCCGAGGTTCACAGCTGCAACTGCAAAACAAAATCTGTTCAGTGTCTCTCCAACTCTCCTAAAGCCACCTCAGAGGCAGGAGAGAAAGTAGAACACACGGCTTAAGCCAACCAGCTCTAGTTTAGTACCTTACTATCCCTGTTCTCTCTGCCAAGCTTGATAGGGGCTCGTGCCACGTGTCAGACAAAGCAAGGTCATAGCACTCCCCACAAAGGTTAGAATCTAGCAGCCACTCTCGGAACACCACAAGCAGCCTCTTGCTTTAGCTAATTACAAAATGACATCAGTTTTCATCTTCTCAGACTCTTGGTTCCCAAGACAATTTCCTTCTTCCATGCAAAGTGGTGCTAATTAATGCAAGAAAGAAGACAATGGAATGCTTTCCCTGAATGTTATTTGCCCTCTGAAAGTAATCCATCTAAGTAGAAACAGCTAGATAAGCTAGATAAATTGAAGATTTTTTAAACATTACTGACATGCTGGTGTTGAACTCTGGGTCATCCTGGTAATAAGTAGTGGGTATAGAGAAGAAGCCATTCCTGACATTACCAAATCACACAAACTAATGGGCCCTCAGGAAGATGAGTTCGACAGAAGGCACGTGCGTGCATGCGAGGAGCCCCCCCGCACTCGGGACGATGGGGGATGGGACAAAAGGAGAGAGGATGGTACATACCTTCATCCTTAGTGGGGTCCACTAAGTTTGAGGGGAAATTTTCAGTTACTCAACTTGCTTCCCCTACTACCCTCCATTTCTGTACCAGCACCCAGCACTTACTAGTTAGTGACAAGAAATATAAAGATTTCTAGACTCGGATCTTGGAGGTCACAAAATAACTTTTAAAAGAGGAAAAGAAAACAAACACCTGTGTGCTTTTATATCTGATTGTGCTTCATGTTTTTAAGAGAGAGAAGTGACTCAAGAACTTGGGAGGCAGAGACAGGATGACTGCCAACAGTTCAAGACCCTGTATCAAACCAAAGCCCATGGAGCTAGATGAGACAGAGTTGGCCAAGTGCCTGCTACATATGCATAAAGACTTAGGTTTGGTCCTCCAGAGCCCTGTTATACAGGTGTGGCAGCGCAGACATGAGAGGGTTCCCGGAGCTTGCTGGCCAGTCAGTAGAGCAAAATCAAGCTCCAAGGATCAATTAAAGATGCTGTCTCAAAAAATAAAATGAAGAACCACTGAGAAAGATACCCAATGTCAACTTCTGGCCTCACCTGCATACAAGGGCACCTATACACATATGTATGGACACACTAAACATGTATATATACAAATAATAGAGGCAGAAAATGCCCCCTCCCAATTCCGTTGTTAATAACATATTAAATGGAACCTACAGAGTGGGTAACTTAAGGAAAGGCCATCTCAACTTTCACAGGGATCCTATAGACCAGGGTCTAACATGCAGCTAGACTGGAACGGTCAGCACATGCAGTCTCGGGTATTCCCAGAAGATCCACTATAGAGATGACATAGGGACTCAAAGCTTGAGACTACAATCACTGAGCCTCCTTCCAGACAGTAGCTCATCTCTGGGGACTCTATGTAGAAAAGTTGTCAGCATATCACTTACAAACAGCTCTGCACCTTTCAGGCTATATGAGATGATTCCATGGTATTAAACTGGGAGTTTAGGAGTCTGAGGTACTGGTGACCACCCAGCAAAGCTGGACATGAAACTTCCAGTCTTTGGGGAAGCATCTGACAAAAGTGAAGCCCATGTGGCTGATGACAGACTTGTCATCTCAAGCCTCGGACAAAACCTACAGTTTGAGTGAGATGCAGGGCACGGAAACTTACCCACCTCCGACAGCTACCACCTTCCATCCATGAGGCAGCTGGCATAAGAGTAAGCCAGTGCCTGAAGGCAGGGCCCAACCTATAACTAACTGTACCACCTCTGTGAGCGTCACAACTTCTGCTGCTGTAACAAGTTAAGAGTCAGTGCTTTCTGTGTCATCTCCTTTAGGATAACTTTGTATAACTCCCCATAGTAATGACGCTTCTTCATGGTGCTTAGCTCTAGAACTAGCATCACAACACCTTTGCTTCAGAGATGACAGGAAATTCAGGGATCCTCTACTGACCCCAATGCTCTTCAAGGAGAAATGTATTAACACTTACAGAGGACATGGTTTCTCATTGAACCAACAAATCTAACCCTTCAAGAGAGCTCCTCACACTATTCTAATGTGGATGATTGAAATCTTTATAAGAAGTTAAAAACTTACTAAAGAAAGCCAGCCAACAAATACTGGGTGTTTAATGTGTCAGGTACTGGAGAATAGCACAAAACGTAACATCAACTCATGACACCACCAATAATCACCTTTGCCTTTCTGAGCCCTCAGTCATTATTTCTCCCCATCCACTTATCTTTCAAATTATTAGTACTGGCTTTAACTTCACCTAGATCTTTCGAGTAAGTCATTTCTTCATCTTTATCACAATCCCCTCCACAACTTACAACCCAGTACCAATGACTACTTCTTCCCAAATGACTCTCCTCCTCTTAGAACATATGAGTAAGACAACAGCTCTGTCATTTCCTCACCCATTGGGAGGACCTTTAGAAAACATTGACTGCTCTAACATCAGAGCTCAAAACCTTCCCTAAAATATTTACCCTTCTCCAAGTTTTCCCCAAGGTCACATTCTGAACTTACAATCCTCTACATCTTCTCTCTTTCTCCTTCCTCTTCAATGATGTCACACTGTCTCCTTGACTATCAGGGGTTCTCTCTGTCCTGCTACACCCTACACTGCTGTCCTTAATCACATCTCATATATTTATTCATCATTTCCCTTCACCATCTGATCTGGATGTTGTCCAGATCAAATCCTTCATACTCATACATACACACCCTGAAATGTCCTGTCTCCAAGCTTTTCAAGAGTCATCTCCTGATATAGTAAATTTGGTCAAAAACCTATGACTGAGGTCACAGACCCCAACAAAGAAGCTACTACATTGTTGAGCTAAATGGACACAATGTGTCTGTTAAATTGCCTTCTAAATAACTATGTTTATATTCACAGGTTACTGCTATTGTCACCTGTGCTTATTACAGAACTTTCTATGTGCTGTGGGCAGGGGTAACTGTAGACTCATAGCTAGTCAAATTGATCAGAACAGTGACTTAAATGTTCACCAATAAAGGGGACATCTGTATCACTCTCTTCAAGGCTCAAGGAGCACTGCAGAAGAGAAGGCCAAAGAACTTAAGAGCCAAAGACAGAGTCAAGTGGTAGGATACAGTCTTCCAGACATGACTTGACCACTGCACTTTAGAACTCACAGGAGCTGTGATTACTGTACAAGACCTGCATAGGAGGAGTCTGCTAATATCCTATCATGGAGAAGGGATGAACTCATGAGGCCCCACTTCTTCCAGAGGATTTATAGGTAGTTAACAGATGATATTTCAGGAGATACTTTCTTAAGTGACATAGCCACTGGTAAAGTACCTATGCTCCTGCAAATATACGTAAAATGTATCACATATACACATTTAATTAATATATACCAATAAAAAAATTTTAAAGTCATGTCCACTGTCTATACATCATCCCATTTTCAGTTTTCATCCATGGACTATCTCTTAATCTCAAGCTCTAGGGAAAAATCCTATCCTCTTACTCCCTAAAATCTCTAATTTTCAATTTACGAACTCTTCCTACCTCTAAATTTGTATTCAGCTTTAAAAATTTTGTTTTATGGCATTTATATCCTTTTATTCTTGTTTTATTTTTAATTTCAAAGTACCTAATACCTGACAAAATTAATCCTCTTTTTTTTTTTTTTTTTTTGAGACAGGTTTCTCTATGTAACAGCTCCTGCTGTCCTGGAACTTACTCAGTGGCCTCAAACACACAGAGATCCACCTGCCTCGGCCTCCTAAGTACTAGGATTAAAGGCATGTGCCACCACATTTAGCCTCAATACAGTTTTAAAACATCTATTTAATTACCAGTATATTCACTTGAACCAATATATTCATTTAAGCTCTTTTAGATACCAACTTACTAATTTAATTCAGTTCAGTAAGTATATCACGTGATCACGAGGCAGGCCATGGGCTCTCTTTCATACATGATACTTTTGTACAACAGTCTGTATCTACAGCTCCCTCTCTATCCAAACTATACTGGAACCTCCCCACTCTAACAAGCATGAAGTAATGTGGTAAGCATTCGTCAAACCTTACTTCTCTCAGTTAGTTGACAGTCCTCTCTACATTACCTTTGCCCTTATAAGGTCTCACAAACGATGACACTTTAAACTCAGGGAATAACAGGAGCACTGATAAACTCTTAACTCATAGGCATGCACAGCCTGCAGCTTGTGGGCCACAAGCTGCCCAGGAAACTCTGAATTTGGTCCTGCACAAAACCTTTAATCTACTTAAGCATTATAAGATTTTTCCTCAACTGCACAGTTGTAGAGTATGGCCTCTGTAGATGACCAGGTTGAATATCAAAAAGTTGGACTTTTCCCAGTGAATGAGGGCTTCGCCAACACTAAGTACTCAGGTTAGCCATTGTCCAGTGGGCTTTACATATCTTATCCTAAGTACCCTAACTATGATCACAAGATAAACACTATTAATCTCATTTCACAGGTAAAGCAAATAAACAACCAAAAAACTGGGTTGAGAAAAGTAAATTTACAGCAGGGCAGTGGTGGCGCATGCCTTTAATCCCAGCACTTAGGAGGCAAAGGCAACTTGATCTCTGTGAGTTCAAGGCCAGGCTGGTCTATAGAGCGAGTTCCAGACAGCCAAGGCTACACAGAGAAACTCTGTCTTAAAAAAAAAAAAAAAGGAAGGAAGGAAAAAAGGAAGAAAGGAAGGCAAACTTGCTGAGACTCTCCCACAATGGTTTAAGTAACAGATCCACATCTAACTGAATTCCCCAACTTTGAACTCATAATGCTGAATCATAAAAAGAATGAAGCTACAGAAAGAGCCAAGTATTTGGGGGGAAAAGATTTAAGAATACAAATAAATATTAAAATAGAAAAAAGTCCCCCAATCTAACTGTAAGGAATCTCGCAGCAAAGCTAAAATTAGAACTACAAACTCCTACAGCTTTTTTGTTATCTTTTGAGTAAAAATAATGCATGGCAACCAAAAGAGGAATGCAGTGCTGGTTATCTAGTGTAGAAATATCACGTACTGACTGCAGGGGCCTGGGCAAGTTACTGATTGCCAGAGCACTTCAGCTCACACCAAAGGGAGGAAATGCTGAAACACCTATCTTCAGGAAATGCTAAAATGCTGACACACATACATATTTTAAAGTTTGCAATAGTTAATAAATTTAAGCCCCGCCATTGAAGATCAGGTCTAAAAGTGTCATTTTTCAAAAATGGAGAATCAGTTCCTTTATATTAAAAACTGTTCTGGCAGAGCCAATCAAATCACATTAGCACCCCTGCATCTCTGGAAGAGGCTGAGGATCTGGTCACTGGTCCATGTTTCACATCCCAGTAGCTGAATCTCAGCATGATACATTACGTCAGTGTTGAGATCAGGTTGTGTCCTGTCCCATTATTCCATGTACAAAAGTGGTTTTCCGGGGCTGGAGAGATGGCTCAGCAGTTAAGAGCCAGCACCCACACGGCAGCTCACAACTGTCTGTAACTCCACTTCCAGGGGATCTGACACCTTTACACCAATGCACATAAAATAAAGTTAAATAAATTATTATTTCTTAAAAGAGGTTTTCCAGAGGGTGATGGTGGCGCACACCTTTAATCCCAGCACTTAGGAGGCAGAGGCAGGCATATCTCTGTGAGTTCAAGGCCACCTGATCTACAAAGCGACACAGAGAAACCTGTCTTGAAAAACAAACAAGAAGAAGTGATTGGAATTTCTAGTCTGTGGCCTGCCTAAGAAACTCTCTAGTTAACTCCATTTTGAGGGTGAAGGATGGCTGTACCTTGATGGACATGTAGACAACAATCTGTTCAGCACCAGTCACAAACACAGTCCAATATATAACTTATTCAAAGTACTTCTTATAGGGTGTGCTGCCCTATAAGTTTATCAGGGTAAATTAGACTACAGTACCACGTGTGTGGGTTTGAGTCTTATTAGGAAACACAGGAGTTTATAAGGGACACCAGGAAAGGTACTGAGCAAAGGGAGCAACTCTCTAACCTGAATTTCATAAAGAGGAAGACGCCTAACTCTGTAACCTGTTATCCAACTACCCAGTGTGTGAGTGTTTGAGTGTTTGCGTGCATGTGTGTGTGTCAAGAGAGAGTTTACTCCATGATGTGTAATGTGTAACCCGAGAGTAAATATTAGTAATTAAGACTGGAGTAAGAGAACCTGTGTTTGTTTTGGTCAGCTATCAAGGAAAGAGGGACCACTGGGAAAATCACTACCAATAAAACCACTGTGCAATATGAGTCTACTGTTCTCCAGTCAACTGACATTGTAGAAAGGTGCTTGCCTATGTTTCTGACACAGTGAACTTAATGATACTTACCTTTAAGCGAGGGCCCATGTTCTAAGAAACAAGTTATTCACCAAAGCAGGTAACTTTTGACTCACTTGTCTTCTAACTTACATGTGGGGGGAAAAATAAAAAAAAAAAGAGCCAAAAATTCAGCAGAAAGGACCTGTCCAGCAGATGTTCATTGAGGTTATATGTGTCCCAGTAAGCAAAGAGGCAGGGTTTGTGCACTGAAGTGGTTGAATTCTGAGGTGAAGAAATACAACCCAAGAATATATCATCCCTGGACTTCTTTCGTGTAAGATGAAATCAACCACAAAAGATGCATCTGTTCTGATGTACCAGGGTCCTCCTATAAAGAAAAAAAGAGTAAGTGCAATAAGTTTTTGTTTCTGAGATTCCATAACCTCCTCTGACACCCCCCCCCAAAAAAAGCAACCCAGCAACATCATGCAGTAAGTACTCTAAAAGTAACCAGTGTCGGCAAATTCTGACCATGCTTTCCAACAGAAAGTCCACGCATAGTGGGAAGACAACTCTAACTCCACAAGGGCAGCTCACTGCCTACAAGCATGTCACTCCCCAGAAGCTCCAGCACTTCAAGTGCTGGTCTTTCAGCAGAGGTAAGCTGGGGGCAGATTGAGAGAAACTCATCACAGCCTTGTGCCCAGCTGCAGATTAACGGGGCTGGGCCACGGCGTGGGAAGCATGGGGAGAGAACTGAATGGAAACCCAGCAGAAGCATGGAGTTGACTCAATACTCAGCTAGAAAGCAGCAGCAGCAGCAGAGCTCTAGAACCCAAGCTATCTGCCTGTGCAGGCCGCCTCCTCTGCATCCATGCACACAGTTCCAAGGCATGGTAGAAGAATTGGCCACACCGGCTCTGGTGGTGCAGGGCAGTAGGATTTGCTGAAGGAGGCAGAGGCAGGAGGATCTGGAGTTCAAGGCCAGTCAGGACTACACATTTTTAGCCGGGTGTTGGTGGTGCACACTTTTACAGCCTCCAAAACAATACAGAGAAACCCTATCTGAAAAAAAAAAACAAAACAAAGCCAGGCGGTGGTGGCACATGCCTTTAATCCCAGCACTCGGGAGGCAGAGGCAAGAGGATCTTTGTGAGTTCAAGGCCGGGCTGGACCGATAGCCTCCGAAACAATACAGAGAAATCCTGTCTCGTAAAAACCAAAAAAAAAAAAAAAAAAAAAAAAAAAACAAAAACCAAAACAAAAACCAAACAAACAAACAAAAAGAATTGGCCACTCTGGTTACTCTTCCAAAGGACCCAGTTCAATTCCCACATAGCAGCTCACACCTGTCTGTAACTCCAGGTCCAGGGTATGTGGCATCCTCACACAGACATACATGCAGGCAAAACCCCAGTGTACATTTTTTTAAATGACACTATTGCTAAAATTTTAAAATCTGGATAGGTGTCATAGTGCATGCCTATAATCCCAGCACTTGGGAGGCTAAAGAAGGAGGACCATGAATTCAACACCAAAAAAGGGAGTGAAGAGCTATAAAATCTGCTCCTATAAGTAAGGGAAGGGAGAAATCCATCAACTTTCAAACTAAAGTTACAAAGTAAAGTCAGTTCATAACTCTCAAAGACATTCAGGGACTGGATGTAGCAGAGGGGGGTTTATGGGTATACACACACACAACGAGTTACCATAAGGCAAATGAAAACGGGCTACTAGCTAGTAAGTGGGAAGAGACAGTCTCACCAGTGGCACAAACCACTATCAGCACTTCCTATCACAATGCAGATACAGTTCTCTTTAGACACAGATGCAGGACTATTTATCCTGAGTTTACAGTCCAGGACATAAAGAGCAAGGTACATTTTCAGTTACTCACAAACAGCAGCAGACAGTCTGGCCCCAGAGCCCACATTTTTAGTGAACATTCTCCTATCCTTCTGCTAAGGGAAACCAAGGGAGAAAATACAAAGTGCTAAACAAACCAGAACAGAAGGACTGAAGGCCAGCAGATCAAATAAGTTGGCAGACTTTTATAATTAAAAATGAGTAAGTATATGCATGCATTTTAACACATGGCATTGGACTTGCCAAGTACATGAGCCAAAACATGGGTCAACCAGCAATTGGAACCAGTTTAAAGGATCTACAAACAAGGGAATAGTTATGTAAACTATTAAAGATCTTCATGATAGAATGTTATATGATAATTTAAAAATGAAACTTTTGAGTAACAAAACATCAGATTGGGAAATGCTCACAAATAAAACGTGAAATGAAAAAGCAAGCACATTGCTCATACAAGCCCCATCTTAGAAACAGCATTATATAATTACATAATGATCATAAAAGGGCTGCTGGAGATATTCCTCGGTGATTAAGAATGACTGTTGCTCTTGCAGAAGACCTAACTTGAGCACCCAGCACCCACACTGGGCAGCTCACAATCACCTGTAACCCCAGATTCAGGGAATCTGACACCCTTTTCCGGTGTCCATGGGTGCACACATACAGGTTGAGAACTGCTGAGATAGAATGTCATGTAGCTCAGAGTGGCCCTAAACTCAGCATGTAGCCAAGGATGGCCTTGATCTCCTGGTTTTCTTGCCTATACATCCCAAGCTCTGGGATTTAGATATGTGCCACTATGCCTGGTTTATTAAATTCTTTTTTAATATTTTATTTAAGTGCAGGTGCCTGCAGAAGTCAGAGGAGGAGGTCAAATCCTGTGGAGCTGGATTATAGACAGCTGTAAGCTGCCCAACACAGGTACTGGAGACTGAACTCAGGTCCTCTGGAAAGGCAGTACACACTCTTAACCACTGAGCCTTCTTTCCAGCCACCCCCCAACCCCCCTACCTCCCCATCCCCCCCAACCCCCGGTTTTCCAAATTTTTAACAAAACAAAAAGAATAAAACGTTTCTATTTCTGAAGAACATTTTATTTGGGGAACCTATTTTCTTTAAAGGAATGGAGGCTAAAGAATAAGCAAATTATCTTTTGTGTTTTTTTTTTTTTTTTTCTTTTGGAGACAGGGTCTCATGTAGCCCAGCTTGGCCTCAAACTCACTATATAGTCAAGGAGGACTTTGAACTTTCCCTCCTGCCCCCACCTCCCAGGGCTGGCATTATAAGAAAACACCACCTTGTTGGGTTTAAATTACCTTTACTTAAATAGTGAAATGGCATAAAGAAGTTAAGATAAAACATATTGAAGTTTACAGTGTTCTGCCTGCAGGCCAGAAGAGGGCACCAGATCTCATTATAGATGATTGTGAGCCACCATGTGGCTGTTGGGAATTGAACTCAGGACCTTTGGAAGAGCAGCCAGTGCTCTTAACCTCTGAGCCATCTCTCCAGCCCCTGAAGTTTTATTTCTAATCATTATGGTTTTAGTGGCTCTTCAATTCTGTGATGAGCTACTTGGCTATTAAACCAAGTAACTCCTAGTTCTAATATAATCTGTCCTTATTATGAATATGCTTATCCCAATGTTTCAGCACCTCTATTGAGCTTTAAGACTCAGTCTAAGCTGATGCCCCTTTCTGGCCCAGCTCCCGGACTTTGCTGGGATCTCTACCCATGGTAGACAGAATCAATCACTTCCTTCCTGTGATATTCATACTCAAAGATATATCTATTACAGCATTTATTAGTCTGCATTATAGTAATCTGTTCACATAACAGTAAAGTGGTAAGAAATGGTAGTTCCCTGAGGATTCATAGTGTGTCTTAGCCACCTTTGCCTTCCGTTGTTAATAAGTTGTTCAGCCCTGGGCTCTCAGGGTCTGTACTCTCTTACAAGTCCCTCAAGTGAGTTCTGCATACTCACTTCAGTGTTTCGAAGCACCACCTCAACTGAAGAGCAGGCCCCCAATATTCCCCATGACCTAACATGCTTACAATAATCCTTGTGTTGCTGGTCTTAGAGACTACACTTTCAAGTGCAAGAGACCAAATTCACCTGTTTGGTCTTTGCTTTTAAAATACAAACAAAATGAAGATGGCCAATTTCATTCATTCACATACCCAGCCTATATATACCCAGTTTTTGCACAGCAAGGCAGAGCCAAGTGGCTGCAGAAGAGATGTATGTATATATTATCTCACCTACTGGGGTAAAGCCTACAGATGCCTGACTTTTAGACAGGATCTCTAGACATAAATGACCCTGAACTCAAAATCCTCTTACCCCAATTCCCAAAAGCTGTGCTTACAACCTTGTGCTACTACAACTAGCCCAAAAGTCTCGTATCTTAAAGTTACATAGTTGCCTTTTGTAAATATGAATACATTCCTATAACAAATCATAGATAGCATAAAAATTATTCTCTTCCCATTCTACTGCCCCACCCCCCTTTCTAGGAAAAGAGCTAGGAAACTCACAGAATTATGCAAAGGTTTCTCATTTCAGTTCTTTTTCCCTCTCAAGGTTGGTAATCAGGCCCTTAATACACAGGCTAGCCTGAACTCATCCTCCTCCTGTCCCCGCTTCCCAACCATTCCTGACTCTTAACTTCAACTGATTTAAAAGCTTCATGTCTATATTCATAGGACAACTAGGAATTTTATCCAATCATTTCCAAAGGACTAAGCACGGGGATTTTTTTTATACAATATACCTGAAGAATCAAACACATTACCGTTCCTAAAATTATTTTGATACTAAAGACTCAGTCTGTCTTCAAAATTCTATTGAAACATTTTTTAAAGATTTATTTGTTTTATGAGTTTGAATGTATCTGCATGTATGTATGTGCACCTCATGTGTGCTTGATGAAGGCCAGGAGAGGGCACTGGATCCCCTGGAACTGGAATCACGAATGGTTGTGAGACATCAGCTGGGTGCTGGGAGCCAAACCTAGGTCTTCTTCAAGAACAGCAAGTGCTCTTAACCACAGAGCCATTCTTCCAGAACTCAAAATGCTATTCTAAGAAATCAAGAAAACACTCAGGTTAAGGTTCACTTCAGGTACATTTAGAGACAGTGATAGCATGCAAAAGTTCTATTAACACTGACTGGATTCCACAAACCAAGGCAGAATGTAAGAAAAATGTATTTTCCAATGTTTAAAAAAAATTCCCGGGCATTGGTGGCACACACCTTTGATCCCAGCACTCGGGAGGCAGAGGCAGGCGGATCTCGGTGAGTTCGAGACCAGCCTGCTCTACAGAGCAAGTTCCAGGACAGCCTCCAAAGCTACAGAGAAACCCTGTCTAGAAAAACCAAAAAAAAAAAAAAAAAAAAAATCATCTGGGACAGGTCTACAGGGTAGAGTGATCTAACTAAGAAGATTGCCAGAAATAAAGTATCCTAGCAAATGCTTTGAACTGTGGTTTATAATTATGCTGCCTTAATTTTTTTCTTGGATCTTTTTTTCTCCCCATCCCAAACCTCACCATAAAGAGCTACCCTCCCCAATCAAGTTTATATTCTTGAAATATTTATACAGTTGTATACTTCTGCTGTCTTGGTTCAGCCAAGTTCTAGGGTTTTCATTTATACTCTTTCCTCATCAGTCAGCCTCTTCAGTCTTTTAAGCATTCCTGTGGGTCTCCTGTGAACTCTCTCCAACTGGTCCCCAGCACTCTTGTAATGAGGTGCCTCCAACTGACTGCAGTCTTCCAGGAACAGCCCAGTCAATCAGAACAAGATGAGCTCACCCTCTTCTGTTCCATGACATAATTCTTCTGAGTAGACAACCCCCCAAATTACAGAAAGCTGGTGTGCTGCCATACTAGACTAAACCCCATTCCTTATCTCTCAGATCTGGGCACTGGGGCACGCAGAACAAGCCAAAACCCAGAGCACAAATAATATATGTCTTGAAACAACTCTCTTACTGGTGGAGAAAGTGAGCAGAGAGGAAAAAGTATTTTCAAGTTAAATATGCAGATAAGTACAAAGAACAAAAGTTCCCTGAATTTCTAATGCTAAAACATGGGTGTGTTCAAAACAGTCACACATATTTATACTTAAGACCAGAGGCTCCTTGGTGCTGGGCTGCCAGCTGCTGCCTCTGCCATAGTCCTGAAAGCTCTTGTGCATACAAGCCTGGAAAGCACACACTTCTCCTGCACTCAGGGTACCTCCCATTACCGCATTTCAAATGTTAATTTGCTGCCATTTCCCATCTCTAGAGAGCTTTATTTTCCCTCTGGTTACATGTATCTTCTAAAACTACAGGAACATTTCAGCGTTGAATTCACTGACAACCAACACCTTCGGTTCCTCTACACGACTCACTCTTCATTGCACACTTCTTGGGCATCCATCCACCAGACTACCCCCTAAAAGCTGAAGTCCCAGGGCACAAGATAAACAAGACAGGATTCTCCCACTTCCTTTTCCTCATTTCTTTTTTCCTTTATTTTCTTTTTGCTATTTTGTGTTCAAAGTCAAGCTCAAGGCCTCAGACATACTTACCCAAGGTCCTACCACAGAACCACATAAAACTAACTCTCTGCCATTGGTTTTTTTGAAAGTGCCTTTACCATGTACTCAGACTGACCTAAAACGTGCCATGTTGCCCAAGCAAGACAGCAGTACTTTTGTTTTAAAACAAAACAAAACCATCAAATTACCTGATAAGTGCATAAATGCCTAGAACGCATTTTGGTCATTTTTACCCCCTACTATCCTCTCAGTCCCCTCCATTCCTGCTGAATCCTTGCTTCCTTGCAGCGAGAAGCCCCTCTCCTATTCTTAAGTCTTTTTGTTGCGGTTGACCTCTGACCCACTGAATTTAATCAGGGTTGCTTGCATGAGAGTGAGTAGGGGGTTATCCACTGAAGTGCAGGCAAATTACCCGTGGCTATATCAGGGAAGAAAATGACTCCCCTTGCTAGCAACCATTAACTAATGGTTCCTCAGGGAAGGGGGAAGATGGGGGCTTTGTTAACCTTGATGTATTTGATGCGTGGTGACAGGAATGAACAGATGAGGAGGACAAGGAAGGAGAGGTAACCTGGCCTTACGAAACAGAAGATATCTTCACAACCGAGGCAATACAGTCGATTACCTGAGAAGGAGTGTGAGGGGCTCAGTGGTCAAGAGTGCATACTGTTCCTGCAGAGGACCCAAGTTTGGTTTCTAGCAACCAATCAAGCAGCTCACGACCTGCTATAACTCCAACTCCAGAATTTCTGACTCCGCATTTTTCAAGGACACTCCACACACACACACACACACACACACACACACACACACACACACACACAAATAAACACATAATTAAAAATGAAACGTTTTTAAAGAATGAGTAAATACTTGCAAAGGTAAGGGGTGGTGTGTGTGTGATATCCTAGAGACAGCTAAAAACACCAAGCCCAAATGCTTGATGACAGATTTCATCATTATAAAAGCAGAGGACTTAGAAAGGCCACCAGGGACCGGGTGTCTGCTTCTAAGTACAGTCTCAAATGAGAAGAACATGAATCTAATCACTGACTGGTCCTGGACTAGTTACTACTCCTTCTCAGTTGCTAAGTGGAGACATGCTGAGAAAAGAACTCCAGCTGCTCTAGAAGAGCAAGCCTTGGACTAGAGGGAAAGAATGGACATCCCAGACCCAGCTGGCTGCGGGGCTGCCAGGATGACGGTGCTTTATGTCAGGCCACAGCAGCTCCTGACAGTGAGGAAGATGGCTACACTCTACCCAAGGGATTTGCTGGTTTTCTAGAGATTCCATGCGGAAACAATCAGCAACCATCCAAAACACTGAATGCTTTGCTGAGAACTTACTGTGGGCCAGGTACTACGTGGAGTATCTCATCTGCATTCTATCCCTCGTTAAAGCATATATATTATAAACTCTGTTAGATTAGGAAACAGAGACACACAGAGCTAAAATAGTGTTGTTAACGCCACCTACTTGACAGCTGAAGGAGTCGGACAATTTGATTCAAAAGCCTATGATATTAACCAGGAACTCTGATGTATATAAAAGAATCCCCACTTCCAGGCCAGGGAGAGCAGTACCTGGAAGATGGGCAGAACGAGAGCACAAACTATATATTTAATTTGAAATTTTAAAGAAATACTACTTCACTTTTTTTTTGGACTTTAAACAACAAGAAAAAAATTTAAGGTCTTTTTTTTCCGCTAAAGAAGAAAGGATAACAGATTTGAAGAGAAGTAACTCTGTAGGTAAACAAAAATGAAAAGACAGACTTCCAACTCCTGCAATCCCAGCACTTGGGAGGCTGAGGTAGGAGGATCCAAGTCTGAGGTCACCGTGAGCTGGACAGTAAGATCCTACATTCTCCCTAAGTCCCAAGAAGTAAACTGAGCCTGGTGGCAGGAGGCAGAGACAAAAGAATCAAAAGTTCAAGGCTTCAAGGCCAGTCTGAATTTGTAAAATTCTGTCTCAAAATAGAAAGTTTAAGAAAATATTAAGTCGGGCGGTGGTGGCACACGCCTTTAATCCCAGCACTCGGGAGGCAGAGGCAGGCCTGGTCTACAAAGCAAGTTCCAGGACAGCCAAGAGAAAGCCTGTCTTGAAAAACCAAAAAAGAAAGGAAGAAAGGGAGGGAGGTGGGAGGGAGGGAGGGAGGGAGGGAGGGAGGGAGGGAGGGAGGGAGGAAGGAAGGAAGGAAGGAAGGAAGGAAGGAAGGAAGGAAGGAAGGAAGGACTAAAAAGTGGGATGGTTGGAGGTATAGCTCAGTGGCTGAGCACCTATCTCACACGCATTAGGGTCTAGATTCAATCCCCACACCACAGAAAAAATTAAAGGAGAAAGGATGAAGAGGAGAAATGGTTAGAGACTAGTCAGACTAGTCATGACACAGAGGAGGGAGAGGCTAGAGCATCCTCTGTGTTCTCGGTAGGAAGCAACAGGATGAATGAGTGACCCTGGAGTGGAACTGCTCATTCACATGGAAGCAGAATTCCAACTTACACTGCCACACTGCTCTCCAAGGAGATGGTACTTTACATTTGGAGCGACACATGGGAGGTCTAGATGCTCTGCTTCTACCAACACTTGGTACTGTCAATGGCTTTAACTTTAATCATTCTCATAGCACCCCAACCTCTGGATTTCAAGATGTAGCCTTGGCTGGCCTAGAACTCACAGAGATCCACCTACCTTTGTCTCCTAATTGCTGGGACTAAAAGTGTGCACCATCACACCTGGCTTAATTTGCATTTTTCCCAGGGCTAAGAATTCTGAGCACCTTTTCAGGTCTGTATTATCTATTGCAGTTTCTCTGGTAAACACCTGTCCAAATGCTATCTTCTTACCACTGAGCTTTGCTCTTTACAGACTGACTCTCCATGTAAGTCCCTAAGCCAAGTATTTTCTGAGGTTTGCTCTTTGCTTTATTTTTATTTTTTGTTTTTAGTTTGTGTATATATTTGTGTGTGCGCTATGTGTGTGGTGCCTGTGACAGCCAGAAGAAGGTGTCAGATTCCATGGACCTGGAATTCCAGGCTGTTGTGAGCTGCTCAACAGGTGCTAGGAACTGAACTCAGGTCCTCTGGAAAAGAAGTACACGCTCTTAACTGTGGAGCCATCTCTCCTGCTCTCCTTTTCATTTTCTCAATGGAAACTGAACTTATGGTTTCTCTGTGTAGCCCTGGCTGTCCTGGAACTCATTCTGTAGGCCAGGCTGCCCTCATACTCACAGAGATCTTCCTGCCTCTGCCTGCTGGGATTAAAGGTATGCACCACCACCCCTGTAGGAAACTGAACCTTTAAAAAGAGTAAACATTTCCAACTTGGATGAAATTCAATCTATCATCTATAGTTTGTTTCTTTTTATTTTGAGAGAGAGAGAGAGAGAGAGAGAGAGAGAGAGAGAGAGAGAGAGAGAATGTATGTTTGTGTGTGTGTGTGTATTCTCACTCCCACCTACAGCTAGAAAAGCATGCAGTTACACACATGAACTGCCTGACTAGGTAGCAGGACTTGAACTCTGCAAAAACAGTAAGAGCTCTTAACCACTGAGCCATTTCTTCAGCTGTTTGCTCGGTTCTACAATTTTAAAGTCTTTGCCTAACTCAAGATCACAAAGACTTTTTCTATTTTCTTCTAAAGTTTATCTAAAAGTTTCATAAGGGAAAAAAAAACTCTTGTCAAAAATTTTAACAAGATCTTATTAAAACCCTGCACTCCACTTATCTCATAATTACTGGGGTTTAACATCTTTCTGTTCCATTTAGAGTCCTCCCACACTACTAAACACTACTCAAATTAGAGTCTATTTCTGAATCTGGAAAAGACTTGCCTTACCAGATTTCCCCTTCCACCTAGTAAGTGGCATAGCTAAATGGAGCCAAGGTTTTCATGCCTGCCCTGTCTTCAGATAAACCCCAATCTCTGCAGCTCTGAATCTGTTTCTGAGGAGGACTTTTAGAACCTGGAACACACAACCTGGGACACAGTCTGGTGGGAAAGAGAAGATTCTGAAAGATCATTCTCTCTAATTCAAGTCACTCCCACCTGTAAGAGGCCGAAGAAAGCCATACTCCTCATTAGTTAATTTGGTCTTATAAAGGTTGAGATGAACAGAGCCAAAGTAATTCTACATCCCTTTATTCTATTTTGATTCTCTTTGCATCATTCTCTTTAAAACAAGACAGCTTCCCAGAGTCAAATGAAGTAAGTAGCAGACATGGAAAGATAGCTGGGATGCACTTCACTTGACTGGTTTGCTAATCACTGAGTCCTGTGCAGACAGAGTAGGGAAAGAACAAAACGGAGAGAGCAAGCAATGACTGTCACTGCTCTCTTTGTACTGTAGGACATCTAAGAAAAACAGAGAGCTGGCCTGTCTCTGCCCCTGTCGTATTCTTTCCCCCTAAGCCCAGAAAACATTCTAAAATTATGAGCCCACAGGGGCTCTGTGTGGATTTTTTTCTTGGTATTCATCACTTTAACCAAATAAATGAAATTATTTTGAGTTTGTTTTGAAAGGTAGCCCAGGCTGTTCTGCAACTCATGGTATGGCCCAGGCTGGATTCCAAATTCCAGTCTGCTAGCCCCACCTCCCAAATCTGGAGATTACAGAATGACCTATAGGATAGGCCTGAAAATATACTTTGCTTCTTTGTTTTGTGTGATGCATGTGTGTTGTTTAGACACGTGTACTTGTGGAGGCCAGAGGTCAAATGCCAGGCATCTTCCTTGGTGGCTGTTTACCTCCCCACCCCAACCAGGCAAGTTCTCTCTCCGAACCTGAAACTCAGTGATTCTGCTAGACTGGCTGGCCATCAAACCTCACTACCCTCTTGTCTCTGCCTCCTTGAGGCTGGAATCAGAGACCTCTCTTGCCACATCCAACTTTTTACATGAGTGCTGAGGGTCTGGACTCAGGTTCTAAAAGCTTTACCAACTGAGCCTTCTACAGTCTGTATGATTTTCTGAGACAAGCCCTTTAACTCCTGACTCTCCTTTATCTACTCCCCAAAGGATAGGATTACAGAAGTGGTTCTCAATCTTCCTGATGCTGCCACCCTTTAATACAGTTCCTCACGCTGTTGTGACCCCAACCACAAAATTATTTTCACTGATGTAATTTTGGTAGCTATGAATCATAATAGAAATATCTGATATGTTTTCTATCTGATATGTGAACCCTGCAAAAAGGTCATTTGACCCCCCCACACACACACACCAGGTGTCATGATCCACAGTTGAGAACACTGTCTGGATTTCAGACAATGTGCCATCATGCGTGGCTAAAAATAATACTTTTCAATCTTAGCCTAACATCCTTCATCTCTAACTATGTGACTGTTAAGGGAACTTCATTAGGCACTGACACCCGTCAGAACAGGGAGAGAAATGGAATATAACCATTACTATCTAGAAGGAACTACCCAAGCAGTATCTCCCCAAATACAGAGTGACACTATGTGATACTGCGTTAGATGGAATTCTCCCCCTTGAGTCCATATGGCATGTACACAAGTCAAGACATGGAAGAAACCATATTTTAGAAATCCTAAAAGAATGTGGCAAAAATCCTAGCAGTGATGGGAAACAGAATGGAGTTCAAGAAACATTTGCCCAATAGGATATGTAGAAAGACTGAGACCTCAAACTCAGTATTTGAACTTTAGAGGTAGCTGACAAAGTGCTAAAGCTTTACAAGTTGTGCTGGTGAGAGAGCTCAGCAGTTAAGCTAAGTGCTGCTCCTGCAGAGGACCCAAGTGTGGTTAGGAGCTCACTTCCCCCTGTAACTCCAGTTCAAGGGGATCTGATGCCCTCTCCTGGCTTCATTGGGCAATGGTATTCACATGTACATATAGTTACACTGATACACATGCATATACATATTTAAAATATACATCCCTGCAGGCAGTGGTGGCGCACACCTTTAATCCCAGCACTCGGGAGGCAGAGGCAGGCGGATCTCTGTGAGTTCGAGACCAAGCCTGGTCTACCGAGTGAGTTCCAGGACAGCCTCCAAAACAATACAGAGAAACCCTGTCTCGAACAAAACAAAACAAAACAAAAAAAAATATATACACATCCCTTTGTTTAGAGCTTCAAACATTTCCTAAATGGGCTTCTCTCATTCCTTTTAACTTCTCCAACTGATGGTATTGTACTGACAAGTGGCTGAGTTCCACATGACCAGAAATGAACCATTTCAAAATGCAGCACATCTTTTTGAGATATGGTCACACTCTGTAACACAAGTTGCTTCTAACTCTTGGTCCTCCTTTCGGCCTTTAATGAGATTATAGGCATATACCACCACACCTAGTGCCAGACTTTATTTCTCCTGGCTTCCTCTTTCAATATCCCATCCAGTACACTTGCTGGGACCATTTTCTGGAACCACATCCAGCTCAGAAAGATTAACAATTTCCAAAAATGTTGGAGATGACAATATGTCTAAATCAACAACAAATTTGTTTTTAGTATTTTTTAAGGGGAAAAAAAGTATGAATTCGATTTCCCACTTCCTCTTCTCCTGACGGTTTTCTGTCTATAAAATGAACTTTTCCATGTAGGTCCACAGAATGAGCGAGGCCAGGCTGCCATGTTCCCAGCTCACAGCAGCTTTTATGCTCAGCAAACCCTGAACTACTGAAGCTTGGCTATAGCAGGAACATTTCAAAAGTAATTCTCTGAATCTGACAAGCCGTCTCCCCCAATAAGTCTAGGAGTTGTTATTTCATTAACTGTGCATGAAAGGGCAGGCAAATGGCCAGGTGTGCAGCTCTGCGGGGTAGAACTACAATTGTTACACACACATTAAAAGCTAAAATTTCTGCCTCTATTATGATCCATTCACTACTTTCAAGTTCACTCTTTTTTTGAAGTAACATTTTATTTACTTGTTAGTATTGTGTGTGTGTGGGTGTGTGTGGGGGTGTTAGTATGTGCACGTGCGCACAGGTATGAATATGCCCCATTTTCAGGAGTTGGTTCTCTTTCCACTATAGGTTCCAGGGGTCACATTCAAGTTGCCAGGCTGTGTCACAAGCACTTTCAACCTGCTGAGCCATATGCTGGCCCTCCACTACTTCACTAACAGAGGCAGAGGCAGGCAGACCTCTGTGAGGTCAACATCAGACTGGTCTACATAATTAGCTCCAGAACGGTTACACAGTAAGACACAGTCTCAAAACAAACATCAAAAAAGTATGTATTTACTTTTATTTTATGCGTGTGTGTTGCCTGCATGAATCTATATGTCTATCTGTATACCTGGTGCCCTTGGAGGCCAGGAGCAAGTATTAAGTCTTCTGGAACTGCAGTTGTGAGCTGTTGTGTGGGCGCTGGGAACAGAGCCTGGGTCCCCTGCAAGAACAGTTGCTCTCAACCACTGAGCCATTTCTCTAGACCTCCCCAGTTTTCAACTGAAAGGAAGAACAATCTTTTTATTGTTTGCTTGGTTAGTTGTTTTTTTCACTTGAGGTAGCAGGGTTTCATGTAGCCCAGGTTGGCCTCAAGCTCATCACATAGCTAAGGATGACCTGAAGCTCCTTCTCCTCCTGTCTCCATCTTCTGAATTCAGGCATGACAGCCCTTTGCCATCGTGCCCAACTTAATATGAAAAAGAAGCTCAGTACTCACACACTCAAAACAAAATTCCTGACGGCTGTGAAGCTACAGCTAGCAAGGTCCAGGCTAACAAGGGCTACATAACGAGACCATGTTTTATTGTGTTTTTTTTAATTACACAGTTTGACTGCAATCTGCTATTCTGGGTTGAATTCTACATAGAAAAAGAGGGTAAGTTGACATTTCTGTGATATTCAAGAGTCTGCCGTTTAGCAGATAATATTCTACCAATGTTAAATTCTTAGATGTGACAGATGTACCATGGTTATGTAAGAAGTTAACATTAGAAAAAGCTGGATGAGAAGCAGATATGAACACTCTGTATTTCTTAAAAACTCTTCTATGAAGTTAAAATGATTGATTACTCCACTATTTTTTTTATCTTAGATAGAGTTGGCTAATTTTACATCCTCACTGACCCTTACAAGTCTGATGCTACTTCCTTAATCACTACTCTAACTTAAGCAGTGTAGGTGAAAACACTCTGGTACATATTTTTCTACTCCCTTCTACATCCTATTTGCCCATCAGCATTGCCTTCTTTACCAAAATGTGAAAAACTGCTCCACACTTGGGAGGTCTCAGTTGCTTTCTCTTTCAAATAGCTTTACCATTTACGTCAGAGGTTATCCTTGCATTTGAACTTGGCAAAATGGACGAGGGTTAAAATAACATGGGCTAGATCTCTGACGAAAACTGAGGGACTTGTATTAACTATTAAGAGCTAGTAAATACTATTACCACATTACATAAAATAATGTTGCTTATTATTAAATTATAATTATCTTACCTCTGGCCAGAAAGTACAATGAACACAAAAAGCAATTAATATCAACATTTCAGCAATAACAGGCAAACTGCACTAAAACAAATGTACTAGTTGTAAACATACACATAGGGGGAGGAGGGGAGGGAGAGAGAGCTGGGATTGACATGAGAAACAAGCTTATTTCTAACTTAAATAAAAAAAATACACATAGATGCACACACATGTACACTTATGCGGTACACTATGTAAACCACCTCAAAAGTTTGGAAATGTTATTATAAAAAAATAATGAATGCTCAACACTTAATAACCTTTCTAAGAAAATGGCACCAACGAACAATAGCTTAAATTTAACCCTAAGATACTCAATGGCTGGAGCTATTTAAAAGATAAATTGTAGCCGGGCGTTGGTGGCGCACGCCTTTAATCCCAGCACTCGGGAGGCAGAGGCAGGTGGATCTCTGTAAATTCGAGACCAGCCTGGACTACCAAGCGAGTTCCAGGACAGCCTCCAAAGCCACAGAGAAACCCTGTCTCGAAAAACCAAAAAAAAAAAAAAAAGATAAATTGTAGCTCAGTTAGTAGAGTTGCTTGCCCAGCATGAGGTCTGGCCCTCAGCAATGCATGAGCTGGGTGTGATGGTGCACACCTGTGTCCTAGCACTCAGGGGTTGAAGAAGGAGGATTAAGAAATTCTAGGTATTCAGGCATAGTAGAGCATATCTTTAATCCCAGTATAGGAGGCAGGGGCAGGCAGATCTCTGGAAGTTCCAGGCCAGTCAGGGCTATGTAGAGAGACCCTGTCTCAAAACAAAGTTCTAGGTTATCCTCAGCTGCCTAGCCAGTTAGTGATACACCAGACCTTGTCAGAAAGAGAGAGAGAGAGAGAGAGAGAGAGAGAGAGAGGGAGGGAGGGAGGGAGGGAGGGAGGGAGGGAGGGAGGGAGGGAGGGAGGGGGAAGAGAGAAATAATATACTATAACTCACTAACATTATAAAACTCAAATTGTTATAGGGTATGTTGACTGTAATAAATAAATACAACACAACAGTACTCTAACCAGGACCCTTCCAGAAGGATGAACAGGTACAGTAGTTTCTCCAAAAATATTTGAATTTACATACCTCTAGTTGGCCATATCCCATACTATTTAACTATTTACAAGTCATTCTTCAACGAAGTCTGAGTTTTTTTTTTAAATAACTAGCATATTGTCTAAGACAGAATGGTCTCTCAATAAATGTCATGTGAATAAGTGTCATATAAACCAACCCAATATCAAAATCTAGGAAAACATGCTGTATTAGCTGTATTATTTTAAATTTTATTTATGTGTATGTTTTCTCTCTCTCTCTGTCTCTCTGTCTCTCTCTGTCTCTCTGTCTGTGTGTGTGTGTGTGTGTGCGCGCGCGCGCGTGCGTGCGTGCGTGCATTTGCAAATGCTCTCAGAGAGTTCATGAAGGCCAGAAGAAGTTATCAAATCCCCTAGACCTAAAGTTATAGGCAATCGTGAGCTGTCAGACGTGGGCACTGGGAATCATTCCGGGCACTGGAACAGCAGCTGGTGCTCTTAACCTCCACTCATCTATCCAGTCTTGCTACCTCGTTTAAAGGCAGTCAAGTTAAATTAAAAAGTGTTTGACAGCAGCAAATGTTTGCTGGGGAAACAACATATGAATCATAAAGATAAGTGTAAAACTGTAGCATGAAACTAGAAATCAGCCGGGCGTTGGTGGCGCACACATTTAATCCCAGCACTGGGGAGGCAGAGGTAGTCGGATCTCTGTGAGTTCTAGACTAGCCTGGTCTACAAAGAGCTAGTTCCAGGACAGCCTCCAAAACCACAGAGAAACCCTGCCTGGGGGGGCTCTTCCACTAGGCATAATTTTATTAAAAATGTATTTAGGGCCGGGCGGTGGTGGCGCACGCCTTTAATCCCAGCACTCAGGAGGCAGAGGCAGGTGGATCTCTGTGAGTTCGAGGCCAGCCTGGTCTACAAAGTGAGTTCCAGGACAGCATCCAAAAGCCACAGAGAAACCCTGTCTCAAAAAACAAAAACAACAAAAAAAAAATGTATTTAGGCCAGTAAGTGAGTAGAATGAAATCCAAGTCCAGTATCAAACAGTGGACCCAACGGCTTCAGAGTCTTTCTTTTTAGTAATGCAGAAAATACACAGCAGCCCTCTGAACCATTGAGGAGGGCTAAAACAATTCATTTCCTCACAAGCGTGTAGTCAAAAGTAATTACTTCTGCTCCCATCCAACACAGAACCATGCTACTTTCACCCCTCTCAAAGAATGCTACATAATAGCTGAGGACTTTAATGATAGGCTTTTAGAATCTCAGATCATGACAAAAGTACAATGCAGCAGAAACACTTCTAACTATGTCCTCAACCCCCACAGTGTTCCTACACTAATTTAGCTCCCTACCAAGTATTAACAATCAAGGGATCAGAAAGTCCTCAGAACAGAAACTAAATCACCTTAAAATGAAATAAGAAAAAAAAAGACAGTTAATGAATTTCAAACTTAGAGGAAAGGGTTTTTGTCTGTGCCTGCATTTAAATGGAAATTACAAATTATCTAGCTGCAATTTTCCCTTCAAGTACTCTCAATCAAGCACACACAAGCGTAAGCGCACACACATAAACTTTCAATCAGTCTCCAAAGGTTTAAAAATAAATAACTGACCATGTTTACTTAAAAGTCTAAATGCCTAATCACTAACATATTTCAATTTTTAAAAAAATGAGGCTGCTGCTAACTCTACCCACGAATGACAGCTAGGCAGAGGCAGACTGCTCTGAAAAGATTAGGAACTTCCTGGGGGTAAAGTAAGAGGAATAAAATTACTTCAACACTAAAAATTTGCAGCCCACAGATATGTGAACTACAAAGAGATCTGAACGCAATGTATGCCTAAAAGATCAGAAGGCAGGACACCAGTTCTATACCCAAACCAACTCAAAATGACCCATTATAAAGACCTGAAAATTTTGTAAGTTTTCTGAGGTTAACCAATATGCTCAAGTTTCAAAACAGTAAAATATATTAACATGCAAGTGCATAACATTTCAAGTTGGAAAAACACAACATTAAATGACTGAAAACACTTAAAAGAGTTACTTTTTCTTTTTCCTTTTTTATTTTTGTTCTTCAAGACTAGGTTTCTCTGTATAACAGCCCTGGCTGTCCTGGCACTCACTTTGTAGACCAGATTGGCCTCAAACTCACAGAGACCCACCTGCCTCTGCCTCCCCAGTGCAGGGATTAAAGACCTGCACCCCTGTCAGGCTAAAAGTTACTTTAATGGTAAGCTTTCTAGGGACTTACTGATCATATTGACATCCCTGTAAAACACATACTATGATGATTATCTTAGCTTTACAGACCAGAGGCACCAACTGATGGCTCAAAGTAATACTGCAAGTTAGCAACTAAGAGAGGGTTTAAACTGAAGCCAGTCAAACTCTGAGGTTCAATTACCAACGCACCGTCTTGCGGTGTTACACTTTGAGCATCTTTTTAAGCCAGCAACACCAGGTCAACGCCATGCACTAAGAAAAATACGAGCTTCAGAGCCAAACAGACCTCTGAGCATCTAGGTCACAGCTTCAACATCAGTACATCAAAGGTCAAAGTGTCAAGTAAATGAAGTTTACATGGTCTAGAAGTCTCATAAGCTGCATGTCAAAGTGTGTGTACGTGCACACACACATCCACTTTCAGGAAAACTGTCCCTGGCTTTTCACACTTTCAAGGGGTAAAAGAAATCCCTCCAAATGTTTAAGAATAACTAGAATACATAGCAGGTTCTAAAAGCAAAAAAGAAAACAAAAACAAACATGTCAGAAGTTATCTTTCCCATTCTCACAAATCCTGCCTCTCCCGTCAATGCTTCATAACAAATACCAACGGTTCCCCACCATATTCGAGGCGTTGCACATACACGCTTATGCACCTGTTTTCCTTGATCATCTACAGAAGGCTTGCCGCGACTGGGCTAGCTGGCTCAGTGAATAAGTGATTGCCCGAATGTGGGCATCCAAAAACAAGCTAGGTGTACTGGCGAGTGTTTGTCACCCCAGTGCTAGGAGGCAGAGATGGGAGTATCCTGGGACTTTCTGACCAATCAATCTAGCAAAAACGCAGGGAGTTGGGAGGGGGTGTTTCAGGTTTGGTGAGGCAGTCTTAAAAAAAATTGGGGAGCAAGATAAAGAAAACCAGCTTCTTCTGGCTTCTGCTCTGAATGTCACCCGCACGCTCGTGCTTGTACACACGCGTGTACACACGCGCACACACACGATGGGTACACGCGTGTATACACACACACACGATGGGGAGGGGGTGGTCCTCAAGCGCTGTTACATCCCTCTCTTCCCAAGAATCGTCCACCCAGCCTCACGAGGTACTATGTCAGCGAGGAAAACCAAGCAATAACCAGAGGCTCCGGGCTGGACTACAGAGCTCCGGTGCGCCGGAGGATAAACAGAATGTATTTGCAAACTACGGGCCAGCCCAGGATTCCGACCCCGCCATCCTCTCTCGCTCTCCTCCTGGAACTCTGGTGCCTGCGGGTCGGCTAGGCTCTGCCTCCGGCTGGGGCGTGAAGGGAAACGTTACCCGAACTGGAGCTGCAGCGTAGTCAAGTCCTAGCTTTGGGGTCCGGGGAGGCAGGGGCCGCATCCAGCACAAAACCTGCCCTCCACCCGCCCCCCAAGAGTCCCCAGTATCGGTCTCAACCGGCGCTTCAGAGCCGGCTCGGAGGTTTTCCGTTTCCCAAAGTGACTTCCGCCTCCGGGTTGGCCTTTGCCGGAAGCAGTATATGGATGACGTCAAAGTGTCGCGCTGCGAGTGATTCCGGAAGAAACAGGAGTGCGGCGTGAACATGGTGAGGAGAGTGGGAGAAGGAACTTTGTCAGAGCGCCTTGCAGACGTGTGGGAGCCCAGCTGTTGGCCAGATGTAGCCTCCGAGCTTCCCTTGTGTTTTGTTTTTGCTTCATTCTGGTCTCAGCTTGAAGGGACCTATGTTTTTAAGGATTGGGGGAGGAGGGTGGTGTTTGTGGAAAGGAGAAGCGGCAAGAAAAATAGAAGGGAACTTTAAAAGATGTGCTGTGTTTCCAACTCTTTTAACTCGAAAATTTCCGTCTCAAGGGGAAGCAAAAGAAAACAAGGAAATTTGCGACGATGAAGCGAATGCTCAGTCTCAGAGATGAGAGACTGTAAGTGGCCAGAATCAACTGGTTTCCGAAAGTGATCAGAGATACAGGAATCACGATGGGCTAAGTAGTAAAATTTGTTATTGTTGTTTTGCCTATTGCATGGCATTATAGTCACTCATTCTGGAGGGCAGGGAGGGGGGGTTTCGTTGTTGAAAAGCCGGTAGGGCCACACCATGCTTGCCTCCAGTTTCCAATTCCTGACACCCAAGTTTAAAAGGGAGGATGGGAAAACTCTAAGATAGTTCCATTTGTATAAATTATAAGAATTCAAAGCTTTGGAAGAAGAAACTAGAATGATATTATTTCCCATTATAAAAAACTAACCAGTTTCCCAGTTCCCCAGTAAAGGCTGGGCGAACTGTTTATTAACTGGCCTTTGTTGTGTTTGTGAGTCTTAGAACAAAAGAATGGTCGTGAAAGCCTTCACAATTATTATTCTCAGCTTCCGATGTGGATTATTATTGTATATCTTTAAGGAATGATGTCCCAGTGATAATTTCTTTGTGGTTCAAAAAAAAATTTTTTTTTTTTTTGGTTTTTACGAGACAGGATTTCTCTGTATTGTTTCGGAGGCTATCGGTCCAGCCCGACCTCGAACTCACAGAGATCCGCCTGCCTCTGCCTCCCGAGTGCTGGAATTAAAGGCGTGCGCCGCCACCGCCCGGCCAGGGTTCAATTTTATATGTTTGTTATGTCTCAAGCCTTTATAAAGAATGGGGGGGGAGTGTGACTGGAAGGACAGCTCAGCCATTAAAGGATAGGCTCACAACCAAAAATATAAGAATGTGGGTAAACTTCTCTCCTATACGTGGTGATCTGGATCTTGTTTTGTTTTTGTTATTTTGGTTTTTTTTTTGTTTGTTTTTTTTGTTTTTTTTTTTTTGCTTATTGAGACAGGCTGTCACTATGTAGTCTTGGCTAGCCTGGAACTTGCTATATAGACCAGACCTCAGACTCAGAACTCTGTCTGCCCCTGCTTCCCTGAATCTGTGAAGGCTACCATGTTCAGTTTGGGATATTCAGAAGATTAATATCAACCTCTTCATGGCCTCTTAAAAGTAGGTTTTTATTAGCATATATTTATTATACATAATAAGTTTCATTATGACATTTTTAAACCAGTATGTGTCTTTTGATGATAATAAACCCCCATTATTCTCTTGAAATTAGATAAGAGAAATACTAAGAAAAAAAGTTAATAGTATAATTGGAATTTGCCCATTAACTATTTTTTGAGTTTATTGACCTTATTGGTTAATTTTGATATTTTCAGGCTACTTCCTGCTCAGGATGCAGACAGAGGCAGAAGCAAGCAGACCTCTGAGTTCGAGGCAAGCCTGGTCTACAGAGGGAGTTTTAGAAAGTCAGGGCTGTTACACAGAGAAACCCTAAATCGAAAAATGTAAATAAATAGAAAAAGAGACATTAGAATAGAACTTGAGGTGAGAGCCTCAGACATACTAGTCCAGTGCTCTATCACCGAGTAACATCCCCATCAAGTTGAAACTTAGATGAAATTTTTTTTCCAGAGCTGAGGACTGACCCCAGGCTTGTGCTTGCTAGGCAAGTGCTCTACCACTGAGCTGAATCTTGAACCCCTCCAGATGAAATTTTAACTATATTTTTCCTCTTCTCTGAATTTACTTTTTTGCAGTAAAGAAAAGGATAGATTAAAACCTAAAAAGAAAGAAAAGAAAGATCCCAGTGCGCTGAAAGAAAGAGAAGTGTGAGTATTAAAAAACTTCAAGTTCTCCATTAAAACTAAGAGATCCTAAACCTGTTAAGAATCCAGGCTTTCCGTGAGCTGATTGATTTACTAATAAGTTATTTACCAGTAATTTTGGGACGTGTACAAATGAAAGTGGTTGGTTGGTTGGTTGGTTTTTTGTTTGTTTGTTTGTTTTTCAAGACAGGTTTTCTCTGTGTGTAGTTCTGGATCCTGTCCTGGAACTCGGTCTGTAGCCCAGGCTGGCCTTGAACTCACAGAGATCTGCCTGTCTCTGCCCCCCTCCCCAGAAAGCTGGGATTAAAGGTGGACACCACCCGGCATGAAAGTTGTATTAATGAGCATATAATACTGTCGAGGTTTTTGAATCCCATGGAGCAGTAAACTTTTCCCTAAAGGAAATAAATAATTGCCTCAGTGTATTTTCACAAAAGAGGGGCTTTATTGCCAAAAATTGGTAAGGTTATATATTCTGGATGAAGGTCATCCCTTTAAAATGAGTATATTTAACTTCACGAAAGTTTTCCCTCATTTTTCATATTTTGCTCTGGGTTCACAGAGGCGATGTTGTCACAGGTAGATACTGGTTCAGACACCAGTGTTTGAACATCATGGATTTTTAAATGAGCAACAAGCTATGCTATAATATGTAATCCCAGTGCTAGACAATCATTTACATTCCATACAACCTTTTAGGATATTGAGAATGGCAAACTTGCTGTAGCATTTAAGTAATCCTGATAGCTACATTTGTGTCTTTGTGCCCTGTGACTGTCCTCCAGATCAAGAGCTAGGTTTGGGATAATTGTGTTTTAAAGTGTGTCACGGCTTTTTAGTGGGCCTGAAATTAACATGCCGTTAACTTACTTTCTTTTTTGACGGGGGTAGTTGAGACAGGATTTTTCTGTATTGCTTTGAAGGTTGTCCCAGAACTCGCTCTGTAGACGAGGCTGGCCTCAAATTCATAGATATCTGCCTGCCTCTGCATCCCGAGTGTTGGAATTAAAGGTGTGAGCCACCAATGCCCAACCTAACTTTCTTTTTTAAAGATTTCTTTTTTTTCTTTCTTTTTTTAATTAGGTGTGGGTGTGTGTCTGTGTGTGGGCATGTGTATGTCTGTCTGTGGGCATGTGCACATGAGTTTGGGTGTCTGTGGAGGCTAGAGGCGGAGGATCTCCTAAAGCTGGAATTCAGCAGTTATGAACACCCAATGTGGGTACTACTGAATTTGGGTCCTCTACAAGAGTAGTAGTACATGCTTTTACCTGCTGAGCCTCTTCAGCCCCTTTTCCTGACTTTTTTTTTTTTTTTTTTTTTTTTTTTGGTTTTTTTCGAGACAGGGTTTCTCTGTGGCTTTGGAGGCTGTCCTGGAACTCGCTCTGTAGACCAGGCTGGCCTCGAACTCACAGAGATCCGCCTGCCTCTGCCTCCCGAGTGCTGGGATTATAGGCGTGCGCCACCAACGCCCAGCTTCCTGACTTCTTTTAAACTTATTTGCAATGAACAAGGGGAAAGGACAATTGCCTATAATGAACTTTGAAAAGCAGATACTTCATCTTTGGTTTCATTAACATCAAAATTATGAATATAGACTTTAGTTTGTGATCTTATTTTCTGTCTCTTTCCAGCCCCCAGCATCCTTCCTGCTTGTTCTTCCAGTACAATACACAGCTGGGTCCACCTTACCACATCCTTGTTGATACCAACTTTATCAACTTTTCCATTAAAGCCAAACTGGACTTAGTGCAGTCAATGATGGACTGTCTGTACGCCAAGTGTGAGTATCACACACTTATGTTTCTGTTGCATCTGCACAGAATAATCATATTTATCCAAATACATGAAAAGAGGGAAGTGAGGATTTACTGTATGAACTACTGACCGTTTAATTTTCAATAAATCCAGAAAAGGAAACTTAAACCATATCCAAGAGTACAGCTCCTAATAGTTAGGTATGTTATATTTTTTGGATTAGGGAGGTAGCTCAGTGGTTCAGTGAAGCACTTGTTAGCATCTGGGAAGCCCAGAATCCCAGCACTGCAAAACAACACTCAAACAACAACCTGGTGTCTCAACAAACAAACCAAAAAAGCCTGGTGGTGACCCTCACCTTTAATCCCAGCACTCAGCAGAAGCAGGCAATCTCTTAAATTCAGGACCAGCCTGGTCTACAAAGTGAGTTCCAGGACAGGAGGAACTACACAGAGAAACCCTGTCTTTTTTTTTTTTTTTTTTTTTGGTTTTTCGAGACAGGGTTTCTCTGTGGCTTTGGAGGCTGTCCTGGAACTCACTCTATAGACCAGGCTGGCCTGGAACTCACAGAGATCCGCCTGCCTCTGCCTCCCGAGTGCTGGGATTAAAGGCGTATGCCACCAACGCCCGGCTGAGAAACCCTATCTTGAAAAACAAAGCAAGATCTGTTGCATTTTGTGATTTGTAGGTTTTTATTCATAAGTTTCTTGTTCTGCTAAAGGGACAAATGGCATTCATGCTGGTTCTTTGCCATATAGAATAAATTGCTGGAATCAGGGAAATTTTGCACCTCCTTTTCAAGAAGATACTTCGGGCATACATGACTGATTTGTCTTATTAAGCCTCACGTATGCACTACGCTCTTTTTTTACAAATAGAAAGCTGGCAATGCTGCTAGGAGCAAGCCTGTTTGTTTAGATTTATTATTTTATGTGTATGAGTGTTTTCCATGTATCTAGGTGTTGGATTCCCCTACAACTAGAGTTAGATTGTTGTAATCCTAACTGCTGAGCCACCTCTGCAGTTCTGCCGTTTTGTTTTGTTTTACAAGACAGGGTTTCTCTGTATTGTTTTGGAGGCTGCCCTGGAACTTGCTCTGTAGACCAGACTGGCCTCGAACTCACAGAGAGCCGCCTGCCTCTACCTCTCCAAGTGCTGGGATTAAAGGCGTGCGCCACCAACGCCTGGCTTAGTTCTGCCTTCTTTAACAGCACGTGGTCATTTCAAGTATTGATTGTATTTTCATAGTTCTCAGAATATTTGAAGGTTTTTTGTTGTTTTTTGCTGAGGGAGGGGGTCTCCCTATGTAATTTTTGCTGTCCTGGAAGTCACTATGTAGACCAGGCTGTCCTTGAACTACTCACAAGTAACATCTGCCTCTGCCTCCTAAGTGATGGAATTAAAGATGCCCACCACCATTCCTCACCTCAACTTTTTCATTTTGTCTTTATGTTGATCAGTGTTTCTTTGGTGGGGAGGAGTTTTGAGACAGGTTTTCTTTGTGTGTTCTTGGCTGTCCTGGAACTCACTCTAAAGACCAGGCCGACCTCGAACTCAGAGGTCCACCTGCCTCTGCCTCCTGAATGCTGGGACTAAAGGAGTACACCACCATACCCTGAAATCAGTGGTTTTGATGTTTATTATTATAATTGTTTTAGGTCACTACAAACTAAGCCAATGTAAGACAGCAAACATCAAATAACGTGTAACTTTTTTTTAATGTATGGGTGTTTTGTCTGCATGTATTTTTGTGTACTATATGTGTGCCTCATGCCCTCAGAAACCAGAAAAAGGCATTGGATCTCCTGGAACTGGAGAACCCATTGTGAACCTCCATGTAGATGTTGGAAATCAAACCAGGGTCCTCTGAAAGAGCAGCCAGTGCTGTTAACCTCTGAGTCATTTCTCCAGATTGAATGTGTAATTTCTTACTATTGCAGTATTCCAGTAATTAGCTATCCATCCATCCCTCTCCTTTTCCCTTAGGCCTCCCTATTCCCCGAGACACAAAAACTGCCATCAGGCACGTTTCCCTATAGTGGCCTCTGGATGTTCAGTAGGAAGGAGTATCAGATGCTTTTCCCTGTAAGTCAGGAGACATAAATATGAACTGAAGACCTAGAAATTATTATGCTTAGGGGGGTATGTTAAGCTGAGAAGGAAGCCTTTAATCCCAACACTCGGGAGGCAGAAGTAGGAAGGAATATCTCTGTGAGTTTGAGGCCAGCCTGGTCTACAAAGTGAGTTCCAGGATAGCAGGGCTGTTACACAGAAAAACCCTGTCTCAAACAAAAGATTGAAGCTTGAAGGGTTTGGTTATGGGCTTCAGGAGTGTGGAGTAGGTGCAGCAGCAAGTGCTAGTGTGGAACTGTAGTAGGCTTCCAGGGGCTCAAGCTAAGAACTGATGAGTGAGGACTACACAGCAGAGTCTTCAGTGCACACACAGCGTCCTATGCTGGAGAAGATACTGAGACTGTTGCACCCAGAGCTGAGAGCCAGTGATGCCAGCATATGTGGTGCCCCAAGTCTAATTCCCAGTACCACACACATAAAAAACAAAGCCAAAGAAGCTTCAGCCAAAAGGGAAGGCAGGAGTAGGAGCTAGAATAGAGCTCTGTGTGACATTTGCATGATGCGTATGATCACCGGGTTTGCTCGCCAGCTCTGCGCCACCACACCAAAAAATCCTAGGCCTCTTAAGAGTTATACTAAATCCTCTCTGCATGGGTTTCATAACTAAACAGACAAGCCCATTTTCAGTATGGTTGGTAGACATTTTAAGTCTACCATTTATGAGATGGGCTGTTCAGGAAAATGATTCTTTAAAAAAATAAAACTTCTGGGTGTGGCAGGTTGTGCTGGAGAGTGGGCTCAGCAGTTAAGAGCACTTGTTACTCTCACAGAGGACCAGGTTCAGTTCCCAGTGCCCACAAGGTGGCATACAACCACCCGCAACCCCAATTCCAGAAGATCCAACATCCTTGTCTAACCTCCAGAGGCATCAGGCATGCGCATAATTGTACATATATGCAGGCAAAACATTCATACACATTAAGTAAATATTTTTAGAAGATACTAAACAATAAGTGTAGTGGGGCCAGTAAGATGACTCATCAGGTAAAAGGCACTTTCCACCAAGCCTCCTGAGTTTGAGCCCAGGAGCCCATGTTTTGGAAGGAGAGAATAGATTCCTTCAAGATGTCTTCTGACCTTCACACATGCAATGCAACACGTGATCCGAACCCTCCCCCCAACAAATAAATGAATATAATTTAAAATTTTAAACATGTAGTAATGCTTTTGAAAGACGGGGGGGGGAGAAAAACCAAAATAAATGTAAAAGAAAATGGAATGGCAATACTGGGTCAGTGAGATTAGATGGTTGTGGAACTAGAAGGGAATATATGTTTGAAGAAGACTAATTTCACATCCACGAAACAGTGAAAGCGTAGGGGCCTGCAATGAGTAGGGAAGTTATGACATTCCAAGTGGGCAGTGCTCCTCATTTTCTCCACCCCTAAGTGCCATTAATCTAGTTCTGTCTGCATAGATTTGCTATTCTTGACATTTCATTAAAAATAGAACCCAGCACTCGGGAGGCAGAGGCAGGCAGATCTCTGTGAGTTCGAGACCAAGCCTGGTCTACTGAGCGAGTTTTAGGACAGCCTCCAAAACAATACAGAGAAACCCTGTCTCAAAAAAAAAAAAAATACAACCTCTTATATGGTTTTCTTTCATTCAGCATGATGTTTTTGCAAGGCCACACAGAGCCCCAGGATGGCCTTGAGCTCCTCCTCCTGGTCCATGCAGGCCTTGGACTTTTAATCCTTCTGCATCAGCATCTGGAGTAGCTAGGATTACAAACCTTTGCCACATACCTAACTCTCTTTTAGTTCTTACTGCTCATTTCAATGGACTCAGTCTGCTGTCATTGCAGAGGTCTACAGGGTTTTTTACAGATTGAATTAAATATAAATCAGATGGTGGCACGCGCCTTTAATCCCAGCACTGGGGAAGCAGAGGCAGGAGGATCTCTGTGAGTTCGAGGCCAGCCTGGTCTACAGAGCAAGTTCCAGGACAGCCTCCAAAACAATACAGAGAAACCCTATCTCGGGGGGGGGGGGGAGGGGGAACCAAAATATATATATATATATATATATATCAGAGAATATGTTTACAAGTTCTGTTACAAATTTTTTATGCTGTGTTTTGTTTATTCCTTGCAGGTATCCCTTGTATAACTGATTGTGTGATGGCTGAAATTGAGAAATTGGGACAGAAGTATCGAGTAGCACTAAGGTAGGAAGAGTGTAATCTAGATTTATTGTACCTCAGTATACTGAAGATATTTTAGAACACTTCATCTCATTGTTAATCAAAGATTTCCTGGCCAGTTAGTTTAAATAGAAAGGAATGTGGGAAGAAGGTAGGAGGGATAAAAAGAGGCTGGAGAGATGGCTGAGCAGTAGAACACTTGGTGCTTTTCAGGAGGACCTCAGCTCAGTTCCTACCACCCATGTTGGACACTCACAATTGCCTGTAACTCCTTCTCCACATCACACTGCTTGTTCTCATGTAACAATGACAGCTGAAAAGGAATGTGTGTTTTTTTACAAATCACTTTCTATGTAAATGCAAATCTAGAAAGTTCCAGGAAAGCTCATCCCTATCTATCTTTTTTATTGGATCTTACACCTTCACTCGAGTTTGGTGCTAGGTAAATGAGCCCAAACACTATCAGCTCCTGACTGTAATTCCCTTCCTCATAAAGTGAGAAACTAAGCTTCAGAGGAGAGAGGGTGCCTCATAATCCCCACATAGATCAAGTTGCCTTTGCTTTGCTAGTTGGATGGAGAATGTTTTCTTTAAGCCACTGTTATTTATAATCCTGCAGGATTGCCAAGGATCCACGATTTGACCGACTGCCGTGCACACACAAAGGAACCTATGCTGATGACTGCTTGGTACAGAGAGTCACTCAGGTATCAGCATCACTTTTTAAGTGTATACTTTGTGCTTTTAAAAAAAAACAAAAACTGGGTGGTGATGGCGCGCACCTTTAATCCCAGCACTTGGGAGGTAGAGTCAGGTGGATCTCTGTGAGTTTGAGGCTAACCTGATCTACAGAGCAAGTTTCAGGACAACCAAAGTTACACAGAGAAACTTTTCTTGAAAAAGACCAAAAGAAAAGGGGGGAGTGGCAAGCTGGAGCTGAAGCTCGAGAGCTCCTGCTGCTCTTGCTGAGGACCCAGGTTCAGATGCCAGCACTCACAACAGTGACTCACAACCTCCTGTAATTCCATTTCTGGTGCCCTCTTCTGGCTTCTTCAGATACCTGCACACAAATGGTGCATACCCATGACACTAAACACACACATGCACACAAAAATAAATGACTTTTTTTTTTGTGGTAAGGAAAAAAGACACTAGTTCAGTGAGGTCACACTTGTGTTTCATTCCAGCACTTAGAGGCAAAGACAGGTGAATCTCTGTAAGTTTAAGTCCAATCTGGTCTACAAAGCCAATTCCAGCTATACAATGAGACACTCTCCCAAAGGGGGGGCACAAATTAGTGTCTTCTGAATATTCAAGCTCAGTAAGGTATTTGGGGTGGGTTTTTCTTAATATATACCTATATTAAACATGAAAATGTATATTTAGCAGTTGTTCATAAGCAGCATAGATTCCATTTACTGGAAAAAGTAGATTTAAGCAATTATGCTTTAGCTACAATGGGAGGAGCTGTGCTTGGGAAGGAAATCTGGTTTCACATTTCATCACCTTGTCCATTGGAGGCAAAGGCAAACTGGTATCTGTTCAAGGTTGAAGGCCAGCCTGATCCACATAGTGAGTTCTAGGTCACTCATGGCTACACAGTGATAGTCTACCTTAAACAAAAAAAAAACACTTCCAACATCTGCAGTAGCTTTGGATGTGATTTGGGACAATGACTGGGTCTTTATTCCACAAATCCCCTGTAATGTGTTTTTGTTTTTTGAGACAGGGTTTCTCTGTGTAACAGGCTTGGCTGCCTGGAACTCTGTAGACCAGGGTAGCTTCCAACTCAAAGATCCACCTGCCCCTGTAATGTGTTTTAAATGAATTCATGTAGCTATAATAATATACCACATCCTACCACCCTATGAACCTTAAATAAGGTTCCATTTCCACCCCATGCACGAGTGATATTCCTCTTCACCATACCTAACTCCAGAAATGTTTTTTGGCTTAAATCTGAGAATTTTCCAGGGTGCTGTCTCTCTCATACCCTGGATTCATTCCTTTTTTAATTCCTCCATTCTGAACTGCTCGTCAGACAACACAGAGCATCTGCTATTGGCTGCTCACATAAGAACCTTTCTCAGGTTGGAGTTGTAGCTCAGTGGTAGGGTACTGCCTGGATTCGATCCCCAGCCACAGCGCTGAGGAAAAAAGAAAGAAAAGAGCCTGACCCATGGGAAGGAAGGAAGAGAGGAAGAGCAAGGTCCTTGCTAAGGAGGACCATCATCATTCAATGACTACTCTGCCTTTAGCAACTTGATCTGTAGATGGAGCCACATCACAGCTGCCACCACAGGGGCAAAAGTTTATAAAACTCAGTGGAGATTTGCATGTGAAGTAAACTATAACAAAATAGCTTCCAGCTGATAATGTTAAGCTAATCTGGGGTTTTGAATCTTAGAGGTCCTTCTCCTGGTCCCGGACCTGCCTACTTACACCACTACAGAACCTCAGCCATAAGAGCCGTAAGAGCAGAGCAAGGAAGATCAGTGCCCTCCAATATAAGGCATTTGCATGGAGTCTGTCAGGGCATTTTCCCAAAACTAAGGAATTGTCTGCCTTAACTGTGGTAATCCCTCCCATGTGTGAGACAGAAAACAATTTGCAGCTTAAATACTTCTTTCTTCCCCTCAAGATTCATAAGACCACACTGAGGCCTGGTAGCTTACATATTTTATGACATAACTGTCTCCTAGGTATTAGCATCCTTCCCTTTGCTAGTTACTGTGAAAACGAGGGACTATTCAGTGGTGCGTGTGCATTTACACTGAGTCCTTTGTCAGCATCCGTGGGCTTCTCTTTCAGCACAAGTGTTACATTGTGGCCACAGTTGACCGGGACCTCAAAAGAAGAATCCGGAAGATCCCTGGAGTTCCTATCATGTACATTTCTAACCATAGGTGAGAAGTTGCTGTTGGAAAGTGACTAGAGGCACATAGTTGCTCATCAGTTAAAGTGAGAGCAGGTTGTAAAGTTATAGAGGATTTCAAAGAAATTACACTGTCCTGTTTACATTTAACTTGGAAGAAATGAGGCAAAAATAGCAAGAATAAGGGCAGAAGATATAGAATTTAGGAAGGAAACATCAAAGTGGTACAATAAGATTATTAGAAGTACATGTATTGCTTTATACAAAGCATCATTTTAGGTCAAGCTTGTTCTTTTAAGTAGAAATTTTCTTTTTAGGGAGAGTACAGTATATTGATAAAAATATGGGCTGACTTAGGATCACCTGGACCCAAGTCCTAGCTGCCCCTTGCCCATGCCATAGCTTTGAAGAACAAAGATAACATGGTCAACATTTTGACATAAGTCACTCATTGTGGGGTCCCTCTAAGAGTTACCACTGATAAGGTTCAAAAGTAAAGGGTGGGGGTAACTCAGATGGGTTCTGTACCATATCTCTTTCTTAACAGTGTCTCCTTTCTTCCTGATCAGATACAACATTGAACGGATGCCAGATGATTATGGAGCGCCTCGATTCTAATCCTTACTCAACAAAATTCACACGCCTGTCTTTACCGGTTTTCTCTGTTGTCAGTTAATTAAACACACTTTTTGAATTTTTTTTAGTGACATTTTGTCTCTTTTTTTTGTTGTTTTTACGAGACAGGGTTTCTCTGTATTGTTTCGGAGGCTATCGGTCCAGCCTGGCCTCGAACTCACAGAGATCCGCCTGCCTCTGCCTCCCGAGTGCTGGGATTAAAGGCGTGCGCCACCACCGCCCGGCTTGTCTCAATTTTTTTTTACAGATTTTAATTATTTTGTCTCAATTTTAAAAATAGCTGCATCTTTATAAAATTCTGTGTGTGTGTGTGTGTGTGTGTGTGTGTGTGTGTGTGTGTGTGTGTGTGTGTGTGTGTGTGTGTGTGTGTGGTTATGTACATGTTAGTGCAGATATCTGTTGGAGCCAGAGGCCTCAGATTCCCTGGAGCTGAAGTTACAAGATGCCTGAGAATTGAACTATCCTCTGAAGAGCAATTGGTGTTCTTAACCATTGAGCTTTTTCTCCAGTCCAGTTTATCTTTTATAAGTCAGATCCTTCAGTGAAGAGACACCATGACATGGCAACTAGCCTGGACTATATCATGAGGTCCTTTTAAATAAAATTTCACTTGCAGAAGATGTAGCCTTTGATGAGTGGAGCCTTGTGCTCAGGACAGCTTTCAGGTTGTTCAGTTAATGGTGATAATCTATTTGACAATTATAATGCTTTCAAACCTGCCTGTCATAAGACTGAACTTACTTTTCTCCAACTGCATATTTCTCATATCTTCTGGGTCTGGTAAGCAGTAGCTGCACCCCAGCCTGAATACTATTCTGTCTTGAGATTTCCTTCACTAAGCAAATTGGTTCATTGCCTGTGACTGTATGCTTGCTCAATCCAGCTGTTAGGACACAAGCAGAATACAACCAGATTGCCTGTGGTGGTGGTGCACACCTTTAAACCCAGCATTCTGGAGGCAGAGGCAAGTAAATCACTTGAGTTTGAGGTCAGCCAGAGCTACACAGAGAAACCCTGTCTTGAAAAACAACCCCCCCTACTCCCCCCAAAAGAATACTGTAACAAGGCAGAAAAGCCATACTGTAACAAGAATGACCTCTCCCCGGGTTCCCAAGTCTTGTGTCCCTTTGAAACCTCATGAGTCTAGCCTTCATGATGTTTTTCATAGCATTCTGATCTTCCAAACTCCCAACAAAACATTATCACTGCCAATTTTCTGAGTTACATGCTTAGTTGCTGTGACTAAAAACACCTTAAGGCTGGAAAGTTTTGTTTAAACTTTCAGTTCATTATTGTGCAGAAGGCATGGTCACTCTACATCTGGGATCTGTGGCCACTACAGATACTCAGCTCACTTTCTCCATTCCAACGGTTCTTAACTTTTGGAGGGTCAAATGACCCTTACACTGGGGTCATCTAAGACCATCAGAAAGCATAGATATTTACATTCCTATTCATAACTGTAGCAAAACTATAGTTACAGAGTAGCAACAAAAATAATTTTATGGTTTGGGGTCACCACAACATGAGGAACCATATTGAAGGGTCACAGCATTAGGAAGGTTGAGAACCACTGTTTTATTCAGTCTGAGATCCCTGTCCATGGATGGTGCAACCCTCCTATAAGGTGGGCCCTTCATGCCTCAACTAGTTCTCACAGAACTAATCCCAAGGTGACAGTCAAGATTAAGCATCAGGATCACAAAGTGCATAAACCCTAAGTACTTCAGCTTAAGGGATTTTTCTAAACTGAGCTACCTATGGAACTGACTTACCCGAGGTAAAATCAAATATTTAGGAGAGCATGATAGCACATCACATCCCAGCACTTGAGAGGCAGAGACAGGAAGATCAGGTCAGGGTCATAGTAAGTTCCATGCTAGCCTGGGGTACATGAATCCTTGTCTCAACAAACAAAATAGGAGGTGGGGTTAAAAAAAGAGAAATTCCCTTTGTGACCCCCCCAAAATAGGAGATGGGGTTAAAAAAGAAATTCCCTTTGTGACCCCCCATCACTATTTGTGTCAGCCAGCATTCTCCAGAGACAGAATAAATAGATTTTGTGTTATGAAGAGATTTTTAGTTTATAGTGGCATTCCACCATTCTCTGTGTTGTCTCAGGTATCTTCGTATGGCCATATTTAGTTTAAGAACTCCTGTCATAGTAGATTAGGCGCTCACTCTTCTTCAGTTTGACCTCATCTGTAACCATCCTATTTCCAAATAGGGTCACATCTTGGGGTACAGAAGTTAGGACTTAAATATGTTCTAACAGCAAAATCCAACTCATCTCGAATGTGATGGTCATGGATATCTGCTTTTGATCTTAGTGAGAAAACTAAACTTTTTACTCCTCAGACTGGGGTCTGCTATAGGTTTTTGGTTGTGTTTGTTTTGATTTTGGAGACAAGTTCTCACTATGTAGCCCAGTTTAGACTTTCAAGGGCTGGGATTACAAATATGTGCTGCCACACCAGCATATAATTGTTTTTGGGGATTTTTTTGGTTTTTGATTTTTTTTCCTGTTTTTTGAGACTGGGTTTTTCTGTGACTTTGGAGGCTGTCCTGGAACTAACTCTTGCAGACCAGGCTGGTCTCGAACTCACAGAGATCTGCCTGCCCCTGCCTCCTGAGTGCTGGGATTAAAGGCATGCGCCACCACTGCCCAGCCCATCGAGTTGCTTTTAACAACTCTATTAGATGAAAGACATTCTCCTGTATTTCTTGTGTAGTTCAGTGTGACCTTGAACTGACAGAGACCCATCTGTCTCTGAAATCCTTGGATTAAGGATGTGGACCACCACCACCTACCTTCTAGGGCTAGCTAGTGTGGCTGATGGGATTAAAGGTGTGCATCCCCACTGCCTGGCTCTAGCTATGGCTAGCTTTGCATTTTGATCTCCAGTGGCTTTATGATTATATATAAATAATATCACCACCATTCCCCTTTTCCATCTAATGTAAAGACAAGGCTACAACTAACATAAGAAAAACTATATACAATAACTAAATACAATATATACAGGCAATAAGTACATCAACAATGTCTAGTTCATTTGCACCTGACAAATTCAGAGAAAATACTCCCATTATCTATCCTATCTTGGTGAGTTCAAAGTCTTGCAATGAAATTACTTTCTATTCTAATTTGCATTATCAAATTATCTTTTAATGTCTCTCAACATTATATACTTCACATTTCTTTAGTGAGTTATTTTTTTTCTAAGTCTGGTAGACGATGAAAGCTGTAACTATACTCTCTATTCTCCAGCTCCCTCAGAGACCCAAGAAGGAATATAACTGAGTAAGCAGGAATGTGAGCAAGGGACTTCAGAACAATGTGTGAAATGACTGAGACAACTCGCTGCCTGGAAAGTCACCCAAGGCTCTTCTGCAACATTAGGAGAGCCATCTTCAGCCTACAGGCCTAGCATAGCTGACAGACTTATCTGTGAAGCAGGAGTTTTGAAGGATTGTCCCACCTTGTAGTCGTTCTCTTTTGGGCAGTATACTGTAAGCAGTCCAGGCAAGAACACTTTCTTGCCAAGTGGCTTACTTTTGCTGCAAAGAAAGTAAATTCCATGTGAAGTTTCCTTGATGCCCATCATCTTCTCTGAAGTAGATTGGTGCTGCCAGGAGCAGACATGTCCCATTGTCATTAAAAAAAAAAAGACTATGTTATTAAAACTAAAAGGCGTAAACTAAACTCAAGGGCTTCACTTCTAATAATTTAGAAATAAAGGGACCAGACCCTCACTCAGCCCCCTGCTTTAGCAGCCATGACAGAAAAGACACATAGGCCTCTGACACAAGGAAACTCCAGATCCTCTGGCCTCCCAGAGCCTACGGCCAAAACTGAATACAAAGAAACTCCAGCCAGGCGTTGGTGGCGCATGCCTTTAGTCCCAGCACTCGGGAGGCAAAGGCAGGCGGATCTCTGTGAGTTCCAGCCCAGCTTGGTCTACAAATGGAGTTCCAGGACAGCCTCCAAAACAATACAGAGAAACCCTGTCACGAAAAACCAAAAAAAAAAAAAAAAAAAGAAACTCCAGATCACCCCCCAGCCTCCTAGATACTTGGTTCTTGGGAACTGTTTGACCACAAAAGAAACTCCAGGGGGGACCAAAACCTCTCCTGTAGTCTCCAGGATATAGTTCTGAAAACTATTGGTATCTATGTACAACAGGCCACCTACAAGTAACAAGACAATGCCATAGAAACCACAGAATGTTCCCTCTCAGCACTGACCAATGAGAATAATTGGTACACGGGTATTTCATGCCAAAATATGACTTTGAGAACTGCTCCTAATTGTTCCCAAATGTCAACCAATCAGAAACCAACCCATACCTACTGATGTAATCCTGTAACTTTTGTCTATAAAACCTAGCAGTAGACCGGGAACTTCACTCCCTCTGGAGGTTGCTGCATCAGCTTGCTAGATGGGGTCCCTGTTATGGTTGGATGAACAATCATTAAACCTTGTTTTTGCAGTTCGGTGGGTCTTCCTGGTGGTCTCTGGGGATTTTGCAACTTGGGAACGGCAAAACATCTTAAATGCGATATTCTGTAGATCTGTGAAGTGTTTGAAGATGACCTGTCTTTCTCAAATATATCTGTTTGACTTTGAAAACATACCTAATGTGACTACAAGTTCAATTGTAACAGATGACTAATTACTAACCTGCATTTCCTTATTATCCTATATAGTTGGCAATAACTATTAAGGACTATAAATTTGCATTACATTGTTAAATGAGCTGTATAGGTACAATAACTTGAACAAGATTAGAAATGTATATGTAGTATGTTTTAAGCAATTAATCTCAAATTCATAGCAATATACAATATTTGTATACAATATACAATATAAAACATTTAAAACTAGTAGTTGTTTTTAAGAAGTAGATTCAATATCTTTTTTATTTTACCGTATCTATATCCTCCCTTTTTTGTTTTCAGAGTATATTCAATAATCTACCATTTTATCCTATCATATCTGCACCTCCCATTTTTTTGACCATTACCAGTAATAACTTGTAACCAGTGGCCCTAGACAATGATAAATATCCATAACCCAATGAAAGACCAAAACCCACCCACCCCACCTCTTGGGAATCATGTTCTTAAAGTTATACCCTGCTGTCTTGTGGCAATGACATCTTTAAGAGATCCTGAAAAAGGCCGGGCGTTGGTGGCGCATGCCTTTAATCCCAGCACTCGGGAGGCAGAGGCAGGCGGATCACTGTGAGTTCAAGACCAGCCTGGTCTACCGAGTGAGTTCCAGGACAGCCTCCAAAGCCACAGAGAAACCCTGTCTCGAAAAACAAAAAAAAAAAAAAAAAAAAAGAGATCCTGAAAAGAAAAATTTGGGTTGTCAAGCTGTACCATTTTTGTTCAGTTTCTGCAAAATGGGAAAGTGCAGGGTTTGTTTCAAGTCCTGGATAAAGTATTCTGTGAGGTTGGATCACCTCAGCTGGCTACCTCGAAACTGTTCTGAGCAGTGTCTGTAAGGGCGGATCATCTCCGCGGGCCTCCTAGTAGTTTGTAGTCCAAAGCTGATCTTTAGTTGGTGTTGTTCACCTTACTGATGCTATCATAGTCCTGGTGGAATTGTCACCTGAGGGATTCCATCTTCTTTGTGGTTGTAGTTGTTGTTGTTACAGGGTTTCTCTGTATTACCAATCCTGGATATCCTGAAATTCACTTTGTAGACCAGGCTGGACTCAAACTCCCTGAGATCTTCCTGCTTCTGCCTCCTAAGTGGTGGGATTAAAGGCATGCAGCACCACCAAATGGCTGGGATTCCATATTCCTTTTGGAGAATTCAGAGATCATATTAGATCAGATTATTCCTTTTCTTGGTAATTTTTTCTGAGTAGTTATCCCTTCTTTGGATGCTTATTTGTCCAGAAGTCTTTAATTCCTCAGTAAAGTTGTTTTTAATTTCCTGAAAAGACCAAACAAAACCCTTCCCCAATCCTAACTTTGAGGAGGTTTCTAATCTAATCTTTATCCATTTTGATTTATGGTTTCTCCTGAAATTTTTGTTTTAGCTATTAAAGCTCTTCTATCATCCAGAGCAGTGTGTTTTCTTATGTTAGGTTCTTTAATTGCTCTGGGAAGGAGTTTCCACAATGACAGGAATGATTGAACTGAATTTGGAAGACTGGCCTGCAAGAAGCCCCACAAGATGTTTCCCGACAGCAAAGTATTGCCTTGATCATCTCTTGTTGACCTACATTTCTTTGCCCAATGCCTGCTTGTGCCACAACTTCTGTATAATACAGGGGCATTTTGTTTGGATTATGTTTATAAAAATCATTGTTTCTAGAAATGCCCTGTTTATAATCCCTTTTTAGTTGATCCTGTCTGCCACAATTACAACATTAACATTTAGATTTTTCCTCAAACCTCTTGAAATGACCTCTCCTACCCATGCATCATCATCATGGTCATGAATTTCAATATTAATCATATCTTTGATCCATTCCTCCAAAGGTGCTGACCTTGCCTAATTACACTTTTGCATTAAAAATCAGCATTTGCAAACACCAGAGTTTCAATTACTATTTTTCTGGCTTCTGAATCTCATATCATTCTATTTAATACTCTACCAACCTCTGTAAAAGGCTTTCTTTGGGCCCTGTATAACTTTTGTAAATGATTCAATTTTTATTCCTACCTCTCCAATTCTGTCCCAAGCATTCAAAGCTGCTACATGGCATAAAGCCAAAAGGTGGTCATCATATAGACATTGCCTTTCTAAAGTAGCATAATCTCCTTTTCCAAGAAGTTGATCTTGGGAGATATTCATACCCCTTGCTTTAGCTCATTGCGTTCAATAGTCTTAGCCTCTTCTTTGAATCAGGAAATCCATTGGAATTGTGGACCAGGCCCTAGAACAGTTTTAACCAAGTCTATCCAGTCTGCAGGGATAACTCTGTTACAAACTGACCACGTGTTTAACATCTGCTTCACAAAAGCGAATGCATGCCATAGGAGACTACCATTTCCTTGAATTTCCCTAAATCTAATGTCACAGGAGTTCAATTAGTTTTACAGAACCTCTATTATTTGGCATTTCCTATAAGGTTACTGGGTATATTAAGGTTGGTTTTCTAAAGACCTTAGACTGTTACTCTTTAACTTTATAATTCAGTGTTGAACTTGGCTCTCCATTAAATTCCTCAGTCCGAGTTTGAATATCTCAATGATCTGCTTTAATAAGTTTTTCTAAGGCCTCCATCTTGGCACTCATGTCAACCAGCTTTTTTAGACATGTAACAAGAATTATCAAATTGACAACAAACATTATCAAAATGATAATTAACAGTATCTAAATCCTGATTAATTATCCCTTCATTTAATTGTTCGATTTTTAAATCATTCTTTAGTTCTAATTTTCTTCATTGTAATAGTGTTTCCCATTTTCTAGTGTGAGAAAAAAATTCTCTTTTTTTTAGCTAATTCCTTTTGTTTAAGAATTCCCAATAGTCTTACCAAATCTGCAGATAGTGTCAGTGAACTATGAGGCCTAGCTTGTCTAATCTGAGAACTAGCTTGTGGCTGTGAATTCAGGGTGTCAGCCTTTAATCCCAGCACTCAGAAGTCAGAGACAGGAGGATCTCTGTGAGTTCAAGGCCAGTCTAGTCTACAGAGCTAGCTCCAGGACAGCTAGAGTGGTTTACACAGAGAAACCCTGTCTCAAAAATCCAGAAAGTGTAGTGCAAGTCACTTCCAAAACTAAAAAAATGACAGAGACATCTGACTGCCTGGACAGTTACCCAAGGTTCCTCTGCAACATTTGGGGCATATAATCTTTGGCCTACAGGCCTAGAATGTCTGGCAGATACTTTTTTCTCTTTCTCTCCCTCTCTCTCTCTCCCTCTCTCTTTTGGTTTTTTGAGACAGGGTTTCCCTGTATTGTTTTGGAGGCTGTCCTGGAACTTGTTCTGTAGACCAGGCTGGCCTCGAACTCAGAGATTTGGCTGCGTCTGCCTCCCAAGTGCTGGGGACTGGCAGATATTTTAAGAAGCAGGAATTTTGAAGGACTGTCCTTCCTTATTTAGGCAAAGTTCAGTAATCACATTCCTGTGTGTCCTGCAGAATGTCTGACAGACTTTCTTATGAAGAAGGAATTTTGAAAGATTCTCCAGGGCTGGAGAGATGGCTCAGAGGTTAAGAGCACTGACTGCTCTTCCAGAGGTCTTGAGTTCAATTCCCAGCAACCACATGGTGGCTGACAACCATCTACAATTCAATCTGGTGTATATGTAATAAATAAATAAAATCTTAAAAAAAAAAGAAAGATTCTCCAGCCTCACCTTGGCAAAATTCAACAGTCTTTTTTCCTTTGTGTCCTGCTTGTCCAGTTTGTCCAGTATACTGTCAGCAGGCAAGACAAGAGCAGTTTCTTGGCCAAATGGCTAGTTTTGCCACTTTGAAAGCAAACTCCATATGGAGTATCTACGATACCCATCACCTCTGAAGTAAACTGGTACTGCCAGCTCCCTAATAACCACATGGAGTTATTTTAATTATGAAAGCTCAGCTGGTAGCTTAGGCTTGTTTTTAGCTAGCTCTTCTAACTTAAATTAACCCACTTCTATGAATCTCTGTGCTGCCCCGAGGCTCGTTTACGTCATCTACGCACTGTCCATCCTGCTTCCCTGCTTCCTCTGCGTCTGGCTGTCGACTCTGCCTTCTTCTTCCCATCATCCTCTCTGCCCCCAAATTCTGCCTAGCTATTGGCTGTTTAGCTTCTTATTAAACCATTCACAATGACGTATCCTCACTCAGTGTAAACTAATATTCCACAAGAGACAGCGGAATTATTTTGACTCAGAGTTTCAGAGGTTTCATCATGATGGTCACTGGACCCTGCTGCTTTGGGCCTGTGGATGCACAGTCCGTCAGGAGTGTAGAGCAAAGAAGGCCTACTCTCTTGTGGCTGCAAAAAGCAAAGAGAAAGGAAGTGTCCGGGTCCCAAGCTCCCTTTCAAGAGTAAGTTCCCAGTCACCTAACTATAGTTATTGTTTTCATTGTTGTGACAAAACACCCAACAAAAGTACTTAAGGAAGGAGGATCTCTTGGTACATGCTTTATGGATGTAGGTGTATAGACTGCATTGTGGATTTTTTTGAGACAAGGTTTCTCTGTGTAGCTTTGGAGGCTGTCCTGGAGCTCACTCTATAGACCAAACTGGCCTCGAACTCACAGAGATCCATCTGCCTCTGCCTCCAGAGTGCTGGGATTAAAAGTTTACACCACCACCACCCAGCTCCTTTGAGAGATGTTTAACATCAAAATCATAACCTGAGCTTTTAAAAAAATCATGAAAATTTAATCTTAAAAATTTATTGAAGTTGCTGGGCAGTGGTGGTGCACACCTTTAGTCCCAGCACTCAGGAGGCAGAGGCAGAAGCAGGCAGCAGATCTTTGTGAGTTCATGGCTAGCTTGGTGTACAGAGCTAGTTCCAGGACAGTCCAGCTGTTACACAGAGAAACCCTGTCCCAAAAAACAAAACCAAAGCCGGGCGTTGGTGGCGCACGCCTTTAATCCCAGCACTTGGGAGGCAGAGGCAGGCGGATCACTGTGAGTTCGAGACCAGCCTGGTCTACCGAGCGAGTTCCAGGACAGCCTCCAAAGCCACAGGGAAACCCTGTCTCGAAAAACCAAAAAAACCAAAACCAAATTTATTAATGTCTTATACATCTAAGATGGCAATTATATGATTTTTCTCCTTTATTAACTATGGCAAATTGCATTTTTAATATTTTTCAAAAAATTGAAAAGAAAATATTAAAAATAAAATTAACTGGGATTTCTGAGTTTGGTAATGGTCTGGTTTTTGTTTTTATTTATTTATTTATTATTATTATTATTATTATTATTATTATTATTATTGGTTTTTTTGAGACAGGGTCTCTCTGTGTAGCTTTGTAGACCAGGCTGGCCTTGAACTCACAGAGAGATCTGCCTGTCTCTTGTGATAAACAAATTAAAAAGACCCTAACTAAGCAAGAAACTTCTGACCAAGCATTTCCCAAAACAGAAAAGGGAAGTTCAGCATATCACCAATTATGTAAAAATCGGCCCCTAGCCCGTTGTCTCTAAGAAAACTAGGAACTAGATGGACTCTTGATCTTCTGGTCATAAATTCCCCACCACAGGATGTGCTAATCAGTCCCCACCTAAAATAAATGACAGTCACAGCTTCTTTGCTCAGTACCATTTGTCTTGTGATAACCTTGTATAGAAACTCTGTAACTTTATATAAAGCTCTGTGACATGAGATCAAGGGTCTCATGGCCCTCTCCCCCTCTTTTACTCCTCTTTTGCTCCTGAAAAGTGCCTTGCATTTGTGGTTGGGGCTTCAACTCTCCCAATAGGGTTGAGTCCCAGCTAGCTGGTTTTCCTTGGAAATAAACAAACCTTCTTGTACTTGCATTCAGGTGTCCTTAAACTCCTTGAAGCCTTGGGGTCCCTCTCTTTTTGGGCACAACACTCTGCCTTCTGAATGCTGGGATTAAAGGTGTGTACCACCACCACCCGGCATTTATTTTTATGTTTTACCATTGTACAAAAGCCAGTCATGGTGACAAACACTTGGTAGGAAGAGGCAGCTGGATCTCTGAGTTTGAGGCCAGCCTGGTCTGCATAGCAAGTTCCAGCCTGGCCAGGGCTACACAGTGAGAACCTATTTAAAAAACAAAACAAGAGCCACAGAGAAACCCTGTCTCGAAAAACCAAAACAAAAAACTAAAAAACAAAAAACAAAAAACAAGGGGCTAGAAAGTTGGCTCAGCAGTTAACCCTCATCTGGCATCTGCATGTGTGTGGTGTACAGACATACATGTAGGCAAAATACCCATATGCATGAAATTTTAAAGATCTTGTAACAAAATAAACATAATTTGATAAAAATCAATTTTTGTTTGTTTCTTGTCTTAGGGTTTTATTGCTGTGACACCATAACCATGCAACTCTTATAAGGAAAATATTTTTTTTTTTTTATTTTTCCAGACAGGGTTTCTCTGTGGCTTTGGAGGCTGTCCTGGAACTCGCTTGGTAGTCCTGGCTGGTCTCGAACTCACAGAGATCCACCTGTCTCTGCCTCCCAAGCGCTGGGATTAAAGGCGTGTGCCACCAACGCCCGGCATAAGGAAAATATTTAATTGGGGCTGGCTTATAGTCTTAGAAGTTTAATTTATTTTTAGGCATCTAAGCACCCACAAAGTTAGAACACGCATTCTCGTTGCAGGGTCTGGCCACCTTGCTGATAATCAATGCTCTGTGTTATTTTGTTTTGCTCCAGTTTTTGCTTTCTTGGTAGGATCTTATTGCATAGCACAGGCCAGGCTGGAGAATACTTTGTAGTTCACACTCAGATTGGAATTCTTCTGAATGCTGAGATTATGAGTCTAGGCTGCCAAGTCCAACTATTTCATTTTTGTAGCTGTTCTTTTTGAAGCAGGGTCTGAAGTAGCTCATGGAACTCACTGTGTAACAGAGGATGGCCTTGGATTTCTGACCCTCCAGCTTCTACTTCCAGACTGCTGGTAAGGGGTTACAGCTGTGTGCCACGACACCCACTTTTATTTGATGCCAAGCAACCGAACCCAGGATCCCATGTGTGGTAGATAACAAGCACTCTACCAATTGGGATAAATGTACAGCAGTTTCCTTCCAGACTGAAACACTCCATCACTCAGGAAGATCCTTCAAACAGAAAGTGAAACAACACAGAACAGTGTCAGGAAGTCCCTGAAGCTGACCAGATTAACTAGGCTCCTCCTTCCTGAGTAAACACTAAAAACTTCAGAGTCACTTTCAGACAAGCCCAGCCACAAAGAAGACGCGCAGACAAGATAAGCAACCTGGAAGGAGTGGAAACCAGGTGAGCTGTCTGGAAGAGTTACAGAAGCAGGTGTTGGAAGCTGACCCTCTGACTTGTTGAGCAGCTTGGAGGCTGTGGGGCGGCACGCTCCTTGTCTCCAGCTTTGGTGAGCTGTTGTTCCCCATGCTGGGGTGAGCTCTGGTGATGCAGTTGTCCTTGAATCATTTGTGCTCCCAAAACTCTCCCATATTTCTTTAAGTAGCCCCAATAAAACTCATTGTTTTACTGGACTTTGGTGTTATACATGCTTTGGTCTTCCTTCTGGGCTGAGTATACCTATGTATCTTCTCAGGAAAAGTCAAACAACACACAGCTATGTCTTGAGCTGGGACAAATGTGATTGGGTTGTGAAAATTCATTGTTTTATACGTATGACGTGCAGCTTTATGTATTTCTATGCTACTTCAATAAAATGTTAAAAGAAACCTAATTCCTAGCCCACACCTACCATCCATATCCACCTTAGACAGATAAAAATCTGGTTGCTAAAAAGCAAGTCATTTCTTCAAGGGAACACAATTGACATGCTGATACACTTAATAGTCTTAAATTTTGGTGTAGTTTTTTTCCCCTTAGATTTCACTGTACCACATCTAATTTTCAGCAACCACCAAAACCAAAGAAGTTCTTTAATATTTTGTTGCTAGGGTTTAGAAGATTAGCCTTTAAATTACCCCTTTTCCTGGCTTTGCTTTAGTTTTCAGGATTCTTCAAACAAGAAATCTTTACCTGTTAAAAGATTCCGTCTAAGTGGTGGCACACGTCTTTAATCCCAGCACTCCGGAGGCAGAGGCAGGTAGATCTCTGTGAATTAGAGACCAGCCTGGTCTGACAGCTAGTTAACAGGAAAGGCTCCAAAGCCACAGAGAAACCCTGTCTCCAAAAACCCAAAAGAAGAAAAAAAAAAAAAAAGATTCAATCTAAGCTGTATATGGTGCCCAGCACTCGGAAGGCAGAGGCAGGAGGTTCTCTGTGACTTCGAGACCAGCTTAGTCTATCAAGGAGTTCTAGGACAGCCAGGTTGTTACACCCAGAAACCTTGTCATGAAAACCCCAAAATTAAAAAAAAAAAGATTCAACATAAATAATCCCATTTCTTTCTTTTTACTGTACCTGTAGAAACATCCTTGTTACCTGAACGAAAGAATCGGGACTGTCTTTTTCTTCAGAATCCATTGCCATTCTTCATATTGTCGGACTGTGGGCTGACTGAGTTAAACCAATTTATTTAACTTGGAAGAAGTGTCACCTTTACAAAATTCCCTCTTTTTTTTTTAACTCACGATTACTGTAAGCCTCCCTGTTATATCAAGTTTAATTTTATTCTCAGGTATGATTCCGCAGTTTTCTTCATATAGCTTCTTACTTTTTCTAACTATAAGTCATTCCTCCCTGCTTATGTTCCTGTTGCCAATGTGAATGGAAAATGGAATCTTTCCTCCCCCACCCCCCCCCACCCCCATTTAAAACTGAACCCGGCGGGCGCTAGGATCTCTACTACTTCTTTTGGCTGTGAGACTCTATGGTTTCTCGGTTCCATGACAACGTTCTATTCCCGCCTACATTTTCCGAACCTGAAGGAAGGCGGCAACAGCGAGTAGCCGCGTACAGGTCCCCTCTATCTGGCCTTTGTTCTCCTCTCGGTGCTACTGCGCAGGCGCAGTCGCTTCAGGACGGTCCCCGCCTTTCCGACCGCGGGCCCAACACGGTAGCGCCGGCGCACTGGCGAGCTCCGTTCACACGCTCCGCGGCCTGCTGGCGCCGCGAGTTCCGGCTGTCCCCGTCACCGCCGCTGCTCCTGGAGGTCGGTTGCGACGAGTAACGGCGCCAGGACGAGCTCCGCGCCTTCGTTTCCGATATGTACCCGAATTGGGGCCGGTATGGCGGGAGCAGCCACTATCCGCCGCCGCCGGTCCCGCTGCCGCCGCCGCCAGTGGCGCTTCCTGAGGCCTCGCCGGGGCCCGGGTACTCCGGTTCCACGGCCCCCGCGGCGGCCCCTTCCTCTTCGGGCTTCATGAGCTTCCGAGAGCAGCACTTGGCGCAGCTCCAGCAGCTGCAGCAGATGCACCAGGAACAAATGCAGTGCGTTCTCCAGCCCCACCACCTTCCTCCGCCCCCGCTGCCACCCCCGCCGGTGATGCCGGGGGGCGGCTACGGAGACTGGCAGCCGCCGCCGCCACCGATGCCCCCGCCACCCGGGCCAGCCCTCAGCTATCAGAAGCAACAGCAGTACAAACACCAGATACTCCACCACCGAGACGGGCCTCCTGGTTTGGTTCCGATGGAGTTGGAGTCCCCTCCTGAGTCTCCCCCTGTGCCTCCCGGAGCCTACATGCCTCCGTCTCAGTCGTACATGCCTCCACCGCAGCCACCACCCTCGTACTACCCTCCTTCCTCCTCTCAGCCCTACCTGCCTCCCGCTCAGCCGTCCCCTTCGCAGTCCCCACCTTCCCAACCCTATCTGGCGCCCACCCCGTCTTACTCTTCCTCGTCTTCCTCTTCGCAATCTTATTTGAGCCATTCGCAGCCCTACTTACCCCCTTGTCAGGCGTCTCCTTCCCGCTCCTCCCAGGGCCATTCTAAACCCCAGCTCCTACCACCACCGTCCGTCCCTTCTGGGAATAAGACGACTGTCCAGCAAGAGCCTTTGGAGAATGGGGCCAAGAGCAAGAGTGCTGAACAGAAACCAGCTGCTCCTGAGCCAGATCCCTCCACTATGACTCCACAGGTAAGAAGTCACCTGCCGGAGTCGAATCCTCACTTAGAAGTCTTACTTGCGCAGGCCTTGGGGCTTTAACCGACCAGCACCTATCCTACACACAACACACAACGACCAGCTCGTTCATACTGCTGAAGATTCCTTGAGAGTGAGGCCTTTTTAATACACTGTTTGTTACTAAAAGAACAGTAAAGATACCAGACTCTTGAAGAATGGTGGGTTGGCACTAGATTTATTTATCTCTCAGATGTATGCCGTGCCTTCTTTTTCTTTGACCAGCGTTCTAGATTGATTGCAGAGAGCTTTGTTTTTAAACTAAGGCTTTCATGGAAGGCGCAGTATAAAAAGGAAAATTCTCAAAAGGACTGATGCATACAAATTATGATGAGTTAATTTTAAAAAATAGTTTATTTTATGTGCATTGGTGATTTGCCTGCATGCATGTCTGTGTCAGGGTGTCAGATCTTGGAGTTACAGACAGTTGTGAGCTGCCATGTGGGTTCTGGGGGTTGAACCCTGGTCCTCTGGAAGAGCAGTCAGTGCTCTTAACTGCTGAGCCATTTCTCCAAGCCCTGACCAGGATCCAGAGATAGCTGTCAGTTTCCAGAATTGAGTTCTCAACACATGAAAGATGAAAGATGCTGCATGTTCATGTGAACTATTGAGGATCTGTTGGTATAATTTAGGAATTGATTCATATATCACCGACTCTCTCTCTTTTTTTTTTTTTTTTTTTTTTTTTTGAGACAGGGTTTCTCTGTATTTTTGGAGACTGTCCTGGAACTCACTCTGTAGACCAGGCTGGCCTAACAGAACTCACAGAGATCCACCTGTCTTCTGCCCCTGGAGTGTTGGGATTAAAGGTGTGTGCCACCACTACCTGACTCATCACCAGCTCTTAAAGATAATTTTAATATGTAGTTAATTTGCTACATTTCATTGTTGTTACCATTCATTCCAAAATAATTGCCTTGGAATTTGACTAAGGTTTTAAAACAGGTTTTGTGATAGCTGTTCCTTTGAGAGCCATACCTTTAGACAACTCTTTGAGAATGTGCTTTCCGCAGAACAGTGACAGGGTTGCAGGAACAGATGAATTTCTGTAGGAGAGAAGGTAAAGGAAAATAGATGCTGGGCATGTTAACCCGTGCCTGCATTCCAGTGTTTGGGCTACAGAAGCAAGAGGATGGAGCGTTTGAAGTCAGCCAGGGCTACATAGTGAAACCCTGTCTCAAAAATAAATAAATAGGAATAGATTATCTGATCTGGAAAACACAGTAAATACTCATTACCTTAAATTCACTAGGGGAAAACCAGAGTCTAGTGATATGCAAGCTCAGGGTTATGTATAAGATTCCAAAAGATAAGTAAGTGTACATTATTCTTTTCTTTCTTTTTTTTAAAAAATTTTTTCGAGACAGGATTTTTCTGTGTAGCAGTCTGACTGTCCCAGAACTTGCTTTGTAGAGCAGGCTGACCTCCAACTCACAGAGATACACCTGCCTCTGCCTCTGCCTCCTAAATGTTGGGTTAAAGGTGTGCTGCCACCACCAGGCGTTAAGTGTACACTATTCTAACTTGACAATGGTTTGATATTTAAGAGATACAAGGTCTGCATAGGAGACACTGATAGAACAGTAGCATCAGTGATTTTACTGTCTTACACCAAGTTTGCACTAGCTCATCATGGTTATTCCTCCACATTGCCCCCTTATAGGATAGAGTTTCCACTTTCTTGCTAGATGCAGTGGCACATACCTATAATCCTAGTACTTGGGATATTGAGGTGGGAAGATTCTAAGTTTGAAGCCAGCCTGTGCTATATAATACATTCCAGGCCAGCCTGAGCTACATGGCTTCTCTTTCTTCATCCAGTGTTTTGTAGTCCAACTCAGTTAATGCAAACTATGACCTCGGCCTGACTTTTTCTGACCATGAAGAGAAACAAATGAGTTGTATATCTGACTTGCTGTTGTTGTACTTGGGATTGAACTCAGTGCCTTGGATATGCTGGCCACTTGCTCTATTCAACTCTACCTCCAGCTCTGGCATTTGAAAAGAAAGGGTGTGCATGTCAGACTACCCTTATGTAAGTACTTAATTGTAAACACTGCTTTTGGTTTTTTGCCTTAGTCTGAAATGAACTCCTTTCAATGCTTTGGACATTCAGTGCTTCTGATTCTTGCTGGGAGACAAAAAGTAATGGAAGGGTAAAGTTTGAGGTCTGGGTGTAGACCAGGTCAAGAAGGGCCTTACCTGTGGCTGGGGATAGAATTCATTTGGTGGAGTGCTTGCTTAGCCCTGGATTATATTCCTAGCACTGTATAAACTGTGCATAATAATACAGACCTGAAGTCCTAGCACTCAGTTGGTAAAGGCAGGAGGATCAGGAGTTCAAGGCCTTACATAGTAAGTTCAAAGCCAGTCTGAGATGTTTTTTACTTTCTTAACTCTATGGAGTTTATTCGAGTGTTCTTAACTTCTCTCTTCCCTTTAAATTGAAACCTTTCAAGGCACATTTAAAAATTCAGAGTCTCAGCCAGGCGTTGGTGGCACACTGCTTTAATCCCAGCACATGGGAGGCAGAGGCAGGTGTATCTCTGAGTTCGAGACCAGCCTGGTCTACCGAGCGAGTTCCAAGACAGGCTCCAAAACAATACAGAGAAACCCTGTCTCGAAAAAAAAAAAAAACAAAACAAAAAATTCAGAGTCTCTATAAGCCATGTGGTTTGGTTCAGTCTTTCAAGTTGTAAGGTCTTTGCTGTGCGTATCATCTTAGTCCTCTGCAGCAGTGCCTTGTGTTTTGTAGACCCACTATAAAGATTGTTGAATGTTTCAAGAGTTATCATTCTTGCCGGGCGTTGGTGGCGCATGCCTTTAATCCCAGCACTCGGGAGGCAGAGGCAGGCGGATCTCTGTGAGTTTGAGACCAGCCTGGTCTACAAGAGCTAGTTCCAGGACAGCCTCCAAAACAATGCAGAGAAACCCTATCTCGAAAAAAAAAAAAAAACAGCAAAAAAAAAAGATTGCTTGTCCTGTGCTTTTACTTGCTGCCCCTAAATTTGTTTTATGGTGAAAGATTTAAACATTAAGTAGAGAAAATATCATGAATATCCATCATTTATATAGGTATTGCAATTTTGATGTCTTTATAAAACGTTTTGGTTTTTCAAGATAGGGTTTCTCTGTAGGTAGATCCACCTGCCTCTGCCTCAAGAGTGCTGGGATTAAAGGTGTGCACCACCACCGCCCGGTTCTTTAAAACATTTTAAAGCAAATCTTATATCTTATGCCATTTAATCAATCATTTTTTCCTTTTTGCTTTTTTTTCCCTCATACAGTGATCAAGTCCTAGGGTTTTGTGCATGTTAATTGAGTATTCTACTAAAAAGTTAACATCCTCATATCCAGTGTGCCTATATTTTTTGTTTGTTTGTTTGTTTTTGTTGTTGTTTTGTTTCTTTTTGAGTCAGGGTTTCTCTATGTAATAGCCCTAGCAGTCCTGGGAACCTGCTTTGTAGACCAGACTGTCTTCAAACTCAAAAGATCCAACTGCCTCTGCCTCTCAAGTGCTGGGATTAAAGGCCTGTGCCACCACCACTGCCCAGCAAAAACATTTTTTTCTATTGCATTTTATTTATTTATTGTGTATGTGTGGCAGAGGTGGAGGGGTACAAGTATGCTCCACTACTGTGTACATGTAGAGATGAGAGGACAACCTGTGGTATCTGGCTCTCTCAAAGGTCTTCAGTCTTGGCAACAAGTGCCTTTAGCTGCTGAGCCATCTCTCAGGCTTCGGGTACCTAGTTTTAAAAAGAAAGAAAAGAGGGATGGACGACCTTTCTTTTTTTGTTGTTTTTTTTTTTTTGTTTGTTTGTTTGTTTTTCGAGACAGGGTTTCTCTGTATTGTCTTGGAGGCTGTCCTGGAACTCGCTCTGTAGACCAGGCTGGCCTCAAACTCACAGAGATCCGTTTGCCTCTGCCTCCCGAGTGCTGGGATTAAAGGCGTGTGCCACCACTGCCCAGCCGCCAAGATGTTTTTTAGGTTAAGCACTTTACAAAAATGTAAGTCTTTTTTGTATCCTCTAACACTTAATCTCTTCAGATTTCCCTCATCTCGTTCTAGCAGAATTCAAAGGAGTTCCTTGTTTAAATTCTAATAGTCTCAGTTATATTTTGTTGATTTGTTCAAATTAAAATCCAACATAGGATAAATAGAAGATTCTTACTGTGTGGACTAGGGTTTCTCAGTTTCATCACTATAAACATATGGGACCTTTTTGTTGAGGGATGTTTGTCCTGTTAGTTGCAGAATGGTTACTAATGTCTCTAACCATGGCCGACTAGATGCTGGTAGTTTCCCAGTTTTGAGAGCCAGAATGGTTTTAGACATTGAGAGATATGTGACTATAAGTTCTGGAGGGAAGAGCCACCCTTCTTTGAGGACCCCTGATCTAGATCAAGGTTTCCTATTTTGTTTCTCACTGCATGCCCCTGAATTTGATGAAAAATTTGTCAACCTCTAGAGCATTCTGATTCTGCTTCTGTCTTACAGTGTCATTTTACGTGCTCTGAGTCTTCTATTTCCTTTTTATAAGTTAGATGATAGCTACAAACGCTACACTGGTGTTCAGAGTTGTAATTTGCCAGGTGTGGTACATAAATGTTGCATGATCTATATTTGTACCCATCATGAGTGCCTGGTTGTCCCACTCTTCTGATGTTGAGCTCGGTTGATGGATTTAGGTGGAGTCAGTCTGGTCCCCTCTCTGTTAAGCTCTGCCAATCTTGCATTTGAACCTAGTGACTCATCCATTGATGGTCTCTGCATTAGTAAATTATTTCATTGAAGTTTTCAGCAGTGATTTTAAATTCCCTCTGCAGTTTCTTCCTACCTTAGTATATGAAATTATGTGAAGAAAAAGTTCATTTGTAAGCTAGAGCTATTTGATTGGAACTATAGTTAGTATAGGGACAAACACTTTGCTGTTTCCCATTTATTTTCTAGATACCAGAATAAAGCATTGATGATTTAATGATCTATTCTTTTTGAAGAATTAGCTTTTCTGTGTTTAATGGGTTGATTAATTAAACTGTATAGTAGTCTTTTTTAATGAGTTATGGTTTTATTTCTTTCATTCTCCAAATAACTCTTGTAAAATGTTGACATTGACTATAGTTTATATTGGTGTCATTTAATGTGAAGTGCTGTGCTTAGTACTATAGATAAAATGGTGAACTATATAGGCATGGTTCTTGGTGTCAGTGGGTTTTTATTTTAATAACTAAAGATAAATACAGAGTGCTATGGGATTAGAATGTGTAAAATAACCAGACTATTATATAAGAAACTAGAAAAGGTGAGGTTTAAAGGTTGCCTTGTGGTGGTGGAATACCTTTAATCCCACTACTTGGGAGGCAGAGGCAGATAGATCTCTGAGTTCAAGGTTAACCTGGTCTACAAAGTGAGTTCCAGGAAAGCCAGGGCTACTCAGAGAAACCCTGTATTAAAAAACTACCCCTGTCCCCCTCAAAAGTTTTTATTACTGTTATTTTGTTTTTTTGACACAGTGGTTTATGTAGCCCAGGTTGGTTTTGATACGTTGTCAAGAATGATCCTGAATACTTTAGATCCTTCTGTCTTCTTGAGAATTGAAATTACAGGCATGTACTAACACACACACACACACACACACACACACACACATTGTTGTATTCACAGTGCTTTGTACACTTTGGAAGTGGAGAACAGGTATCTTTTAAATGATTGTAACTGGGAGCTTTAGCCTAGTTAAAGAGGTCACCTTTATAAAGTAATATTTAATTGGACTTGGTGGCAACCCCTTTCTCCTAGTAATCAGAATCAGAGTTCAAGGCTAGTTTCTGCAACACGGAGAGCTTGAGGCCAACTCGGGCTCCATGAGACCCTGTCTCAAAACAAAAATTTTATGTATACAAATGAACCCTAAAAAGTAGGCAGGAATTATCCAAAAACAAGTTCAGTAAGGGTGTCTGACAGCACAGGTTCAAGATAATAGGCATGTAATAGATAGGAAGAAATACTTTGAAAATTTCGTTTCAAAGATGTGTGTAGCCACTGAGGGATTTTATGTAGGCAAGGATGATACAATGGCTATTGTAATTTAGTGGTGCACAAACTTGCTTGACAAGCACTGTACCCCTGAGCTGCACCTCCCATCCTAGATTGGCATTTAGAACTTTTTAAAATTAATTTTTACTTTATGTGGGTAGGTGTTTTGCCTGTGTGTATATCTGTGCACTACCTGTATGCCTGATGCCTGTGGTGCCAGAAGAGGGCTTGAGATCTCCTATACCTGGAACTACAGATAGTTGTGAGCCATCATGTGGATTCTGGGGACCGTACCTGGTTCCACTGCAAGAGCAGCCAGTGCTCTTAACCACTAAGTTATCACCCTAGCCCTGGCATTTTAAAAGCAGATTTATTTATTTTTAATGTGTATAGGTGTTTTGCCTGCGTGCCTGTGTACCACAAGATACACTTCCTTCAGAGGCCAGAACTGAACGTTGAATTCTTTGGAACTGGAGCTAAATACAGTTGTTAGCCTTAATGTGGGTGCTGAAAACTGTGTCCAGGCCCTCTGCAAGTGCAACAAGTGCTCCTGAGCCATCTCTCCAGTCCCTCAATTGGCATTTTTGAAAGCTTACCCTGTTTTCAGTGTGGAGAATGAAACTGAAAAGCAAAAGAATGATTTAGGATAAATAGTTGTGAAGTAATCCAGGCAAGAGATTATAGTGGTTTGGATATGGGTGGTATTAGTGGAGATGAAGTAGAAAAACTGAAGACATGTTTAGCTGCTAGAATCCATCCAGTTGGAGACCACTCAAGTAGTCATAGCGAGGAGAAGACATCAAGGATGTGTGGGTTTAGGGATGGGCTGCTGGGTTGGATAATAGTACCACTTACAAGAATACGAAAGCTTAGATGACAAGAGGCATAGGGATGGTGAGGAAAAAAAGAGTTAAGCTTTATGCCTATTTAGATATAGAATTCAGAAACAAATCTGGTGAATTATCAGTATAAAAATGGTATTCTAAGGTATATTAATAGATAAGTTCCTCTGGGTAGTGTGTGTAGAATAAGAATGGAGGTTAAAGAACATTGTGGCTTGCCTCAGAATCACACAATCCAAATAACCAGTGAAGGAAAGGCCAGATTAGTGCTTTAGATTGTAAAGGAACACACTTTCTGGGTCCAAGAGTGGCCAGATGTGTCAAGTGCTGCCAAAAGGTCAAGCAAGATAAAGATTTTGAGTTATCTTTTCCCCTTACTGACATGTAGATTATTGTTGACCTTGGCAGGAGCAGTTTCATAGTGACTGAAGCCATATTGCATTGATTTGAGGAGTGATGGAAGGTGAGGATGGGATGGTGAGTACAGACAACTCTTTCAAGAAGTTTTTAACTCAAGGGAAATAAGAGAGTGAGGGTAGGAACTGGAGCGAGTGATGAAGTAAAGGAGCATTCTTTTAAGAATGGAGAATCTGAATGCTAATGATATTAAAACAGTCATTTTTAAATCCATTTCAGAAGTAGATATCTGATTGGATATGCAGGTTTTTCTCCCTTCCTTTTAAGATCTACATACAGAATAGTCATTATTTCAGGTGTTGGTAATTACCTAGACAGGGATGATAGCTTTAAAAGGTTGCACACAGACACACTTTGTAGCATATCCCTCCTTGCAAAATCATTTAGTCCTTGGTTTTATTGCTGTGCCAATAGCAGGTAGTCAGTAAGTGCTGCCTGAATAAATCAGCGTCATTATTAGCAACAGAATTTGTGGCAAATAGTTCTAAAGTTCACTATGTCTCTGTGTTGAATGGTGGTGGTGGTGGTGGTGGTGGTGGTGGTGTTGCGCTTGTATTCATGTGCTGTGGAGGTAGCGGTTGATGTTGGGTGTCTTCTTCATCTGCCCACCACATATATAGAGGCAGAATCTCTTACTGAACTCAGAACTCTGTGATTTGGCTAGTCTAGCTAGCTAGCTTGTTCTTTGTTTCCCAAGTGCTGGGATTATAGGTGAGTTACCATGCTCATTTGCATTTACATGGGTACTAGGAATCCAAATTCAGGCCCTATGTTTCCACAGTAAGTGCTTTACTTGCTGAACCATATCTCTGGCCCCCATTCAGTCTCTTAAAGGTAATATATGCTATGATGTTCCTCCATCTGTAAACTAACATCCCATAAGACATGAAATTATCTTATATTCTGGGTTGTTTGAAAGAACTGGCTCCTAGTCTATTAGCAAGTTCAGACATAACTTTTCCTTTCTAAAAGAGAGAAAATCACTCTTTTCTTGAGGTCACTGAGGGCATTTTTGAGTGATGTGATTCTTATTCGTTGTAGAGCTTCAGAAACTTGTTGATGCCTAATGGTAAGACTGAATTAGTTTTGTTTCTTGCTTGCAGGGTTCATAATAGAAAATGACTACATAGCACACTGTCAGTGAATCAACAAATGCTTAAAACCTAACAAGGCTTATATACTGGATTGGATCTAAGTTGAAGATGGGAGGCATAAGAAAAGGTTGGGTTCTTTATTAAAGACCTGTGTCAAGGGTAGATGAAGACCTTCTTCCAGCATCCATGTAAGAGCCAGTATGGTAGACACCAGTAATCTCAGCAGATACTGAGGAGGCAGAAACAGGAAGATCCCAGGCTTGCTAGTCAGCCAACCAGACACAGTTTAGCAGAATTGGTTTGCTCCAGGTTCAGTGAGAGACCCTGTTTAAAAAAATAAAGTGGAGCCTGGCGTTGGTGGCGCACGCCTTTAATCCCAGCACTTGGGAGACAGAGGCAGGCGGATCTCTGTGGGTTCGAGTTCGAGGCCAGCCTGGTCTACAAAGTGAGTTCCAGGACAGTCTCCAAAGCTACAGAGAAACCCTGTCTCGAAAAACCAAATAAATAAATAAATAAATAAATAAAGTGGAGAAAAATTGAGTAGGGTATCTGACATTAATTTCTGGCTAACACACACACACACACACACACACACACACACACAGGGGGTGCAGTGATTCTATCTATAGCTCTTTCTGTTTGTAGCCACTATCTTTTAACTTGTGAAAAAGATGGCTTCTTTGTGTCTTTTAGTGATGCTTTAAGCAACTGAAACAGCCAGCACACATGGCAGCCCAGGCTCCAGTGCCAATATCAGGAAGCAGGCAAGAGTTTGAGGCCAATTATCTCTCAAATAAAAAGGAAGAGTGTCCTTTGGTTTCAGTTGCTTTGCTTTTTCATATCTTTGTCCTTTTTAAAAAGTATTATTTTATGTTATATGGGTGTTTTGGTTGCATGTATATCTGTCAACCCCGTGCATGCTAGGTTTCATAGAAGCCAGAAAGGGGTATCAGAACTCTTGGAATTGGAGTTATAAATGGTTATGCGCCACCATATGGGTACTGGGTATTGGATCCGGGTCTTCTGGAAGAGTAACTAGTACTCTTAACCATTAGCGCTCTCTCTAGCTCCCCGTCACCCATTTGAGACAGATTATCCATGTAGACCTGTCTAGCCTTGAACTGTAACACAAATTCTAATTGGTCTTAATAATAAAAACCCAGAGTCAGATATAGGGGTTAATGCTGAAGATCAGAAAAGAGGATTTGCTAGCCACTAGAGACTTCTTACCCCTACTAATGCTCAGACCAAGGGGGTGATGCTCTCTCTACGAAACTTCATATGGCATCCTCAAACTACATTTGAGCTCCTGTGGTCTCTTGCCTCATAATCCTCTCCACCCAGCCATATCACTCCTGTCTCCACCGTCCTAGCGCTGGAATTAAAGGCATGGGATCTCAAGTGCTGGGATCAAAGGTGTGAGCTCTGTTTTTGAGACTGGGTCAATCTAGTGTAGCCCAGGGTGGCCTTGAACTCACAGCCATCCGTCTATTCTGCCATCTAAGTGCTGGGATTAAAGATGTGTGCCTGCACTGCCTGGCCTCAATGGCTAACTAGTGGCTGAGCTCTGCACTCTGATCTTCAGGCAAGCTTTATTTGTTAAAACACAAAATATCACTACATTGAACTGACTGTTAAGCTTGAACATATGACCTTGGATTTCTAACATTTTAAAAAATTGTATGAGTATGTGTGTGTCTGTCTGATATGGTCACATGTGCTGTGTTGCATATGGAAATTGAAAGACAATTTAGTGGAGCCAGTTCTCTCCTTCTGAGTGCCAAGATCATAGGCACTCTTGGTTTTATTTCATGCTGGGAGTAGAACTCAGGACTTAGTTCTTGCTTGCCAAGAAAATACTCTTTTTTTTGTTTGTTTGTTTTTTGTTTTACGAGACAGGGTTTCTCTGTATTGTTTTGGTGGCTGTCGGTCCAGCCTGGCCTCGAACTCACAGAGATCCGCTTGCCTCTGCCTCCTGAGTGCTGGGATTAAAGGCGTGCACCACCACCGCCCGGTGAAGAAAATACTCTTATCAATTGATGAGCCACGTTATCAGACCCTGAATTTATTTTTTTAGATGAGTGAAGAGCCTATTGATATTTTATTTAAGTAATAGAGGAAATTGAATTTTTTTTTCTTTCTCTTGCTTTTCTGAGATGGGGATTCATGTAACCGAGGCTGATGTTGCACTTACTGTGTAGTGAAATGAACTCCTGATCCTCTTGTCCCTGTCTCCCAAGGACATTTCAGCACCTGGCTGAAAATTATGTAATATTACAGTATTTCTGAGTTATTTTTTGGTTTGGTTTGGTTTTGGTTTTCTGTTGGGTTTGTTTTTCGAGATGGTTTCTCTGTGTAACAGCTCTGGCTTTTGTTCTGGAACTCTGGAACTCACAGAGATCCACCTGCCTCTGCCTCCTGAGTGCTGGCATTAAAGGCATGTGCCCTCATGCCCAACTTACTAATGAGTTTTATTTTATTTTTTATTAGTAGTATTTTTGAGACAGGGTCTCACTGTGTATGTAGCTTTGGCTGACCTGGAATGGGGTCTGTAGATCAGAGGGCCCTGGAACTCATTGTCTGCGCCTCTGTCTCCCAAACTCTGAGATTGAAGGTGTGTGCCACCACACACTTTTCTTAATGTGGAATAGTAAAAGTATTCTTGTTCTGAGAACTAAGGATTATATGTATTATATAATAAGAGTCAAAATAGAGTTAGTGAGATAGGATTTATTCTTGTCAATAAATTAGAAAAGCTTCAGATCACATGAGTGACTTATGGTAGTCAGTATCACTCATTGATATCCTGTCTGTGCTCTAGCACTTTGCTGAAGTTAGAAGACTAGATAAAAACAGCAAAAGATAGCCAGGCGTTGGTAGCGCACGCCTTTAATCCCAGCACTTGGAAGGGAGAGGAGGGCAGATCTCTGTGAGTTCGAGGTCAGCCTGGTCTACAAAGCGAGTTCCAGGACAGCCTCCAAGACAATACAGAGAAACCCTGTCTCGAAAAACCAAAAAAAAAAAAAAAAAAAAAGCAAAAGAGAGCCAGGCATTGGTGGCGCACACCTTTAATCCCAGCACTTGGAAGGCAGAGGAGGGCAGATCTCTGTGAGGTCTTCAAGACCAGCCTGGTCTACATGAGCTAGTTCCAGGACAGGCTCCAAAGCTACACAGGGAAGCCCTGTCTCGAAAAACAAAACAAAACAAAAAAACCAAACAAACAAGCAAACAAAAAATAGCAAAAGATGAGCTGAGACGTAGCACATGCCTTCAATCCTAGTAGTTTGCGAGCTCACGGCTAGGCTGATCTGTTCAGTGAGTTCTAGGCCAATCAAAACTACATAGTGAGACACTGCCTCCATAAAAACAAAACAAAAAAAAAAATAGATACCTTTTCCCCAAGAAAATTAACTATGTTGAGTGAACAGATAACAAATCAGTCTAGTTGGTGAGAACAAAGTATATTTTGTTTATATTTCATACATCTTTTTGCACATAAGAAGTTGAGAGAAATTATAAAATAAAACATTCACAATATAGGAGCTATTGTTCTCCCAAGATAATTGGGTTAGAAAGTGAGCATGTAGCCAGGTGTGGTGGTGCACACCTTTAATCTTAGCACTGGGAAGTATAAGCAGGTGGATCTCTTTCTCTGAGTTCCAGGATATCCAGGGCCACCCTGTCTCCAAAAAATAAAATAAAGGAAAGGAAAGTGAGCATGTGAAATTAACCCATTTTACACACACACAAACACACACTCCCCTTTACGTCTAGTACTCAGAAAACAAAGACAGGTGGATCTTTGAGTTCAAAGCCAATATGTTCTACATAGGAAGTTCTAAGACAGCCAGACTGCATAGTGAGACTCTGTCTCAAAACAACCAAAAAGGGGGGGGGGACCAACTATTCTGATTTAATCTAGATAAACAGAGCTTAAAATTACAACAATAGATTTTTTTGTATTAGGTTTTTGTAATTTGAAATTATATTTGAATTTTAGAATGAATAAAGAATAAAGTGTAGATTGAGGTTTATTTTCTTTTTCAAGACACGGTTTCTCTGTGTAGGTTTGACTGTCCTGGAACTAGCTCTGTAGCTGAGGCTGACCTCGAACTCAGAGATCTGGCTGCCTCACAAGTGCTGGGACTAAAAGGGTGCAGCAACATTTCCCCCACCCCTACCCTGCAGATTGAATTGCTTTTTTTCCTCTGAGATGGTCTCAGTGACCTGACTCCTTTCAAATTCACAGGTCTTTCTGCCTCTGTCTCCTAGATGCTGGGATTTAAGGCATGCATCAACACACCCTACTAGATTGGGTTTCAGTGCTGTGTATTCAAAAAAATTTTTTGTTTGTTTTTTGTTTTTGGAGATAGGGTTTCTTTGTATTGCTTTGGAGCCTATCCTAGAACTCGATCTGTAGGTCAGTCTGGCTTCAAACTCACAGAGATCCACCTGCCTCTGCCTCCCAAGTGCTGGGACTAAAAGCCTGCACCACCAACACCTGGCTTAAATGTTTATTTTATTTGTGATTTTTTTTTTTTTTTGACACATGGTCTTTCTGTGTAATGCTGGCTGTCTTGGAACTCACTTTGTATACCAAGCTGGTCTCAAACTTAGGCCTTCCTCTGCCTCCTGTGGGGCTGGGATTTAAGTTGTGAGCTGCCACCCTGGCTCTTTTTCTTAAAAACACTTTTTTAGATTTGTTTATTTATTATTATGTATACGGCATCTGTCTGTATGCCCGCAGGCCAGAAGAAGACACCAGATCTCATTACAGATGGCTGTGAGCCACCATGTGGATGCTGGAAATTGAACTCAGGACCTCTGGAAGAGCAGCCAGTGCTCTCAACCTCTGAGCCATCTCTCCAGCCCCCACCCTGGCTCTTGAGCCTACAATTTTGTGACAAAATTTTACATAATCATTATCTATCATTTTAAATCTTTCAATAAGTGTATTTTAAGGATTTGTCAGTTTTTCTGGAGCCTGTTTTTCTTACCTTTGGTGTGCAGATTGTGTCCTTTTTTTGAGAAAGGGTTTTGTCGTGTAACTCTAGCTTGCTTGATGTTCAACATCTCTTTCATAAAAATCTTACTTATAACTATAGGGCAAATATGTACTAATGTTTATCATAACAGTATATAGGTTAGTTCTTTAGTGTATATTTCAGATTGTGAAGAAAAAAATTTTGAGACAAAGTCTCTTGTAGCTCAGGTTAGCCTCTAACTCTCTGTGTTGGTAAGAATGACTTTGGGCCCCAGTCCTCCTGTTATCTGGAGTGCTGGCATTACAGTTTGTACCACCACACAGTGTATTGCCATGACAACTTCTGTTTTTCTTTATGTAGCTTTGTAACCATGGGGAATTGTATAAGAAAATACTAGGATGTGAAGATTTTCATTTGAGTAGCGAATTTTTTACAAATTAATTTTAATTAATTGTTATTACTTATTGAACAGTTAGTATTTTTTTATGGGGGAAGTGTTTCTGGTCTTTAAAGTCACCACAAACAATTAATGAATAGTGAACCTTTGTTCTAAGAAAAATACAGATGAACCTGATCTTCTGATTGTAGATATTGTTGATTCATTAGCATTCAGCTCTTGGTAAACAGTGGTGCTTGCTTAAATGAATTTACAGAACATGCATTTTCTTTGTAAGGGCAATTGAAGCTGCCTTAGGAATCTGGACCAGCACTACCTTGCCTTCCTTTTTTGTGGGTTCTACAAATCCAAACTCAGGTCCTTGTTTTGCATAGCAGACATTTTATACACTAAATTGTCACCCCAGCCCTTTCTCTCCCTGTTTTTATTTGTTTTGTTTGATTAACTGTCCTCATACTCACTATGTATCTCTGGGTGGTCTCTTGCCTCTACCTTCCCAAGTTCTGGGTTTGCAGGTGTGTTCTACCATACCCATCTATTTTCTAACTTTTTTCTCCATGCTGAAGTTCTTTTTGTTCTTTTAAAAGATAAAAGTGCATGGTATGACATGCACTCAGGAGGCAGAGGCAGGTGGGTCTCTGTGAGTTCAAGGCCAGCCTGGTCTACATATCGAGTTCCAGGACAGCTAGGGCTACACAGAGAAACAATGCTTCAAGAAAACCAACAAGCCGGGCGTTTCTCAGGAGCCTGTGGCTGGGGTGGGCTGGGATAAGTATGTCACGAGTTCCAGAGATGCTGGGGCTACCGACCAAGTTCAAGGTCAATCTGGACCATTTAGTGGGAGTCTGTCTAGAAGAGTAAGAGGAGATCTGGGTCTGTAGCTCAGTGGTAGAACACTTGCCTGCCCTGCAGAAAACCCTAGGCTCAGCACTTAGCATTGAAGGGGAAAAACCAGAAGCATGCTCAACTATGATGTATGGTTTAATTTAAATTTATAAATTTGGGGGAAGAATTTATAATTTTCTCCATCTTGCTAACTTGCCTTTTCAGTTCAGCTTTGTTCTTCTATTAGATACGTGAACACATAAATGTAGTTCTGTCAACACCAGACGCAGAGATACGTGATTATCAATTAACATTCTAAAAATGAGCCGGAGAGAGATGGCTCAGCAGGAAACGTGCTTGTTTTCAAGCCTGTTGACCTCAGTTGGATCCCTAGGACCCACACGGCAGGAGAGAACCATTTCCCCAAAATTGTCCTATGACCTCCACATTTGTGTGTGGCAAGCCTGTGCCCACACACAAATGCACACACTGAATAAATAGAATAAAATTCTTAAAAATGGCTTGTATTGTAGGAACAGCAACAATATTGGTATCGTCAGCATCTGCTTAGTTTGCAGCAGAGGACAAAAGTGCATTTTCCAGGACACAAAAAGGGTCCTGTCACAGCAAAGGATGTACCTGAAACCATAAAAGAAGATGTTCCAGTGCCTGCCACCAGTCAAATATCAGAGCCTCTTTCAGCTGAAGAGCCCCCATTGCCACCTCCAAATGAAGAGGCACCACCTCCACTCCCACCTGAGGAACCCCAGGTAATTGTGTAGTGTTTATTCAGTCATGTAAGTTTTGTCTGATTTGTTTATGAACACTTTTATCTAAATGGACATGTATGCTATATGTTCAGGTACCTATACAGTTCCACTTTTAAAGTAATCAGATATCAGCTAATGAGGTTTAGCAAAGGAATTTTGTGGAGGTTGACTGAAAGTGAAGAATTAGATACTCTTTTGAATGGGATGTCTCAACATGAAAGAAAGATGCCCAGGTATATTCATAATTACAGCACAGGGCAATAGTGTAGCATGAATTCTAGTTGGTCTTAATAGGAACCCAGAGTCAGATATTAGGGGGTGAAAGCTGTGAGATAAGAGAAGCAGAGCAGCCAGGCGCTGGTGGCGCACGCCTTTAATCCCAGCACTCGGGAGGCAGAGGCAGGCGGATCTCTGAGTTCGAGGCCAGGCTGGACCGACAGCCTCCAAAACAATACAGAGAAACCCTGTTTCGAAAAACCAAAAAAAAAAAAAAAAAAAAAGAGAGAGAGAGAGAAGCAGAGCAGCAAGCTTCTAGAGAATTCTTTTACCACTACCAATGCTCAGACTGAAGGGGTGATCCTGTCCTCAGACTGCATCTCCAGACTCCATCTGTCTCCACCAAACCTCAGATTGCACTGAGCTTGTGTCTCCTCCTGCCTTGTATTCCTCTCTCCCAACTAGCCATATCACTCCTGTCTCCACATCCCTAGTGCTGGGATTAAATGCACCAGATTCCAAGTGCTGGGATCAAAGGTGTGAACTCTGTTTTTGAGACTGCATCAGTCTAGTGTAGCCCAGGGTGGCCTTGAACTTGCAGAGATCCATCTGCCTCTGCCTCCTGAGTACTAGGATTAAAGGCATGTCCGCTAATTAGTGGCTTAGTTCTGCTCTCTGATTGTCAGGCAAGCAAATACCACTACACAATAGTTTAGATCTTTAGCTTTTAGGTTCAACCACTAAAACCCTGCCACTTACAGTAGTGACTGTTGGACAGGTTAGCTAATCACTGCCACTTAACGGTGGTGACTCTGGACAGGCTAGGTAATCATTCTCTACTAATTTACTCATCTGCAGAATGGATATGTTCAGGTAGTAGCTATCTGAAAGATGTGGAAGCCTTAAAAATGACCATCTTTGTCACATAACGCATAATGACTATAGTGTGGAGAGTTCCTACATTAGTCCAAATGCTGTTCTCACAACTTTGTTGAACTACAGTTAACTTTCATTTTTCTGGTGAAATGTGACAGGAAGAAAGGAAGGGAGAAAGGGAAGATAGGAGGGTTTTCTCATAGGTTGAAAGATGCTATAATTGTAGATTCACTCCCTGCTGGGGAAATGATTGTCCTGTTTAAGAAGAATGAAATTATCCTAGTGAATATTGGGCATAGGACTTAGTATTTTGTCTAAATATAGGATAACATTTCATAGTCAGCCTGAGTTGTAGGCATTCTGGACTTGGTTGATTTGGTTGCTATTATGACTTAGAAAAAATTGTGTTTTCTCTTACCTTTTAGTCTGAAGACCCAGAAGAGGATGCTAGGTTAAAACAGTTGCAGGCTGCAGCAGCACACTGGCAACAGCACCAGCAACATCGAGTTGGCTTTCAGTATCAGGGAATAATGCAGAAGCATACTCAGTTACAGCAGATCCTACAGCAGTACCAACAAGTCATCCAGCATTCACCACATATACAGGTAAGTGCTTCCAAAATAAGTGGGTAGGAAGCTTTCCCAAGAATGAGTAAAGGATTTGTTATTTCCAAAAGAGATTTGAGAATTAAAAACTACAGATAAAGCAGTATTGACACTTAGGTGTTTCATATCATTGAAGGTGTGTGAATGGGTAGGTGTTATGATGGAATCTGTTGAGGAGGGAGGGTTTGACAGAATTTATCTCTTAGAGTACTGTTGCTAAGACGTTTAAAACTTGTTTTTACATAACTACAAGTTAATCTGATATGTTTAAAAAACAGAGAAGTGTGTAACTCACCAAAAGGCCCAAGGCAGTCAACACACACACAGATACGAACACACACACACACCCTAAGTAGTATACTATAAGTGATAAAGTGACTTAGGTATTTGTCTTAATACATTTGAGGTATAGTTTTTGTCTATATCATAGTAATAGATTTTCAACTTTTTTATTTTCAAATTCTTTAGATGATCCTTAGTCCTTAATAACATTAAAATCTTGAAAAATACTCATTGCTGAGATAGCTATTTGCCTCAGGGTTTGATTGTGTTTTTTTTTTTAGTTGTCTGATATTATTTAAATAGCCCAAGGGAAGAAGAATGATCATCACCGAGAGGATCTAGCAATTTTATCTTTCCCCTTGGAAAATTTTTTATTTCCTAAAATTTCGTGTAATCTTGGTTCATTAATATTATAAATTAGAACTGATTCTTACATGGCTGTCTTGAAAGAAATTTTATCCTTATTTGTAGACCATGTCTCTAGAGGTGCAGTTGCGGCATTATGAGATGCAGCAGCAACAGTTTCAACATCTCTACCAAGAATGGGAGCGAGAATTTCAGCTGTGGGAGGAACAGCTCCATTCCTATCCTCATAAAGATCAGCTTCAGGAGTATGAGAAGCAGTGGAAAACATGGCAAGGACATATGAAAGCCACTCAGACTTACCTCCAGGAGAAAGTCAACTCACTTCAGAATGTGAAGAACCAGTATATGGGGAACATGTCAATGCCACCTCCATTTGTCCCATATTCTCAGATGCCTCCACCTCTGCCAACAATGCCCCCTCCAGTATTACCTCCATCCTTGCCACCACCCGTGATGCCCCCTGCTTTGCCTGCTACTGTGCCACCACCTGGCATGCCCCCACCTGTGATGCCACCTTCTCTACCAACCTCTGTGCCCCCACCAGGGATGCCTCCATCTCTTTCTTCAGCGGGGCCACCGCCGGGCCTCCCCCCGCCCTCCCTCTCTTCTGCAGGGCCACCGCCGGTCCTCCCCCCGCCAGCTCTGTCTTCTGGGGCACCTCCACCTGTGCTGCCCCTCCCACCGTTGTCTTCAGCCACACCTCCTCCAGGAATACCTCCCCCTGGAATTCCACAAGGGATGCCTCCTCAGTTAACAGCAGCCCCAGTTCCACCAGCCTCCGGTTCCCAAAGCTCACAAGTCCCAGAAAATCCTCAACAAGCACTGCTTTCTACACCTATGTCTTTTGGTTCAAACCTACCTTCAACTTACCACCCCCCACCTCATTCAGAACAAGTGAATTCCAAACCTTTGAACAAGGCATTCAGTTCCTTCTCAGCAGAGCAAGGACTTGTTGAACCTCCCTCTGCTCCATCTCAGTCTGTCACTACAAATAAGGACATGCCATTGAGGTCAGGTGGACCGCTTACAGAATCTAGAAGCAATTTCTTGGAGGGTCCAAAAGGTCCCAGGTAAGTCAACTTTCTTATTTTGGCTAATGTTATATAAGCTGTGATAGAATCAAAAGACTAATCTGTACAATATTTGTGTTTGCTTTTGTATACACTCATGGTTTATAGTAAAAGTGTTAGTATTATTTGCTAATTCAGCCTGACATAATTTAGAAAAGATTGTGTGTTCCTGTTTCTTTGATGTGTAACTACTTTTATCTTACCCATGGCTAGAACAGTCTAGAATGAATATATTTAAAAAGTAATGCTGATCACTTCTTACTGGCTTTCAGCAGTAGAAATACTATTTAAACTAGGTATAGTGTAATACTCTGTAATCCCAGCACTTGGGAAGTAGGGGCAGGAGAATTAGGAGTTCAGGGCTATCCTGAGCTGTATATTAAGTCAAACCCAGGCTTAGGCCCTCTATGACACACTGCCTCATAAAACAAAAAGGAAAAGACAGAGGATAAGTTTTGTTTTTTTCTCCTTTTGACAGATAACTGAATTAGTAAATACCATTTGCTAGATTCGTATAAGGGTAAATAGGATGTTTTAGAAAACGATTTGTTCTACAAATGCCAAGTTCCTGTTTGTTTTTTTAATTTGTAAAAATATTAAAATTTTTTCCGTTTTTTTTTTTTTAGTTTGTTTGTTGACATAGGTTTGTATGTTTTTTGACATAGGGTTTCTCTGTATAGTCCTGACTGTCCTGGAACCCACTCTGTAGACCAGGCTGGCTTTGAACTCAGAGATCCACCTGCCTCTGCTTCCTAAGTGCTGGGATAAAGGCATACACTGCCTGTCAGGTTCCTGCTTTGTACTCACAGTAGTTAACAGAAGTTACAAAACCCTTAGTTTGGGAGATGTCTGTCTTTTCTTTAGATCACATGTATAGTTAGAAAAGAAAAAAAATAGTGGTTGCTGTTTTGTTTTCCTTAAAAGCATTAAATGCAGCAGGGTATGGTGGTATATGCCTATAACCCTAGTATTCAAGAGGTTAAGCCATGAGCTCATTAAAAGTTCCTGCTCCTAGGTCTGATGCCTTGAGTTCTAGCCCTAAGATCCACATGGTGGACAGAGAGAACTGACTCCCTCCTGCAAGTTGGTCTCTGACCTCCATATGGGTGCAGGCATATGAGCACCCACATACATACAGAGTGTAATAAAAAAATAAAAGATAGCAGAGGTAGGGGAATCAAATGCCTAGGCCACATGGTGAGGCAAGCTTGGTCTACACATAAAGTCTCTCTCAAACATGTTAAGTTCATGCTTTCAAGCTTAGAAGAATCTAGTTTTCTGCCAAGGTGACATGTATGGCAAGTTTTCAATGGAAAATTTTTTGAGACAAGGTCTTGCTGTGTAACCCTGACTGGCCTCTAACTTGCTATGTTGAACAGTCTGACTTTGAACTCAAGAGATCTACCTGCCTGTGTTTCCCAAGTTCTGAGATTAAAGGTGTGTGCCACCATATCCAGCTGGAAAAATATTTTAATCAGGTTATTTTTCTCCAGTCAAAAATTATAGTAGAAATGCATACCATACTCCCTATACCAAATTCATAGCATAGAAAAATGTATATAATTTAATTCTACTACTGGGAGATTTAAAAAATTTATTTATTTTCATTTTATGTGCATTTGTGTTTTGCCTGCATGCATGTCTGTGTGAAGGTGGCAGGTCCCCTAGAACTGGACTTACAGACAGTTGTGAGCTGCCACGTGGGTGCTGAGAATTGAACCCGAATCTTCTGGAAGAGCAGTCAAGTGCTCTTAACCTCTGAACCATCTCTCCAGCCCCATATTGCTGGGAGACTTAAAATATAAATACAAGATTATACTGAATGTTTTATAATTTGCTTTTTGTTTTGTTTGTTGGTGGTGGTTTTTGTTTGTTTTGGGTTTGAGACAGGGTTTCTCTGTGTAGCATTGGCTATCCTAGAATTCAATCTGTAGACTAGGCTGGCCTCCAACTCACAGAGATCTGCCCGCCTCCCTGTATCTCTGCCTCCTAAGTTCTGGGATTAAAGGTGTCCACCACCACTGCTCAGCTATAATTTGCTTTCTGTTACTTATCTGTATATTACTTAGTTTTGGTTTTGGTGTCAATAGATTAAGGTCATTTTAAATTAAAGCCTTACTTTAGTATTTAAAAACAAAAATATGTAGTCTGGGTTTGTAGCTCAGTTGATGGTGTACTTGCCTTGCCCTTTCAAAGCCCTGGGTTTGATCCCTAACAGCACATTAACTGAGTATGGTGATATATACTTGCTTCCCCAGCATTTGAGAGGTGGAGGTAAGACGATTAAGATGTTTAAGCTCGTCCTCGGGTGGAGAGTAAGTTTGAAGACAGACAGCTTGGGCATGTTATTTTAGATTTTTTCCCCAATTTAAAATTGTGAAACTAACATGAACAAAACTCCATCCGTAATTGAAGCTAAGAAAAAGTTAAGTGGTTAACATGAATTCCTCTATATTCTGTGAAGACATGTGAGAAACTTTATATCCATTTTTATCTCAGGGATTCTTCTAAATAATCTGTAAAGCTAGGTGATTTATTTCATATCACCCTTTACAACCTGGAGCTGAGAAGATCACTAATTTGCTAAGTTAGAATTGCATGATATGAAGAATAGAGCTAAGTCATTACCCAAAGCAGACTCCTCTTTAAGCACTGTGCTGAATGCTGCCATTCAGATTCATGCTGTTCTTCGTTTATTTGCAGTATAGCTCATCTTGTTGATTTGAACTCATGTCTGTCTCCTGGATTGAGCATTGCCTTTTAGCATCTTGTTATCAGAGAGGTGTACTCTTACCACCTCATAAAACATATTTCCAGCTCCCACGATTTCTCTCATGTTTTCTTTCTCCGACTACCAAGTAGGACCTATCTTAAGTTTTTTCTTACTTCAAGATAAAATTAATAATCTTAGTGCTAGAAGAATTTTGGGAATGGTCTATTGTACTCCCTCTCTGGCAACTATATTCATGTTGTAATTTAGCTTGTTATGATAGGTCTTGTATACATTGCCTTTATTATATAAATCATCTGTAAGTGATTTCATGATTGTAAATAGGTAAAAATGCTGAGATTTGGGGTAATTATAAGTGAATTGCCAGGACCAGTGAGAAAGTGTGCAGTAGCAAATGTGATTGGCCAAACATGATGACCAGCATTTGAGCCCCAGAACCTATGTAGTATAAGAGCTGATTCCCACAGGTTGTCCTTAGCCTCCACATGCATGCTGTGACTGCACATGTATGCACAGCACAAATACATGTTAAGATATATGAAACTATTAAAAGAATAAAAAGCTGTCTCAGTGAATTACTCTAATTGAGATGAGATTAGAATCCACAACCTTCTGGTCCACTTGTAAGTTTATTGTATTTTTTTATGGCAAGAAGTTGATGGGTTGTGCTCAAATATTGACATGTTAATAAAGGAACATTGGCCTATAAAACATTGAGAGTGTCTTAGAAAGGTTTTTAAACCATTAAATCCAAATATGTTTCCATAATGTCTACCTGCTGGTTCTAGATCTACCTTGTTGAAGCAACAAAGAATGGATTATCTTTTCCTTTTCTACAATGCATCACTACAGATACTAAAAATTGTTTTTATGTCTCACTGTCTTAGCTTATCTGTTATGCTCTTCCAGACATATAAACTCAAATTATTTTCACAATCATTGGTTTTGGTTTTAGCCTTTTCCTGATATTTTTAAGGATCAGTGATGTTAGGCTTCTTCAGAATGAACACTTACTTAGGGCCTGAAGGATCACGGACCTACTTACAACCTAATTCTACATATTGTGTACATACTTTTTTGTTGTTGTTGTTTTTTCGAGACAGGGTTTCTCTGTATTGTTTTGGAGGCTGTCCTGGAACTCGCTCTGTAGACCAGGCTGGCCTCGAACTCACAGAGATATCTGCCTGCCTCTGCCTCCTGAGTGCTGGGATTAAAGGTGTGCGCCACCAAAGCCCGGCTCCATACACTTTAAAAATTTTATTTATACTTAAGTATTTATTTAATTTATATTTGTGTGCATATTAACATGCAGGCAGGTACCCAAGGATGCCAGAAGAAGGCATTAGATCCCCTGAAGCTGGAGTTATAGGTGGCTGTTAGCCACCTGATATGGGTGCTCAGAGTCAGACTCTGTTCCTCTTACCAGAGCAACAAGTGCTCTTAACCAGGAGGTCTTCTCTTTAGCTCCCACTTCCTTATTTTCATGTGTTTTTTGTTGTGTTTTGTTTGACAGGTTTTTGGTTGCTCTATTGCATTGACTGCTTTGAACTAAACATCAGTTTTGCTTGCCAGGTCTTTACATTTGTATTGAGCTGGGTCTTTCTCATCATGAATATTTGTAGTTGTTTTGTTTTCTGAAGACTTTACACTGAACTCATTTTGCATTTGATTGATTTGGGTTTGAGCAACCATTTTCGTCTGCTGAAATCTTGGTTAGTGCTGCTTGTGTTACTCTGCAGATGTAGAGCTTTATCAACTGCAACTTGGTTTCTTTTTTTCTTTTTGATTAGTTTAGTTTGATGTGATTTCATCTCTTGAGACAGATGCAGGGTCTTGCTACTTAGTTCAGGCTGACGTGGAATTCATTATATAGCTCAGAGTAGTTGCAAACTCTTGATCCTCCTGCATCAGTCTCCTGAGTGCTAAGGTCATGGGCATGTGTCAACATGTTGCAATTTTGATAAGATTGAGGGTTTTAGCCCTGAAATTGACTTATGCTTCTTTCCCTAAAACTAGTTTTTCATTTCCATTTCTGCCCGTCTACTTCTTTTACTCATATATTCTTCTGTTTTGTTTTGTGAGACAAGGTTTTTTCTGTGTAGCCCTGGCTTTAGTGGAACTTGCTTTGTAGACCAGGCTGGCCTCAAACTCACAGAACTCTGCCTGCCTCTGCCTCCTGAGTGCTGGACTTAAAGTTGTGTACCACCAGATTCAGCCTACTCATATGGTTCTTAAAGAGACTAGTTAGTAACTGTTACTCAGAAACATCTTTTTTCTCCTATATAACTTGAGTTTAAAAAAACAAAAACAGTCAGCTGATTAGTCAAGGAGACTGAGTTAGAGCAATCTACACTTTTAAGGAAATGGAACTTCCTTTGTTAGTTATTTCAGGTTTTGTTATAAATACATAAGGGACATGGTAAACCACACAGGAAAAAATTTAAACAAAACTGGGTAAACTAATTAACTAAAAATACAGAGGCAGAATATTTATACATTATTGAAATGTATTGAAGATTTGCAGATATCCAGACTGATGCAGCTTTCTAAAATACTGAAGATTTCTCCAAGTCAACTACAGTATATTGCATTGTTGCACATCAATGGTAGTGGTTTGACAATGTCTGTGTGTGTCCTCTCTTCATTGGTTCTTTTCTTTTTTTTTTCTTTTTTGGTTTTGGTTTTGGTTTTTTGAGACAGGGTTTCTCTGTATTGTTTTGGAGGCTGTCCTGGAACTCGCTCTATAGACCAGACTGGCCTCGAACTCACGGAGATCTGCCTGCCTCTGCCTCCCAAGTGCCGGGATTTAAGGCGTGTGCCACCAATGCCCGACTAGAACTTTTATTTTTCAATAATAAAACTTTCTACTGAAAGTAAATGTAGAAAAGTACCAGGTTATTATATACAGCTCTGTGAATTTTTACAAAGCCATGTTCATGTAATCACTACTCAGATCAAGAAATAAAAGTAACTAGTGTTTAAGTAGTCCTCCTCAATGGTCTAAAGGCATGCTCAGTAATTATTCTTGCAGAGGTCCTGGCTTTGAGTCCCAGCACTCATATGGTGGTTCACAAACATCCTTAACTCTAATTCTAGGGGATCCAATGCCCACTTCGGACTTCCGTGGTCATGAAGCATGCACATGGTACACAAACATACATATAGGCAAAGCATGCATAAAAGGAATAAATCTAATTTTTAAAAAGTCCTCCTTATCCTCCTTCTCAGTCACCCCCCCCAGACCAAAGATGACCACTATGCTTGCCTATTTTGAGCTTTATTGTTAATGGGATCATACTTTACATACTCCTTTGACTAGGGTGTCTTGATATTATATTGTAAAATTGTGTCATGTGTAACAGTCTTCTTTCTGGGGAATAGTCTGTTAATATGATTTTACCATAATCTGTTTATTCTAATACTGATTATTTTTCAGTTATGATTAAAAGTACTGAAACATGTCCCTTATTATTAGTCTGTCTATGTTTATTTTGTGTTGTATGCATATGTACTGCTGCAGCCTGCTTTGGAAGTCAGAGGACAACCTTTAAGTTCTCTCCTTCCACTGTAGGGGTTCCAAGGATGGCACTCAGGTCATGCGTTTTGGCAGCAGGTGCTTTTACCCACTGAACCATCTCGCTGGTCTGCAATATGTCCTTTGGTGCTACATATATCTTGGCGTATGCCTGAATGCATGTGTATGATTTTGTCTATTTTGCATGTGTAGGTTGTAATCATACTGTATATACCTTTTGAGTTTGTCATTTTTCACTTGGCATGTTACTGTCAGACTCATCCATATTGTGGGTTACAGTAGTTTGTTCACTCTTGTTCTTATACAGTTTTCCATTGTGTGGCTATAACACAGTTTATGTAAAGGATTGGAATTGTTTTATTGTAGGGTCTGGTCTGAACATTAAGAGAGTAAATTTACTTTGTATAAAATAGTTGAACACATAAAATCATAAAAGAAATATCATGTACCCTTTTAGCAAATCAGTGATCCAGATTCTTGCTACAGAATATGTGTTAAAAGCCTTTCCTGTTTAATGACTAAGTGGTGGCAGTACTGCATGTCTTCTGCCCTTAAGATATATTGTTGGGGCTGGGTGGTGGTGCATGCTTTTAATCCCAGCACTTGGGAGGCAGAGGCAGGTGGACCTCTCTGCATTGGAGGCCAGCCTGGTCTACAGAGTGAGTTCTGAGATAGGCTCCAAAGTTACAGAGAAACCTTGTCTTGAAAAAGCCAAAAAAAAAAAAAAAAAAAAAAAAAAAAAGTTGTTGGACTGGAGAGGTGACTGTTCTTCCGGAGGTCCTGAGTTCAATTCCCAGCAACCACATGGTGGCTCACAACCATCTGTAATGAGATCTGGTGCCCTTTTCTGGCCTGAAGGTGTGTATGCAGGCAGAATACTGTGTACATAATAAATAAATAAATAAAGTCTTTTAAAAATGTATTGTTATTAAAAGTGTGCAGGGCTAGAGAAATGGATTGATAGTTAAGAATACTGACTACTCTTCTAGAGGCTCTGGATTCAGTACCCATATGGCAGCTCACAATAGAGATCATACACTCTCCTAGACATGCATGCAGGCAAAATACCCTCACACTATAAACAAACAAATAAGTAGAATTTATTGTTTGCTTATCAGTTACTGAGCTTGAGAAAATTCATCTAGAATAGTGTCATCCGAGGACTCACACTTGGCAAATTCACTTTTATAATGAACTGGATATGTTTTTTAGAGCCAGGAATGAATGCTGTTCACTTTGCACATACCTTTTGATTCTAATAACTAAAAAGATTATTACAATAATTAAACCATTTTATGTGTCTGTGTGTGTTACCTATAATGCATATCTGTGAACCACGTGCATGCCTGGTGTTGGTGGAGTCCAGAAGAGGATGTTGGATCCCCTGGACCTGCAGTTACAGGTGGTTGTGAGCCATGTGCTCGTTCATACCCACTGAGCCATCTCTTCAGCTCCCCGGTTGTAATAATTTTGAAACAACTTTATCTGCCAGTTTTCTTCTCTTTATTATTATAATCAGGAAATAAAAAAATTGAATTTTCATTGGGCTTAATGAAGCCCAAAAGCAGTGTGTAATATTTTGGGCAATTCTAAGGTGATAACATTTTATTTTACCTTTGGTCCATTCTCTTAGGCAATTCCTTTTGTTGTAGTTGTCTATTTATTTTGATCTATTTAAGCATAATTGAGAAATTAAATCAATGATAAATTATGGAGTATTTCAGGATATAGGGGGAAATCATTAAGATCTCAGTTTTTGTATATTTAAGAAAGAATCCATTGGATCCAAATGATAGCTGCAGGGAAATGCACACATTAGTTTTCTTGCATTTACCTGTGCTGTGTGGGAGGAGATTAGAGGACAGCTTGCTGAAATTGGGGCTCTCCTCCCATCAGGTGAGTCCCAAAGGCAGCACTCAGGCTTACTGGCCAACACATTTACCTGCTGAGCTTTCCTGCTGACCCTGTTCTATTCTTTAAAACTTAAAATTTCTGTTTGTTCGTATGTAGGTCTAGAAATATGTTTTTATCTATAGCTATAACCATTAACTTTTTTTAGCTAAAACAGAGTACACAAACAGAAAATTAAGGGTTAACGATATCTTTGACTTGGGGGGGCTTCTTTTTTTTAATATGTATGTATGCTTTGCCTGCACATATGTATACTGCATGGTGCCTGGTGCTTTTGGGGAGCATGGGGAGTGTTGAGACAAGATCTGCCTGTGGAGTCTTGGCTCTCCTGGAACTCTCTAGTCAGACTGGCCTTGAACTCAGAGAGATCAACATGCCTCTGTCCTGAGTACTGGGATTAAAGGAGTGTGTCATCAGACTCTGTGCCTGGTGCTCTTGGAGTTTAGAAGATGGTGTCAGATCTCCTGGAATTGGAATTATGAGTGGTCATGAACCACCACCATGTGAGTCCTGGGAACTGATTCTGCTTCTTTTTCAAGAATATGTTCTCTTCAACCACTGAGTCATCTCCCTAGCTCAGTGGTTCTCAACCTTCCTAATTCCTTGACCTTTTATTATAGTTCTTCATGTTGTGGTGACCTTCAGCCATAAAATCATTTTATTGATACTATGTAACTGTAATTTTACTACTGTTACGAATTGTAATACAAAAACCTGATATTCAGGATATCTGATATGTGACCCCTGTGAAAAGGTCATTTGAGCTACAGGTTGAGAACTGCCCACGTTCTGATAAATAACCATCAGTCTATGCTTATCCAAGCAGCCCTAATTAAATTCAGTGGGATGTGCACACAGATATGAAAGGGGGAGGTAATGATTAGGAAGAAGGGGTTCACTGGAAGTAGGTGGGGCAAGAGAAGATAATGGAGAGTATATGTGATCAAAATACTTAATACATGTCTGAAATTGTATTGTTTGGTTTTTAAAGGTGTAAGTTCTTGAAAGGATGCATGTCCCATTGATGACGATCTCTTAGTCATCTAGTAGCTGAGCAGCATTGCCTACTGGGCCATTCCAGTCTGAATTTCGGATCAGTGCTGTCTCAGTACAATGTTGAGCACTTTTAACAACTTTCATTGTTATCTGAATGTTACACAGTAACCATGCTGTTGAAATGTGTTCCCAGTCCAACTCTTGGATGGTATGTCATCTCCTGGTGAATAAATATCAATTATTATAAGATGATAATTTCCAGTACAATTATGATTGGCTCCTCCTGCGCTAAGCAATTCCTCTTAGAGTGGGGAGCAGAGCTCAGGTGCTAAGTTTTAGGTTTTCTTTGGACTTTGTCTGCTTTGATCCAGGCCTGGATCCACAGCACTTTCTATTCCAGGACCATTAACCACTACACTTGATAGGCTTGTTTGACCTTTTATTTTGGGGAGCTGAATAAGCATTTTAACTACTGTCTTTCCTCCATATTTCTGGTACTTATGAATATTGACCTCCTTGGGTTCAACAGGCAAGCCAGACACTTTTAAAAACAGATTTATTTATTTTTTGTGTATAAGTACTCTATCTGCACGTAGGCCTGCATGCCTGCCAGCCACATTTTTACTTTATCCTTTCCTGCTTTCAACACAGTTCTTTAAAGTTGCTGCTTGTATATTGTGTTGTTTGTCTTCCAGAGTTTAAAAACAAGGGCTGAGGATATCCGTCAGTTGGCAGAGTATTTCTCTAGCATGTAGATAGAGGCTTTAGTTGATGCCCAGCAGCTCCACAAGGTGGAATGGTGGACTATGCCGTTATATAATCTCAACACTGGCGAGGTTGGAGGACCGAAAGTTATCCATGGCTACATAAGGAGGTTTAAGGCCAGCCTGGGCTAGAGACCCTGTCTATAAAAACAAAACAAAACAAAAATTTAAAAATACCTCAAACCTAAGACTGTTCTACTAATGGTCGCCCTCTCTTTATTGTGGGTTTATGTATCTTCCACTTTCTTGTAAGTTTGCAAAGTGGGCTGACCTTCATTTCTCAGAATTCCTTTCTATATGTTTCTGATTGCTCTGGTCCATATGGAGATTTTTATACCTAGTGTGAAACTTATAGCTGGACAACCAAAAACACTCTAATCTTTTCCCTCAAAATAGGTCTTTGGCATAGTGTTCACTTGTTGCTGATCACATTTTTTTAATACTCTGTAGCTTTAAGACTAGTATATAAAGCTTATTGCTAAAACATCTTCTATTAGATGACAGAAAATAAAACAAGTGAAACAAAGATACTTGGTTAATATGTTTGGATATATTCCAATACATGGTATTAAACTAAGAAATACTCATAACTCTTAGAGTTTTTAAAATATGTTTTATGTTTTAGTTACCCCTGTGTAAACGAGACCAAAGGATATCCTAGAGCTCAGGATATAGGCATTTGTGCACTGTGGACGTGTGTTCTGGGAACTGAACTCAGGTCCTCTGTAAGAGCAGTACATGCTTTTAACTACTGAGCCAGATCTCCAGCCCCTAGAATTCTTACTTCTACTACAACTGCTCAAGTGACTATAGGTGATCCTTACACCTATCTTCTCTTGGCTGCCATTCTGTATCCCCTTTATTCTCAGCAGACACCTCAGCTAATCCTGGTCCCTTGTGGACCCAAATAGAGAGAGGGCCAATACCTCTGTCCTTTATTATTAATTATTATATTTTTATTTACATGTATGTGTGTGCCTGTGGAGGCCAAAAAAGGATTCCTTGGAACTAGAAATTACAGGTGTCTATGAGTCACCTGACATGGATGCTGGGAACTGCAAGAGCAGCTGTCACTCTTAACTAACTGCTCGGCCTGTTTTACCTTGTGGGTATGTCTTTGTATGGTGTGTTACCTGTATGTGGATACACATGTTTGGGTGTGTATCTGGAAGCTAGAGATTGGCATTGGTGTTTTCCTTTCATAGTCTGTATTTACGAGACAGGATCTCTTGCTGAACCCAGAGCTGGATAATCTAGCCAGTTTGTCCCAGAGATCCCTGACTGCCTCCTGGGCACACATAGACTGCCACGTCCGCTCATCTTCTGTTTGTTTGCTTGTCTGTTTATATTTTATGTGTATTCGTGTTTGCCTTCATATACATTTATGGACTGTGTGCTTGCCTGTTACCTGCAGAGGTAAGAAGGAAATGTCAGATCCTTGGAACTGGAGTTATGGGTAGTGTGGGTGCTGGGACTTTGAACCCAGGTCCTCTGCTAAACTACTGAGCCATTGCTCCAGCTTCCCGTTCAGTTTTTATGTGGGTCCCAGAGCTCTGAACTCCAGTCCTCATGCTTGCACCACAAGCGTTTTACCTACTGAGTTATCTCTACAATCCCTCCATTGACTTTAATCATGGGGCACAGAAGTCATCAGAGCTGTCTTGAAGAATTTCTTGAATTTCAAACTTACTCTTTAACTCATGTGATCCCCAAAAGTTAGAATTGGCTGAATGTAGTGGTACACACCTGTAGTCCCAGAATTTACACAAAGCAGGAGGGTCATGGCTTCTAGGCCAGCACAGGCTCATGATGAGACCCTATGCCAAACAAACAAACAAACAAACAGTTACTCCCAACCAGTTCAGTACCCTCCATTTTTGTTCATTCAGAACCTCAAAGTAAAGTGGTGTTGACTTCATGCTATAGAAGTAGTCCCCCCTTGGAAACTAAGACTTTTACACTAACAAAGCCAAATGTGACAGATATTGGGAGCTAAATATTTTGCTGAAATTAATTTTATTCCTCTTCATTGTCTTCCCACACAATGAATCAAAGTCCTTTATTAAAAACATGAAAAATGTCAATTGTCCCTTAGGCACCAAAACCAGAAACTTTGCTGTCATCCTAAATGCTGTGTGAGTGTGTGGGGGGGGGCTTCACTCATGGCTACTGTTGGATGCATACAACCCACAGGCCATGGGATGGCCTCCTTGCTAGGCTGTCTGTTCATTCTGCTGATACTTCCCTTTGCTACACAGCTTTGTAATCTCATATAATCTTATTTGTTAGTTTGGGAATTATATATTGTTGGAATCTTTTTCTCTCCTTAATATTTATGTGCTTGTGCATATGTATATGTTCTGTGTGTATGTAGGAGCCCTTGGAGGTCAGAAGAGGGAATTGCAGATACCCAACATAAGGGTGCTGGGAACTGAACCGGGCCCTTTACAAGGGCAGAAAGCACTCCTAACCACTGAACCATCCCTTTAGCCCCTCTAAATGCTTCTCTTTTCCACGCTTAATTCCCACTGGCTACAAAATGCTACTAGTCCTAACTTACATCACTTACTTGATCTCTGTTTTTACAGTTTCTTATCAGTTGTTATGTTGGTATCACCTTCATTATTATCTAAATTGTTGATCATGAGTTCTAGACCAGGTAGGCCTGTATCTAGGCCCTATCTCAAACAAACAAACAAGATCAACTATTTTGCTCTTCATCTTTTTTTTAAATGAATCTTTTAAAAGTCGGACTGTGCTTAGTGACTCTAAAGCAGTTATTAAATTATTCTAAACTGTATTAACCAGTTGAATTAATTAATCAATCTTACAGAGATCCAAAGGCAAAAGTCTTTGACAGATTAGAAATTCATTCTCTCTCAAGATTTATACAATGGCTTAGAAACTTGGGTTCCTTTTTTATTTACTTCACCATCCTTGTGCATTGCTCTTATTTACATACTGCAGTATAGTTGTTTGGAAGCAGCATAAAAAGAGGAAGTGTGAGGGTAAGCTCTAATACATATAGGCACTACCCAGAAGGATGTGTGTGTCCAAGTCATTTTTAGTCCTTTTGCTAGAGCTTGAGAGGTTGAGAAAGAGTCTACAGTAAGACTGAAAGTGTGGAGGCTGGATTAGAGTTGGAGAAGGGAGAGTGAGTATTGGATTTCATCAGTAGTACCTACATACAAGGCAAACAAAGGTCTTCTGGAGACTGACAGTCACCTCCCTCTTTACCTTATTCTTTAGTGGGCTGTCTTTCTACTCACTTTCCCCACTCCCTCTGCTTCAGACACACTAAACCATTGCAAACATGGTATGTGCTTCTCTGCTTTTTCCCTCTCTATTGCTTTCTTAGCCTGAGGTACCCTTGCCGTCCTGTCAGAAGTTGCCTTTAAGTCTCAAGGGAAGCATTTCTGCTGTATAAACCTTTTACAGGTGGTGCTCTTCTCTCCTGGATAGTGCTGACCATTTTCTGCTTGTTGTCTTTTTATCTGTTGACACTTTATGTACACTTATTATTTTTTACTTGATTGTAGATTCTGAGGGCCCTGATGACATTTTATTATTTCCTTTTAAAAAATTTTTTTATTTATTTAATGTACATTGGGGTTTTGCCTGCATGTATGTCTGTATGAGGGTGTCAGATACCCTGGAACTTGAGTTACAGACAGTTGTGAGCTGACATGTGGGTGCTGGGAATTGAACCTGAGTCCTTTGGAAGAGCAGCCCATGCTTTCAATTGCCTGAGCCATCTCTCCAGTCCCGGCATTTTATTATTTCTCATGAGTAGTATACTGCCTGCTGGAAGGAATGTTTCTTTAATAATATATTGAGTGGCCCATAGCCATAAAATTTCTGTCTAAACTTTCAAAAACTTTAGAGAACACTTAAAATATGGTGCGTGCGTGCGTGTGTATGTATGACATTTGTTAATCAAGATTTTAGTTCTTGCTCCAACAATATTTATAATTATATTGCATTTTCCTGCTAATTGTTCCATACTTGGTTTTTAGTTATAATATTTAACCCTAAAAGTACTCATAGTTTGGAATCTTTTTCCTGTTAAAAAGGAGTGGACTATTCTATGTACTAAAGCACAACACTTATAATTGCTTTTTCACATTTCATTAGATCAATGGCTTGCTGCAGATTGGTTGAAGTGGGTTAGAAAATGCTGGCATGCTTTCTAAATCTAGACCTAAAATCTTCCAGGCACTGTTGCCTTAACATTCCAGTTTCTGATAGGTGACATGGGATTTGCTAATGACTGAGTCACTGTTATAAGCAAAGTCTGAGGCAAGAGTGCCTTAAATAATCTTACATGGAGAATTTCCTTTTCCTGCTTTACTGTCTTGAGTAATATCTTTTGTTTTACTTGTAGATTTGATGGTCCTCGAAGATTTGAGGATTTAGGGTCAAGGTGTGAAGGACCGAGACCCAAAGGGCCTCGTTTTGAAGGAAATCACCCCGATGGGCCAAGACCCAGATATGAAAGTCACCCAGCAGAGGGCACTAAAAGCAAATGGGGAACAATCCCCCGGGGTCCAGCATCTCAATTTTATATAACTCCCAGTACATCCCTAAGCCCTCGACAGAGTGGACCACAGTGGAAAGGCCCCAAAGCAACTGTTGGACAGCAGCATCAGCAGCAACCTAAGTCACAAGCAGAGCCTCTTTCAGGAAACAAAGAACCATTAGCAGACACAAGTAGTAACCAGAAGAATTTTAAAATGCAATCAGCTGCATTTTCCACTGCTGCAGATGTCAAGGATACCAAGGCGGCTCAGTCGAATGAGAATCTAAGCGACTCTCAACAAGAGCCACCTAAAGGCCAAGTCTCGGAAGGGCCCGTAGAGCCCTCTAATTGGAACCAGAATTCTCAAACTATGGAGACTGAAATGGACAAAGCCAAAGGTGTTACTCGACCTGTATTCCTTGCAAATAAACCTGTACCTACTCCATCTACCTTTTCCTTCAAACTAGAGAACATAGAGGGAGGAGAAGCATTAGCTGCATTGACTGCAGATAATTTCAAACCTTTGGGTTTTGGTTTGCCCCACTCAGAAAACAACCAAGGAAAAGGTCTGCCTCAGCCAGACAGCAGAGAAAATAGATTAGAAGACAATAAAGGCAGCAACTCATCTTACAGAGGTCCTGAGCAAAACAGAGTGGAAGGTACACGGGATAAAGGACTAGTAGACAGAGGCCATTGCCAGACAATTAGTCAAGGTCCAGGGCTGGTCAAACAAGAAGACTTCCATGATAAGATGATGGGTAGAAGAGAAGACAGTCATGAGAAAATGAACAGAGGAGAAGGTAGTCGGGACAGGGTGTTGGTAAGGCCAGGAAGCAGTCGGAATAAAGTACCAGGTAGTCCACAAGACAGCCAGGACAGTAGAGCTGGCAGCCGAGAAAGGGGACCACCTCGAAGAGCTGGCAGTCAGGAGAGAGGACTTCCTCGAAGGGCTGGAAGTAGAGAGAGAGTACCCCCACGAAGAGCTGGGAGCAGAGAGAGGGGACCACCTCTGGGGCCAGGCAGTCGAGAAAGGGGACTAGGAAGACCAGATTTTGGTCATGATAGAGTTCCATTCAGATCAGAACTGGGAGATGGTGGGGAAAAAATGTATCCTTATCACCGAGATGAGCCTCCAAGGGCTCCATGGAACCATGGAGAAGAGAGAGGACACGAAGAGTTTCCATTAGATGGTAGAAGTGCTCCAATTGAGCGAGAAAGACTCGATGACTGGGATAGAGATAAATACTGGAGAGAGTGTGAACGTGATTATCAAGATGATACACTAGATACATACAGCAGAGAGGACAGGTTCTCAGCACCACCGTCTCGGTCTCATGATGGAGACAGGCGAGACCCTTGGTGGGATGATTGGGAAAGAGATCAGGATATGGATGAGGGTTATGGTAGGGAAATGGACAGGGACTTAGACAGAGACGTGGATCGGATTAGAAGACCCATGGATATATATGATAGAAATGTGGATAATGAGTGGGACAGAGATTATGGGAGACCACTGGATGAACAAGAATCACAGTTTCGTGAACGGGATATTCCATCTCTTCCACCTTTGCCACCCCTCCCACCTCTTCCACCTTTGGATAGATACCGGGATGATAGATGGAGAGAAGAAAGAAATCGAGACCATGGGTATGACCGGGATTTTCGTGATAGGGGTGAGTTGAGGATTCGAGAATATCCAGAAAGAGGAGATACATGGCGGGAAAAGAGAGATTATGTTCCTGACAGAATGGACTGGGAAAGAGAACGGTTGTCAGACAGATGGTACCCATCTGATGTGGATAGACATTCCCCCATGGCGGAACATATGCCATCCTCACATCATTCCTCTGAAATGATGGGGTCCGATGCAAATTTAGACTCTGACCAAGGCCTTGGAGGGGTAATGGTTCTCAGTCAGAGGCAGCATGAAATCATTTTGAAAGCTGCACAGGAATTGAAAATGCTTCGGTAAGTTCACTCCTTAAGATCGTTTCTTCTAGCTCAAACAGATTTTCATACTGTTATTTTTTTTTAATGAAGTGTTTTTAATGGTGCTTTTTAAAACCTTAATTCCTGTCACTTTGAATTTATGTTTCTGGTTATTCAGTGCTGTTTGTGGATTAGGATGTGTACTTGGAAACTGTTAATTATACAATATGCTCTAGGATGTGTAAATTGATTGCTGTTCTTGGCCTTTGTAGATGTATTTCTGGCATGCCTTGAGTGTGCATGTTTCAAGTGTTAAATCTCAACCTTTCGGGACTCTGGGTTTCACAGGGCTCGTATATTGAGCCTTGGTTGTTTTCCGTAGAGTCTTGGTTGTTTTCAGTAGGCAGTTGGTTCTTTGGCATTGGATCTGATAGGCTTCATAGTCCCTAGTCTTCAATGATGGCGGAAGGAGCTTTATTTTTCTCTGCTGGTGTTAATGGTTTACCTGGGAGTGTCTTCAGATTTGGTAGACTACTTTGTTTTGGGAATGTTCATCTTTCATTTTACCTGGAAGCAGGTATTTCTTCCCTGTATTTTCATTGAGTAGTTGGATTTTTTTTAACTTATAATCAGCTTGTGGGTTTTATATAATATTCCTCATATAGTTGCAATAGTAAGGTTTTTTGTTTTGTTTTGTTTCCAAACAGGTTTTTGAGAAAATAAATGGTTAAGTTTTGATAGATTCTAATGTGTTTCATCTTTCATTCTGGTCTACATTTGCGGTCATACTAAGTGAATTTGTAACGGAAACATTAGTACTAGAAAAATGTGATAACAAAACATAACTGTAGGTTAAAATGAAAGATAATGTTCCAGGTGGCAAAATGGTTTCTTTGACCTATAGAAGAGTCTGAGGTGGTCTTTTTTTCTAGGTTACTCATGAACATGATGTAAGGCTTGCTCTAGAACATTTAGCCACTTGCTTCTAAATTATGGGCACTATTAATTCACACCTACTCTGTGCTGGGCACTGCATTGGTCCTCCCATCTTAAATAACCTTATCTGTCTGAAGACTCTCAGAGAAAATATTCTCGTTTCACAGATAGCACTAAGACTTGCTGAGATTCACTTGACTATTAAATGCAGACCCAGAATTTGAACTCTGACTCTAAAATCTATGCTTTTATGGCGAAACTGAATGGCGATTGATTACTAAACATTACTTTTTCATGCATTGTTGCTTTGCATAGAATTGCCGAATGAAAGGTGCTGCTTATTCATCTTTTTTTCCCTTCACCCTCTTCCTAAGCAACAAAACCTGATCTAAATATGTGGAGTAATGGATACTAGTGATTGTAATTGATAATATATACATTATAGTATGCCATAAAGACAAGGAATACCATAAGCAATATTTACACGAGCCAGTAACAAGCCTTATATACTTTGTGTCCTTTTAAGTGACAATATTGTATAAAAAGAGAGATTGTAAAAATTCTGGAGAGGTTGTAGTAGACATTGTAAATATAGAAGGTGGGAATTGTAAGGAAAAGTAACAAACAGTATAAATAAATGTTTAGGAATACAAAGTACTGTTTCTAAGAATATAGGCTGGTGAATGTTCTCACCATCTAAAGCAGATAGTAAACTAAAGTGCTCTTAAGAATCAGGCAAGTGGGGCTGGAGAGATGGCATAGTAGTTAAGGTACTGACTTCGTTCCAGAGGAGCAGGGTTCAATTCCTAGCACCCCTCATGGCAAGCTAGCAACTGTCTGTTGCTCCAGTTCGAAGGGGGATCCAACGCCCTCTTCTGGCCTCCACTGGCACTGCATGCACATGCAGGCAAAACACTTATACAAAATAAAAATAAATAATGTAAAAAAAGTTTTTTTAAGAGATGAGTAACAAAAATGAATGACAGTGGACCAGGTAGAACTCTGGAGTGTGGTGAGGATTTTGATGAACTGCTTCATCTACCATGGTCAGCCATGGCTCCACATAGCTAGTTGTTGATTTGGGAGCATATAGGCCTAATATGAATCAAAACTCTTTAGAAGCTCAATGTCTATGTAAAGTATTTCCTTTGTAAATAATGATCACAATGTAAATAATGAGGCAAGTGTGGTGGCACATACCTGAATCCCAGTGCCTGGGAAGTGGAGGCAGAAGAATGATGAGTTCAAAGTTATTTGACCAGTTTGAGCCCAGCCTGGAGTACATGAGACTGCTTCACTCCCCCATCTCCCAGGCAAAACAGGCCTCCTACAAAAGCCTTCCTAGACTATATTTTACTCACAGTCTATTTTGTGAGTTTTGAAGTATTGCAAAAATTAGCAAGAGAAAACTTGGGACTGATTAAAGGTGAAATATGATGGGTAGGCAGTGTACTATGGAGGCAGGTTGTAGAGTCTGTCTTGAAGATCATTGATAATTTATGACTGTAGGTCTCAGAGGGCTGATGGATTAGTTGTGTAAAAGAAAGAAAATGTTACCACAGAGGTGCAGTATGGACTCTGCACAGAGTTTTAGGATAAAGTTTTTTGCTGTTTTTTCTTTCTTGTAGTTTTAGAAGTTGGTTTTAATCATGGTTGTTTAGGGATGGTGTAAACATGCTTTAAGTACAATGGCAATTTTATTTGTTTACAGAGAACAGAAAGAACAGCTTCAAAAGTTGAAAGACTTTGGAGCTGAGCCACAGATGGCTGACCATCCACCACCCCAGGACTCAAGACTACAGAATGCATCAAGACCTGGGATTTATCCGGTATGAGAAAATGTGTGCTCAGAAAATGAAAGGGTTTTTACCTTATGTGTTTATATGATGTTGGATTTTTAAAATTGCAAATAGCATAAATTTCCACAGTAAAAACAAATTTTAGCTGGGTGGTGGTAGCGAATGCCTTTAATCCTAGCATGGGGGGGGGAGGGAGGGTGGCAGAGGCAGGCAGATCTCTGTGAGTTCGAGACCAGCCTGGTCTACAAGAGCTAGTTCCAGCAGCCTCCAAAGCCACAGAGAAACCCTGCCTCGAAACCTCCCCCACCAAAAAAAAAAAAAAAAAAAAAAAAAAAAAAAGCATATATTTTAGAAAGTGAAAGCTTTGAACATCTTTCAAAGTAGACATATGCAACAATCGCTCCTTTCCCTAGGCTTTGGCAAATAGACCAAGCACCCCTGTGCTATGTAGCTTCATGTTCACTGAATTTATTCATCAGAACTGCACTCTTCCCAAAACCCCCACATTTCAAGTACAAGGGTTCGCTGGCAAAATAGTACTTGCTGCCAAGCTAGTAACTGGTGTTTGATTGTAGGATTTTCCTAATACTTGTGTGTTTGTGTGTGTTGTGTGGTATATCTATGCTTGTTTATGTGCAAAGTTGGGAGAGAAAAGATCAACTTGAGTTTGCTTCCTCTGTCTTGCCCAACCTTTTTTTCCCCTAGATTGTCTGGGTAGCCAGCTCTCAGAACCCACCTGCCTTCACTTCCCCAGACTGTAGTTATTATTTGTTCATACTGCTATGCCTACTTTTTACTTGAATGGTCAAGAACCTGAACTCAGGTCCTTCTGCTTGCACAGCAAGTATCTTACCATCCCCTTGCCATCTAATCTGCTTATTTCAGATAGTCCTGTGTCCCATCTAGGTAGGGCTAGATGGGAACTCATAGTGTTCTCTTCCCATTTAGATGAGAGAAGGTTTCTTAACATTATAGCTTGGCACACAGTGCCCTTCAAGCAGTAGCTAGAAAGAGTTGAGTGAACCAGTTATGGTAGAACACGTCTTTAATTCTAGCACTTGGGAGGCAGAGGCAGGTGAACATCTGTGAATTCCAGACCAACTCCACTATATAGTATGAGAGCTTGTCTCAAAGAAAAAAGCTGAGTGATTAAGTTCTATTGGGTTTTTTTTCTTACATTGTTTGTTATTTCACCTTTTAAGTTGGTGATGAACTACTTTTTAGAATTACTTTTATTTATCTGTTTTGTGTGTTTAGAGTGGGGGTGCGTGCCATAGTGCCCATGGGAAAATCAGAATAGCGTTTTAGAGTAGTTCTTTTCCTTCTACCATGTGGATCCCCAAGGATCAAACTCAGGTTATCAGTTTGGCAGCCGGCACCGTCTTGCCAGGCTCTGTACTTTAAAATGTGGGCATTTGCAGGGAAGTATGATGCTGAGGACTGAGTCCAGTGTGTCGCTCCCAGAGTGACACTCATGTAGGCAAGTGGTCTGCCACTGAGCTACAGTCACCAGCCCTTACTACTTTTTAAGTTATTATTGTTTTTGGACTTACTCACTATATGTGTGTGAATAGTTTGCCTGTGTGTGTGTATTTGCACCATGAACTTACCTGGTGTCCATGAAGGTTGGAAGAGGGTGTCAGATACCGAACTGGAGGTAAAGATACATATGGTTGTGGGCCTCCATGTGAGTAATTCCTGGTCATCTGTAAGAGTAGCAGGTACTCATAGCCACTGAACCAACTCACCAGCCCCAATGTTTAGTAATTGTATTGAGATAATAAATTCCATCACATCAAAAAATGTTCTCTCATACTCTTGTATTTTGGGCAGTGCTGCCTATCCCCTACTCTATTTTAGGCAGTACTAATATGGATTTAGCCAAACAGACATTTAAAAGACTTATTTGATGTGTGTGAGTATATATCTATGTGTTGAAGTTGATATACATGCTGTGGATGCCTTCAGAGCTCAGAAAGTGATGTCAGATACTTGGGAGCTAGAGTTGAAGACAGCTGTGAGCCTGTTGGTAGGTGTTGTCTACCAGACTCTAGTCCTCTATGAGAACAGCAAGCGCAGCTACAGAGCCATCTCTCCAGCCCACATTTTAAATTACATTTTATTTATTTTGTGTGTGTGTGTGTGTGTGTGTGTGTGTGTGTGTGTGTGTGTGTGTGTGTGTGTGTGTGTGTGAGAGAGAGAGAGAGAGAAAGAGGGAGAGACAGGGAGTTAGACAGAGAGAGAATCCCATGTCATAGTACATGTGTGGAGGTCAGGATAACTTTTAGGAGCTGGTTTTCTCCATTTAACCGTGTGGGTCTAGGGATTAAACTTAGATTCTCAGGTTTGGAGGCAGGCACCTTTACCAGCTCTGCCATTTTACCATCCTTCAAATGACATTTTTGTTTTGTTTTTCTAGGCAGGGTTTCTTTGTGTAGCCCTGGCTGTCATGGAACTAACCCTGTAGACCAGGCTGACCTTGAACTCAGAGATTCACCCGTCTGTCTCTGCCTCCTGAGTGCTGGGACTAAAGGTGTGCACCACCACTGCTTGACCCAACATTTTTTCTTTTTGTTTAAGCAGGGTTTCACTCTGTAGCCATAACAAATTCAGAACTCACTGCATAGACTAGACTGACCTCAAATTCATGGAAATCTGCCTGCCTCTGCCTCCAGAGTACTGGGATCAAAGGCATATGCCACCACACTTAGCCTTCCAGATACTTTTTAAAACATCAGCCTTACCATAATGCTCCCTAGCTTATAACAGCTGAGTGCCTGCCTATTATTCATGAAGCCCAGGGTTCAGTCTCCAGTACCACATAGAACCGGGTAGCACATACCTGTAATCCCATCAATTGGGAGGTAGGGGCAGGAGAATCAAAAGTTATAGAATCATCTTCAGCTCCATAGTAGCTTCAAGGACAACCTGTGCTTTATAAGACCCTGACTAGAAGAAAATATTGTTAGTATTCTCTGATCACCCACAGGACAAAATCCACTTTCCAAGCGTTTTTTTTTTTTTTTCCTGTACAAGCCTGACATTTGCTGACAGCAGCTTGCTATACCATATTCTCCCAGTACATGGGACCCCTTAACTGTTCTGAGAATGCCATTCCACTTGGAGACACCCTTGCCACGTGCACATTGTTCTCTGTCCCCGTCATCTGCCTGGTTCTTGTTTATCCTTTAGGACTCAGCTCTTCCATTTTATTTTCCTTTCCACATCTAAAGTGGTCTCCATCAGCGTTTAGCATACTGTCTGTTTATTCTCATCTTACAGTGGTCCCCATCAGCATTCATCATACTGTACTTTGATTTGTCTGTTTTCTTGTCATTTTTTCCTTTCTAAATTAAACTCCTAGAATAAAAACTATCTTTCATTTTCATGTCTTGTTTGTTGTAAGCAGTTGAACCTTTAGATCGATGGTTCTCAACCTGTGGGTCGAAACCTCTTCGGGGTCACATATCATATATCCTGCATATCAGATATTTATATCACTACTCATAACAGTAGCAAATTACAGTTATGACGTAGCAGTGAAAATAACTTTATGGTTAGGGTCATCACAACATGAGGAACTATACTAAAGGATCGAACATTAGCAAGGTTGAGAATCACTGCTGTAGATTATAGATCCACACTTCAGTTTTGTTCATCTGACAAAGCAAGCTCTCCCATGTCACTATATGTATTGTTGATGCACAGAAATTTATTGAACTGTTCTATTTATGTTAGATATTTTTTCTTTTAATCTTTCACAATTATTAACAAATTTCTTTGTATCGGGTTTTTATTTTGGATATCTTAAATTCCTAAAGTATGAAACTTAAGTCAAAAATATGACATTCTCAGCCGGGCTGTCCTCAAACTCGCAGAGATCCACTTGCTTCTGCCTCCTGAGTGTTGAGATTAAAGGTACTGCCAACACTACACAGAGAAATCCTGCCTTGAAAAAAGAGACAAAGACATTCTCTCTGCTCAAATCATGTTGCTTTTTAAATCTATACCTGCCTGACATATCCAGAGACAATTGTTCTCATATTTGTTAATAGAATTATGTCTTGACCTAACAAATAAATAATAAAGGTGTTTAAAACTTACTCTTTTATTTTTGCCTGTTTTTTGTCTTTTTGAGACAGGGTTTCTCTGTGTAACTGAGAACTCTGTAACTGTACTGGAATTCCCTCTATAGACAAGACTGGCCTTGAACTCACAGAGATCTGCCTGCCTCTGCCCCGAGAGTGCTGGGATTAAAGGCATATGCCAGTACCTCCCAGCTTAAAACTTATTCTTAATACATTCAGACAACTCTCTTATATAATTGTATAATATAACATGTGTAACATCTGTACCATAACCAGCACACATTGTTAAAAGATTATTTATTTATTTAGGTTTTTCAAGTCAGGGTTTCTCTGTGTAGCTTTGGAGCCTGTCCTGGCACTCACTTTTTATTTTAAGTATATGTGCATGTCTGTGTGAATATGTGTCATGTGTTATGTGGTGCTCTAGGCCAGAAGAGAGCTTTCATTGGACCCCCTGGGACTGGAGTTATGGACAGTTGTGAGCCGCCCAGTGAGGGTGCTGAGAACTAAATTTAGGTCCTCTGGAAGAGCAGTGAGTGTTCTTAACTTCTGAGTCATCTCTCTAGCCTCCTTGTACACATTGTTGGTAACTAGTAACATTAATATTTTTCTATGCTTTTGGATGGTGGTGGCAGGGGCACATGCATTTAATCCTGGCATTTGGGAGGCAGAGACAGGCAGCTCTCGAAGTTTGAGGTTACCCAGGGTTACACAGAAAACTCCCATCTTGAAAAATTCCTCCCACACACACAAATTTTTGCCATGTTAATTAGTATTAGTAAAGTCCATTTTTACTCAAAAGCCTGATTTAGTTTTTCCTTTTCTCTGGCCTGTCTTCATTTTCCTGCTGGTGTTTCTGTGTATGTGTGTGCCCACAGGTACACGTGTATGTGTGTGTGTGTGTGTGTGTGTGTAAACTACTGATCAACTTCAGTTATTGTTCCTCACACAGCTGTATACTTGTCTGTTAGATGGTAGATATCTCAGAGACATGGAGCTCACATTTATGCTAGGCCTCCTAGTCAGGAAAGCCCCAGGGTCTTCCTGTCTGTGTTTCCCCAGCTGGAGGAGTACAAGCATGTACCACCATTTCCAAATTTGAAAAAAGGTTTACTTATTTTTGTTTACTTATTTTTGTTTATGGTTTTTTTTTTTTTTTTTTTTTTTGGTTTTTCGAGACAAGGTTTTCTCTGTGTAGTTTTGGAGGCTGTCCTGGCACTCGCTCTGTAGACCAGGCTGGCCTCGAACTCACAGAGATCCACCTGCCTCTGCCTCCCAAGTGCTGGGGTTAAAGGTGTGCGTAACCAACGCCCGGCTTGTTTATGTTTTAAAGTATTTTGTTTATATGTATGTGCACCACATGTGTGCTCTCATGTCAGAATGTATCAGGTTCCCTAGAACTGGAATCACAGGTGCTGTAAGCCTCCGTGTAGGTGCTGGGAACTGAACTCAGGTTCTCTGCAGTTAGCAAGTACTCTTAACCACTGAACCATCTCTCCAAACCATGTCCAATTTTTTTTTTTATGTTAGTTCTGTTACTTGAATTCAGGTTCTCATATTGCATAGCAGGCATTTTACTGGCAGAGTTATCTCTCCATTTCTTGCTGGTATCTTTTACATAAAATTTTTTTTTGAAGCTGTGTGTTGGTGGCACACACCTTTAATCCCAGCACTCAGGAGGCAGAGGCAGGTGGATCTCCAACCTGGTCTACAGAATGAGTTCTAGGAAAGTTAGGGCTACACAGAGAAACCCTGTCTGGGGGTAAAAAAATTGAGACAGTTTCAGTATGTATTCTTAGCTGTCCTGGAACTCAATATGTAGACTAGGTCAGCCAGGAATTCACAGAAATCTTCTTTCAAGTGTTGGGATTAAAAGCATAGACCACCATGCTGAGAGACAAATGGGGGAGGGGAGAGAAGAGAAGAGGGAGATAGCGCTTGTGTGCATGCTTTTTGAATTATGCATATGTATGAGGTAGATATGTGCAGAGGACCAAAGTTCTTGGCTTCTCCTAGAGCTGGAGTTACAGATGGTCTGCTCAGCATGGGTATGAGGAAATGAACTTGTGTCCTCTGCAAGAGCAATGAGTGATCCTAACTACTGAACCTTCTTCCCAGTGCCTACTAGTGTCTTTACAAACAGAAAAGCTTTACATTTTGAATATATCTTATATATTAATTTTTTAATTGATTGAGAAGTAGATTTTAATTTCCACACAGCTGTGGTGACTAGTTTAACTAAGCCATTTACTTTGTTCTCTAGCCCCCAGGATCCTATAGACCACGTCCTCCTATGGGTAAGCCACCAGGATCAGTTGTAAGACCCTCTGCTCCACCAGCAAGATCATCTGTTCCTATGACTAGGCCACCTGTACCAATACCACCACCGCCTCCTCCGCCTCCACCACCACCGCCTCCTCCTCCAGTCATAAAGCGAAAGCCATCTATGAAACAGGAGCGCTGGGACGAAGATTCTTTCTATGGGCTCTGGGATACAAATGTTGATCAAGGACTGAATTCAGAATTTAAGTCAGACACTGCAGCAATTCAGTCTGCTCCGGTATTACCACCCCCACCTGTTCATCCTTCCATTCCACCTCCTGGCCCAGTGCCTATGGGTATGCCACCAATGTCCAAACCACCACCAATGCAGCATACAGTTGACTATGGCCATGGCCGAGGTGAGTATTGATGGTGAACCTATGGTTGGAGTTATATAGGAATTGTTTGTTGGTGGTGTTAGTGATTTTGTTTTTGTTTGGGAGGATCTCTTAGCCAAGGCTGGTTTCAGACTCACTGTGTAGCAGAGGATTTCTGTCCTAGTGAGGGTTACTTTTGCTGTGATAAAACACCATGACCAAAAAGCAAGTTGCAGAGGAAAGGGTTTATTTGGCTTACATTTCCATATTGTAGTCTACTGTTGAAGGAAGCCAGGACAGGAACTCAAGCATGGCAGGGACCATGGAGGGTGCTGCTTACTGGCTTGCTCTTAATGGCTTGCTTTGCTAGCCTCTTACTCTGTTTTCCTTTTCCAGACAGGGTTTCTCTGTGTAACTTTGTAGACCAGGTTGGCCTTGAACTCAGAGATCCACCTGCCTCTGCCTCCTGAGGGCTGGGATTAAAGCTCGTGCCACCACCGCACGGCTCTCAGTTGCTGTCTTTCAGAACCTCGGATCACCCACCCAGTGATGGCACCACCCACAAGGGACTGGACTCTTCCCCATGAATCATTAATTAAGAAAATGCCTTACAGCTCAATCTTATGGGACCACTTTCTCACTTGAAGGTCCCTCCTTTCAGGTCACTCTAGTTTGTGTCAAGTTGATGTAAAACCAGCCAGGAAAATGACCTTAAGCTCCTGCTCCTAACCTCCCAAATTCTGGGATTATAATGTATATCAGTGTACCTGGCAGGAAATGGTTTTTTTGGAGAAGGGATTTCAAATCTTTGGGGACACTAACTGGCCCTGGAACTCATTTATGTAGTCCATACTCAATGAAAGCTCTGCATCCTCCTGCCTCAGCCTCCCGAGTGCTGATTATAGGCGTGAACTACCATGCCAGATTTCTACAAGAGTTATTAACCTGAGGTTTGGTTTCCTGAGCTTCATTCTTACATTTCATCCCTGGTTTTCGTTGCAGATATGCCTACTAATAAAGTTGAACAGATACCATATGGAGAAAGAATAACTCTACGCCCAGACCCATTACCTGAAAGACCAACTTTTGATGCAGGTAGGATTCCCGGAGAGAATAATAATTTTCAGTTTAACTTTAAGCCTAATTTTTACAAGATTTCCCTCCTTAGAAAGATTAGGCTTTTATTTAACATCAGTAAAAGATTCTTAAGTTTGAGGCATTGATTTATACCACTTCTGAAGTTAAAATTGTACTTCTTGCTTTTAGTTCTAAAGACACAGTTCTTACTTTGTACTGTTTTTGTAGAGCATGCAGGCCCGCGTGACCGCTGTGATAGAGACAGAGACCGTGAACCTTATTTTGACCGTCAAAGTAATATAGCAGATCATCGAGATTTTAAAAGGGACCGAGAGACACATCGAGATAGAGACCGAGATCGTGTTCTTGACTATGAGCGGGATCGATTTGACAGAGAACGCAGACCCCGAGATGACAGGTATACTGTGAAAAATGTCTTTGCTATGTATGTAAAATATCTTGTGTAAATTCAGCAAAAGCCGGGGTTTTTGTTTTGTTGACCTTTTTTGTTGAGGTTTGATTTTTTTTTTAAGATATCGTCTCTCTACTATATAGCTCTGACTTTCCTAGAACTTGCTGAGATTAAAGGGATATGCCACCATGCCTGACCCAAAGTCAGTATGTCAAACAAATTTAGTGAATTTCATCATGTATAATTTGGAAAAGAATTTCTAGGCAAGTACATACTTGAGTTCTGAGTTTGTGGGAAATAAAGAGCGACAAAAGGAAAGTCAGTAAATTTTGGGAACTTGGAGGGGGTTGTTTTGTTTTGTTTTGTTTTACTTTTGAGAGAGACTTTCTCTGTATAGCATAGTTATGGCTGTCCTGGCGCTTGTTCTATAGATCAGAGCCTTGAACTCAGAGATCTGCCTGCCTTTGCTTTCATGAGTGCTGGAATTAATGCATGCACCACCAGGACCTGTATAATGTTTTTGATAAAATGCAACCAGTACTAATTTATTTTTACAATTCTTGAGATTTTCATATAAGTGAAAATTTAAATATTAACTATGGAGTAACTGCCATAAAGACAATGGGTAGATAATGGTGTTATTGAACAGTAGAGACCTTCCAAATGTTTACATATTTACCAGAAACTCTTGTAACATCCTATAGGAATCAGTCATATCGAGATAAAAAAGACCATTCCTCATCCAGAAGAGGAGGATTTGATAGGCCATCCTATGACCGGAAGTCTGATAGACCACCCTATGAAGGCCCATCCATGTTTGGAGGTAGAGTAATGCCTTAATAACAGCAACTATGTTGAAAATGTAAACAAATAGAAGGTATTGTTTATTGTAGCTGTGCATTTAAGCAGTCATAATAAGCCACACTTGAAGATGGTAGCATTATTTTTAAAAAAAGTAATGTAATTAATGAAATAAAATTTAATTTTTATACTATTAAAGGAGTTTTGAAAACAGAAGCAGTCACTTATAATCCCACCACACATCATATTGCAACCTCAGTTTTATGTATTTCTCTTTTTAAAATTATTATTTTTTATTTGTATGGGTACTTTGCCTGCATATATGTGTGTGCCGTCTATGTGTGTCTGGTACCCAAGGAGCCCCTGGAAGTGGAGTTGCAGATTGTTGTAAGTCATCATGTGGGTACTAGAATTGAACCTTAGTCCTCTGAAAGCCTTCATTGTCACTTCATACTTATGTATGACTTTACAATTGAGAATAACTGGCAGTTTTTCTTTGTGGTTTGGGTTTTGTTTTGGTTTGGTTTTTTTGCTCTGCTAGGCATCAAATCTAAAACATCAAACATGCTAGGCAAGTGCTACAATGCTAAGTTGAATCCTCACCCCTAAGTCTTTATATTTAATAATTGCATCACATACATTTTCCCATATTCAAACCTCCTAGTGACTCCATGATGTTCCGTGGAATTGATAAAAGTATAAGGTACTTACTGTTAGACATTGAATTTGCTTTTGTCTCTTCATTACCATGAGTTGCACTTAAACTAGAAATTCCTACCTATTCACAGGAATAAGCTTTCCTAATCAATGACTCTTGCTCTTAAACTATAAAGTGAAAGAGTCGTAGAACCTGTACAGGATCAGTCATGCTTGCGTTATCCAGCAAAATAATTTACTCCTCTATGTCCTGCTGCTGAGTGTTTTTCCTATATTCAATATGAGTAATGAAGAATTCAGTATTTTACAGAACAGTCTGTTTTCCCCAAATATGCAGTTTTTTCACTTTCTCAATTGTAGTAAATTTATGTATTAACTAAATTTAATTTAGATGTGATCTGAATTATAATTAGGAAGACAACAGAAAGTTATTACCTTTTACAATAATTCCTCTGTAAATCATAATGTATTCAACTCAGGAGAAAGAAGAACTTACCCAGAGGAGCGAATGCCCCTGCCAGCTCCTTCCCTGGGCCACCAGCCACCTCCAGCTCCACGGGTTGAGAAGAAGCCTGAGTCAAAGAACGTGGATGACATTCTGAAACCCCCAGGCCGGGAGAGCAGGCCTGAAAGAGTGAGTGTAATGAACTTGACTAGTCATTGTTGTAAATCTAAAAAGTCTAAGACGGTGGTTTATTTCTTTTACCAACTTACTTATTTAGTTATTTTTAAGTATCTTGAGTAGAATTTTCCCAGTTTTTCGCAACAGAAAAACACTGGATTCAAAGCCTTGTAGCATCTAAAATCAAATAACCTCAGACACTGCCCACACTTTAAATTCTTAAAGTTTAGAGCCAAATTTCTAAGCCAGAATAATGTTGGAAATTTTTAAAAACAGTTTGTGAGAGCCTAATTAATTGCATTTTGAAAAAAGAAAAAGTTTGGCTTTATGATATGTGGAACAAAAAGAGACTTAATTAGGTTTCATTTCTGATATATTCTCTCTCATCCCTGATATGTAATATATATATGTATACATATATATACACGCTTTGAAATTTGTTTAATCTCATAATAAAGATTTCATCCACATATCTGGATTCCATATATACAGATTATAGGTCGATGTTTTTTGTTTTGTTTTGTTTTTTTGTTTTTTTGAGACAGGGTTTCTCCTGGAACTCACTCTTGTAGACCAGGCTGGTCTCGAACACACAGAGATCCGCCTGCCTCTGCCTCCCAAGTGCTGGGATTAAAGGCGTGCACCACCATGCCCGGCTTATGAGCATTTTTGCCTGTGTGTGTGTAGTGCACTGTATGGTGCCCACAGAAGTCAGAAGAGGGAGTCAGATTCCTTGGAACTGGAATTACAGATGGTTGTGTGCAGCCTTGTGGGTGCTAAGATCGAATCCAGGTCCTGTGCAAGAAGAACAGGCGGTCCTAACTGTGGAACCGTCTCTCCAGCCCTCTCTTTGCCTACTCTGAATCTATAGCTATTCTGTATATCCTGTCCTTGTTGTTTGAATGATACAGTAGTCCACCATCTTTTCTGTGGTTGCACTTCATGCAGATCTGCTTATGTGAAGTCAGCAGTGATGCAATCATTGTAATTAAAATATTAAAATCGCTGCCTAGTGTAGTGACACATATCTTTAAACCTAGCACTCAGGAGGCAAAGGCAGGCAAATCTCTGTGAGTTTGAAGTTAGCCTGTTCTGCATAAGACACTGACTTAAAGAAAAAAGAAAAATTCCAGAAATAATTTCATAAATTTAAAATCATGTATAGTTCTTAGCGGCATGATGAAATCTTGCAATTGAATACTATCCATGGTTTCAGGCATCTGCTAGGTGTCCTTAGAATACGTTTCTAGGGGCTAGAAAGATGGCTCAGCAGTTAAGAGAACTGACTGTTCTTCCAGAGGACCTGAGTTCAATTCCCAGCACCCACATGGCAGCTCACAACTGTCTGTAACTCCAGTTCCAGGGAATCTGATACCTTCACACCAACATATAAAATAAAGTTAAATAAATTTTAAAAAAAAGGAATGTTTCCAGTGGTAAAATGGCATTTCTGTTTTTTTTTTTTCCTATCCCTCTGCTTTCAGTGTTTGTGGGCTCTTTAATTTTTATTTCTTAAATTGTATTTCTTTTTGTGTGTGGGCACCATGCCACTGTACACCTGCAGAGGTTACAGGACAACCTTTTGGAGTTGGTTCTCTACTTCCACCATGTTGGTCCTAGGAAACAAACTCAAGCTGTCAGGCTTGCCATGAAGCTCCTTTACCCACTGATCCGTCTCAGTGTGTGTGTGTGTGTGTGTGTGTGTGTGTGTGTGTGTGTGAGAGAGAGAGAGAGAGAGAGAGAGAGAGAGAGAGAGAGAGAGAGAGAGAGAGAGACTGACTGACTGACTGACTGACTGACTGACTGACTTTTAGGTATAGAAATACAAGTTATCTTTATGTGTTCATCTTGTGTAGCACTGGTAAACTTTTCATTTCCAAAGCTTTTTAGCAGATTCTTGGAGGTTTGTACATATAAGATTATGCCATCTGCAAAATAATTGTACTTTTTCTGGTTTAAGATCATCTGCTTATTGAATAGATGTCTCGAGTGGGAAGTCGTTGCCTTATTTTTTTATCTTGATTTTTGAATAGAAACTATTCAGTCTTTCTCCATTGAATATGATGTTAGCTCTGGATTTTTTTTTTAAATATGTGGAGAGGCACATGTGCCACACTTACAAAGATCAGAGTCAGAGAACAACTTGTAGGAGTTGGTTCTCTCCACCACGTAAATCCCAGGAATCAAACATAGATACTAAGGCTTGGAGGCAAATGCCTTTACCCACTGAGCCATCTTACTGGACTCAGCTGTGGACTTTTTTTTTCCCCCTTTCCGTTTTTCGAGACAGGGTTTTTCTGTGTAGCTTTGGTGCCTATCCTGGCACTTCCTTTGTAGACCAGTCTGGCCTCAAACTCACAGAGATTTGCTTGCCTCTTTCTCCCGAGTGCTAGGATTAAAGGCGTGCACCACCACTGCCTGACTCATCTGTGGACTTTTATAGATGCACTTCATCAGGTTGAGGAGGTTTCCTTCTATTCTTCCTTTGTTGAATATTGTTACTCACAAAGGGTTGTTGGGTTTTGTTCATGCTTCTCTCTCTGTTTTTTACATTAGTAGAGATGATTGTATGATTTTTGCTTTTAGTTTATTGGCTTTCTTTAATACAGTAAATGATTTTCATGGCAGTTGGTGTTGCTAGAACAATTTTTTCTGTGTTGCTGGGTCTGGTTTGAAGATCATTACGTCTACATTCATAATAGATGTCATAGTTTTCTTGTCATGTCTTTGCCTGGTTTTGATACAAAAGTGGTGCTGGCATAATAAGTTTAGAATTATTCCTTCTGGCCTTTGAAGAATTGGTATTCTTTAAATACTTAGTAGAATTCAATGATGGAGTATTCTCGGACTGGGCTTTTCTTTGTCAGTACTCTTTATTTTTATTACTATTATTTTATATGCATGGGTATTTTGCCTGTATGTCTTTGCCACTTGCATGCCTAGTGCCTGCAAGGCTCAAAGAGAACATCAGATCCCATGCAGCTGAGTGACAGATGGTTGTGAGCTACCATGTGGGTGCTGAGAATCAAACTTGGCTCCTGGAAAAGCAGCCAGTGCTCCTAACAGCTGAGCCATTGCTCTAGCCCTGTTGGAGTTTCTTTGTTCATTTGTTTACCAATTTTTCTGAGACTATTTATATTCACATAGTCTGTTTTTTTCTTTTGTTTTTCTTTCATTAAGATAGGGTCTCAAAGTATAATAAGCTAGCCTCAAACTTGCTATGTAGTCAAGAATGACCTTATGACCTTGATGAACTTAAGATCTTCCCACCTCTCAAAGGCTGGCATTCGAGGTATGTCTCACCCATGCCAACTTGTATTCATTTATTTTTCAGTCGGGGTCTCACTATGTATCCCTGGTTGTTGTGGAATTCACTCTGTAGGCCAGGCTAACTTCACAGAGATCTACCTGCCTCTACCTCCCTTGTGTTGGATTAAGGATGTATATTACCACACTTGACCAACACCCCTCCCCTCCTTTTTTTATGTTTCTTAGGCAAGTTTGGTAGCCTGCATCATTCTAGATATTTGTCTGTTTAATCTAAGTTATCTTTTTTGTTAGTATGTAGCTCATATGTGTCTTTCTTATAATCTCTTCACATTTCTTTAATATTGGTGGTAACATCCCCAATTTTTATTATAGTAATTTAAATCTTGTTTTTCTTAGTCTAGGTAAAAGATTATCAATTTTGTTGCTTTTTTGGTGGTGGTGGTGGTGGTGGTGGTGGTGGTGGTGGTGGTGGTGGTGTGTGTGTGTGTATGTGTGTGTGTGTGTGTACAATAACCATATCCAAATCCTAAAGTTTTCCTGATTTTCTTCTATATTTCATTAGCATCTGCTCTAATCTTTGTTGTCTTCCTTCTGTTTCATTAGTTTTAGCTTGTTCTTTTCCTAATGTTTTATGTAGAAAAGTAGATTTTCAATGTTGATCTTTTTTCTAATGTTTTCAAAGATTTTATTTAATTTTGTGTGATGAGTTTTTTTGTATGTATGTATGTATGTATGTATGTATGTATGTATGTATGTATGCAGACAACATGTGGGCCTGGTGCCCACAGAGGTCAGAAGAGGATGTTGGATCCCCTGATTCCCTGGGACTGGAGTTATAGCCAGCTAGTTGTGAGCCACCATGTGGGTGCTAGGAACTGAAAGCAGTGCTTTTACCTGCTGAGCTATTTCTCAAAATTCAGAAACGTATTTTAAAGAGAGTTGGGTTTGTTTTTCTTTAAGTGTACGAGCAGGCCTAAAATTCCAGCTGAGCCATCTCTCCAGCCCCTAAATCTTCCTTGATATAGACATCTTCACCTAAAACTTCCCTTCAAATATTTATTTAGTTTTATTCCATGAGCTGTGGTGTGATGTGTCTTTATTTTCATTCCTGTCAGAATATTTTCTGGTTTCTTTGAACCATTGGTTTTTAAATGGTTGGGTCCACATATTCATTTCCTTTGTTCTGTTTTGTTTCGCTTTGTCTGTCTTGAGAAAAGGTCTCAGGTATAGCAAGCTAGCCTTAGAGTCCCATGCATCCAAGGATGACCTTGTTCCTCTGGCCTTCTTCCTCTACCACCTGAGTGCTGGGATTATAGGCATTTGCCACAATGCTGGGATGACACTCAGGGCTTTCTGAATGCTAAGCAAGCATACAGAAACAGAGCCAACTGAGCTACATCCTCAACCCCACACAAAACAAAATCTTACCCGCCCCCCCCCCCCATTGTGTTTCAGATTGTTGTTATAATGAGAGGATTGCCTGGCAGTGGAAAGACACATGTTGCAAAACTTATTCGGGTGAGTATGGGAAAGCAAAAAAAAAAAATTTGCTTGTGTTAGTGGGCAGTATGTTATTCATACAGGTATCTCCCATGTGATCAGTTGTAGAGGCCCTTAGTAGATGTTTCCCTTGTAAGTTTTTTATCCATTTAGACAATTTTGCCTCTGGTTGATTTAAAACCATCAGAAATTTTTATTTTATTTAGCCACAAGTGGGAACTTTAATGTGTTTGTCAACTTGGTTTGCTTTTTTTTTTTTTTTTTAATCTTCTTGACTGTTGTATTCTTAGGATAAGGAAGTAGAATTTGGAGGACCTGCACCCAGGGTTTTAAGTCTAGATGATTATTTCATCACTGAAGTAGAAAAAGAAGAAAAAGATCCAGATTCCGGAAAGAAAGTGAAGAAGAAGGTATGATGTAATCCTCCTAGACCTGTTGGTAGAATTTTAAGGAAAATACATTAAGGAAGAGATGGGGTTGTTTGTTTGTTTTGTTTTTTGAGACAGGGTTGGTTTATTGCTGTTTGAGGCAAGGTATTCCATAGTCCTGGCTGGCCTGGAACTCGCCAACTTGACCAGGTTAGTCTTGAACTCACAAGGATCTGCTTGTCTCACCTACTAGCATTCAAGGTGTGTACCATCATGTCTGGCTTGAGTTGCAGGGTGTTTTGAAGATGACTACTTCCTGTCTTCTAGTACTGGCTTTGGTACTTAGGTGTGAAGGCTGCAAAGTCCTCCTATTTCTGTGTTAGCAGGCTGAGTCTGATTCCCTCCTCCTGTTAACCCCATCTCTCTGTGGTCTTAGGTGATGGAATATGAATATGAAGCTGAGATGGAGGAGACGTACCGCACCAGCATGTTCAAAACATTCAAAAAGACTCTGGATGATGGTTTTTTCCCTTTCATCATTCTGGATGCTATCAATGACAGAGTTAGACATTTTGACCAGTTTTGGAGTGCAGCAAAAACCAAGGGTTTTGAGGTATGGTCTTAGAAGAACTTTTGAAGTGCTTTTAGCTTGAGTTTTCTATTTCTTGGTGTTCTCATTACTTATTTCTGTTTAGGTGTATTTGGCTGAAATGAGTGCCGATAACCAGACTTGTGGCAAGAGAAATATTCATGGAAGAAAGCTTAAAGAAATAAATAAGGTGATTTTTTTAGGAACATGGGTCTGGAGTACCCAAACATCATTCTTTCAGCATCAGCACTGTATCTTAAGGTCACCCATCTCATCTCTTCTTTCTGAATGTCTTTTCTACCTGCTTCAATAAATGTCTTCCTTTCTGTGTTTTAACTGGAAGGAGTTGCCTTGCTCTTCTTGGAACTAGCCTGTTGTAGCATTAATTGGATTTATCTTGACAGTTTATTTCATCTTTAATAGGAGTAGTTGTCTGAGATAACTTATCCTGAATATTTCAATAGATGGCTGATCATTGGGAAACTGCACCTCGTCACATGATGCGTCTAGATATCCGTTCCTTGCTACAAGATGCTGCAATTGAAGAAGTAAGTATGTATCTTTGCCTCAAATGCAGTTAAGATTAAGCAACACATTTCACTTTCTTTACTTGAAAAGTTTTAAACTTCCAGAAAAGCCACATGAGCAATGTAAGTGCACATATGTACCTTTTAATGATCTTAATGAATCTGATTGTTAATATTTTCCCACATTTTTCTTTATAAATACTTAGTAACATTATAATACCATTACTGTAGAACCATATGAAAGTTAAGTTGACAAATCTTCGTCCATCACCCCTAAATATGTTGATGGCTGTCTTCTAAGAACAAGGACATTCTCTAACAAATTTAGTTAATTATAAAATTTAAGAAAGTTAGCATTAGCCAGGCTGATAACATACACCTTTAGTCTCAGTACTTGGGAGGCAGAGGTAAGCAGAGCTCTGAGTTGAAGGTTAGCCTGGTCTACAGAGTGAATTTCAGGATAGTCAGATCTACATAGAGAGACTCTGTCTCAAAAAACCAAGAAGAAGAAATATAGTTAATTATATTAAGTAAAATATGTTTCCTAAATTATGTTTGTTTGTTTGTACTTTAATTTACTTAACCCTACTTTTCCCCTAGGCCATACCCCACAGCCAGTTCCTTAATTCAGCCTCTGAATTTCCTTGAGTTAGGTTCAAAATAGTCTATATTTAGATTTCATCACCTGTCCTGATGATGTACTTTATAACACCTTTTTGTGTGGGATGAAACTGGGCCACTGTATGGCCCTGACTGGCCCGGAACTCCTTTTATAGATCAGGTTGGCCTTGAAGTCACAGAGAAGACATGCACCACCATGCCCAGCTTTGATGACTTTTTATAATTTGAAAAATGGCTCACTCAGTAAAATGCTTGCCATGAAAGCATATGACCTGTATTTTGAATCCTACACTCATACAAACACTGAACACATTGGCCCTTGCCTGTAATCCCAGTACTTTGGAGGGGTATATAAGATCCTCAGGGATCTCTCTTATATAACCAGCACTCGAGGCAGAAGCAGGCAGACCTCTGTGAGTCAAGGCTAACCTGTTCTACTTTCAGGACAGCTAGAGCTGTTACACAGAGACACCTTGTCTTCAAAAACCTTGTCTGTTAAAACCAAAAGAGAGAGATCCCTGGGGCTCAGTGGCTAACCAGTCTAAATTGTTGAGTCCTAGGTTCAATGAGAAACCCTGTCTCAGAAAATAAGGTGGCATACGCCTTTAATTTTAGTACTTTGGAGTCAGAGGTCAGCTGGTCTGTAGATGTGTTCCATGACAGCCAGGGTTACACAGAGAAACCCTACCTGGGGGAAAAAAAAGTAGAGAACTATATAATAGAGGAAGACACCTGCTGTAAACTCTGACCTGCACACATGTCTCCCACACTTTGAAGCATATACACTTATGCCTGCTGTTACAGTTCAGGGGATTTGAATTTAGGTCATTAAGATTGCTTGTCCTAGCTGGGTATTGGTGACACACACTTTTAATCCCAGCACTCGGGAGGCAGAGGCAGGCGGACCTCTGTGAGTTTGAGGCCAGCCTGGTCTACAGAGAATGTTCCAGGACAGCCTTGAAAACAATACAGAGAAATCCTGTCTGGGAAAAAAAAGAAAAAAGAAAGAAAAAAAAATCCCAGATTCAGACTTACATTATAAAATGTAATTTCTCAGCCTACCATAAAAACAATTTTTATGTATATAGACCAGTTGTTCTGTAGAGTGCCCATAAGTTTGAGTTGTCTGTTTCCATTAGTTTAAATTAATAGTAGACGGGGCTGGGGAGATGGCTGAGTGGGAATTAACTCCTGCAAATTGCTCTCTGACGTCCTGTTGTGCGCCAGGGCAATGGACACATGTCTATGTTCACACAAGTAAATGAATGAATGTATAAAAACAAAACTTTGGCAGGAATGCTGCACAAATTATCTGTTCTAGGTGCCTCACATTTGGTTCTCATCATTTGAAATGTCAGTTTACCTCATTGTGATTAAGGTGTTGGTCTGAACCTTGGCACCAGGGTTATATCGAGTTTTTCTCCTTTTTTCAATTTGTAATAAGTAATCTATAAATATCTATTAGTTAATTTTTTTCCAACACATTTTCACTCATTTCTAACTCTTTTTTTTTTATTTCTACTTTATGTGCATTAGTGTTTTGTCATGGGTGTCTGGTCCCCTGGAACTGGAGTTACAGACAGTTGTGAGCTGCCTTGTGGGTGCTGGGAATTGAAGAGCAGTCCGTGTTCTTAATCACTGAGCTATCTCTCCAACCCCCATTGCTAACTTTTGATGGTAGTTATTAGTTTGGTGGAAGAAAGTTTTTATCATGAACAGAGAATGAATTTCTGTCTCAATGATTTGTGTACTTCTGTTTTGTTTGACTTTGTTCTTTGAATAGTGCAGTTTTTAATGTGTGATTCTGAGGCTTGGGAACAGACACTCCTTTTGCCCAAGTTTATAGCCACAGGTGATAGAATTGATCATGCCACCTTCTAAAAGCATACTCTTCTTTTCCTGGCTTTCATGAGTCTATATTCTGGCTTTCCAGTTCTCTCCATATCATCTCAGCATGGTTTCCTTTTCTGACTTAGCCTTTCCAGACCTTAAGAAATCACATAGAACTCTGTCCTTAGCTCAGTTGTTTGTTTGTTTATTTTTATTTTTTTGTTTTTAAGACAAGGTTTCTCTGTGTGGCCCTGGCTGTCCTAGAACTCATTCTATAGACCAGGCTGGCTCAAACTCACAGAGATCCACCTGCCTCTGCTTCTCAAGTGCTGGAATTAAAGGAATGTGCCACCATTGCCCAGCCTTAGCTCAGTTTTTACTTTGCACATGAAAACAGTCTTTCTGAGATTATAAGTTTTATGTCCATACTAGCTTCCTAGATTATCTCTTATGTATCTTATAAACACTGGCATCTGTTATATTTACATCACTACCTTAAAAGTAACAATTTTGATGAGGACTGATGGTGCTTTTAATCCCAGTGCTTAGGAGGGAGAGGCAGGTAGTTCTCTGTGAATTTGAAGCCAGACTGGTCTATGTAACCAGATCCTGTCCAAAAAAGATAAAAAGAGCTAACAGTTTTTAATGGGGTGCCTTAAATTCTTTCTATGATTATTTTCAGAAGTCTCCCCAAAACATTTCTTGTTTTGTTTTTTTGTTTTGTTTTGTTTTACGAGACAGGGTTTTTCTGTATTGTTTTGGAGGCTGTGGGTCCAGCCCGGCCTCCAACTCACAGAGATCCGCCTGCCTCTGCCTCCCGAGTGCTGGGATTAAAGGCGTGCGCCACCACCACCCAGCCAAAACATTCCTTGTTAGTGTAGCCTGAATTCCTGACTATGCTTCTCCTCCAGCATCTGCTGTCTCTTTAGGAGGAACCACCATGTTGGAAACACTGTTGTACTCTTCCTTGTACCAGCTTTGATGGTCTCCCTCAGGCATGTTAGTTATGTTCTTCTATGCTTTTACCTTCTAGTACATCTCACATCTCTGTGCTCTCATATCTGTAATTGTGCCCCTCCCCTGTCTCTCTTATTTTGAAATTTGATTAGATAAAACTTGTTAAAGGCTTTTAAAAGTCTGTAATCTCTTGAGTATGAAAAACAGGTACCCATCTACTTGGAGTAAAATATTTTGCCTAACTTTACAAGGATAAAGATGAAAATTCCAGGAACATCTTTCTGTGGTTTTCTTAGTCCCACATCAAGCGGGACAGAGGAGCCTGGGCTGTCTTGTCCTTATTGCAGATCCTAGTTAATCAATGTTTCCTTAAAATGCTAATGCAATCCTTTTTAAAAATGAGTATTGGCATATTGTAGGTAGAGATGGAAGATTTTGATGCAAATATTGAAGAACAGAAGGAAGAAAAGAAAGATGCAGAAGAAGAGGAAAGCGAACTGGTAGGAGACAGACCAACCACTTTGAACAAAGTGTCTCTTTGTTATTCTTAAGGAGTGTTTATGTTCAGATCTGTAGTTAGATCACTAGTGTTGAGACACACTTTTTATAGTAAAACTTTCCGTAATCATCCTCATGGAGACTTTAGATCCTTTTTATTTTTCCCTAGTCCAAAAAAGCTTTGTGGTGTAAAGAAAAATTTATAAGAGTGCTAAGAAACTCATCTTTGTACTCAGCTAGCTGTGGGTGGTGGTAAGAGAATATACTTTCGAGAAAGTACATTACATATGAAAGGGCATTTTTTTCCATTCCAGCAGGTATGTGGTATAGTCTATCCATTATATACATATTTGTCTCTTCTTTGCTATAAGATCTCAAAATTGAGTTCTGTCACCTAAGGCAGAAGAACTTATTGAATGAAGAGGGGAAGGGCTGCCACTGGCTGCTGGATTTGTTCTTGTTTTGTCTTGTTACGTGATGGCAAAAATGACTGTGTAGGCAATGGATTTTTACCAAGGCTGATGAGAAAATAATGTGGGTTTAAAGTTCTGTGTACCTCCTATAAATGTTTTTGATTATGCCTCTGGAGATGTTTGCCTTACCCTGTCACTCAAGAATTGAAACCTATACAATTACTGACGTTTTAGTGTTGGCCAATGAGGTACAGAGATTAACAATGCCTTTGGATAGTATTGCTTCTTAAATCCACAGTATTACTTGCTTTATTTGATATTTCAGCTCTTGCTAAAGTTACTTCTCATACTTCTCTTAATGAAAATGTACAGAGATTCCTGATTCCTGTCCCCTAAAACATAGTCTACAAGGAATGTGTGACATAGAAGACTCTTGATAGAATCTGTGTTTATATAGCACTGGTGTTGACCTCTACATTCCTAGATTTTTTTTAATGTGTATTAAAAAATAAGCTTTAAAGTTAATGATAATTGAGTCTCAGTATGGTTTTTAATAGTCTTATTTTGCTTAATCAGGTTGCATTTTGACATACATACTCTAAAATGTGAGTAGGAAATTTATTTAAAGGCCCACACTGTTCTGGATAGCAGTTAATAACCTCACTAGCTACTTGTAGTGTGTACTAGAAAGTGAGTTAAAGAAATCCACAATTATTAGCTTTTGGAACTCCACCTTTTGTGGTAGTTTTATTTCAGGATATGCTTTATCTCACTTGCTTAAATGTAGTCAACCTAGAGCTTTTAATTAAATGTACAGTTACTTTTTAAAGGGGAAACACATTTGTAACACTAGTTTTGCATCAGAGACCTGGTAAGGAAGCCTTAAAATTCTACTCTGCTGGACTGTTTTATTTCCATGTGGCCTACCACTTTAAGAAGCTAAAGGATGATGGTTTAAAGGATGACCAGGATGGTTCCCAGCAGGGGAAAATAAATATACTTTACTCTAAGTACCCAGTCACATAGCAGAATCCAGCTCTTTTACTTTTGGAATCTATCCCAAGGGTAAAAGATTCCTGGAGAATACTAACCAAGGTTATATGAATGAGTTTTATGTCATTCAGACCACTTTAACAGAATTCTCAGTAAACTACATTTTCAGTTCTGTACTTCATGAAATCCAAACTTTTCTTAGGTAAAAGAATCCTTAGGGATTGTTGGTGAGGTAGATTCCTGCCTTTAGTGCTTTTGCAAACCTAGTACATGTGGTTCAGAGTCTATAAGTATGCTACTCTAGTGATGCTTGTGATTTTAGGGGTTTTTGAGGTAACACTTGTACACATTTCCTCAGTATTTAACTTTGAACACCATCACATCAGCACAGCCTTTTCTTGGTTTGATCTGTTTTTCAAAAAAAAAAAATGTAATTTATAATCTGAAAAACTACCTAGTAATTCTTAGTTCTGATAGACAAGCAATGTATAAATGCAAAGGTTTCCTGGATTATGATGCTCAGGCGACTCTCCTGTAGAGATTGTTACGATGTCTTCAACATGTTTTCAAGGCAGCTGTGTGGCAGTCTGCTCTATGACCTTGAACATTCTCAACAGTAGAGAGATGACTCCTAGGAGACAAATCTTCAATGAATTTGTCTGGTTCACTAGGTCCTAATAGTAACATTTCTGTATAATGGGATCTAATTGAAACCGCAGTCCAAATAAAGGAAAAGATGAATCGTAATAAATGACATGGGATAAACTGACTAGAGGAATAAACAGAAGGAATTACTACATAGTTGTAGGCACCCTGGGACATTGGAAAATGTTTGGGGAATTTGTTTAAAATAAATTACTCAGTTATCTTATGTAAGCTGTAAATTGCTTGTGGTAATTTCTGGTTTATCACATAACAGGAAAACATAAAAATTAGAAGCTATCAAAAATAATTTTATTTTCATCTGGTGAAAGAAATCTGCTCTGAAGTTAATTCAATAAAATTAGCCTGTGTAAGATCTAACTGGTACATGGATTGAGTCATTTTAAAATGAGTGTGAACTTGATAATGGGGTAGTTGGGTTCAAATACCAGTTTTTCTTTTCCTCTTAAAATGACACTGAAATGCTATCTTGAAGAACACTTTTGGACATCATGGCTTCAATTACTTGAGAATAGCAGTTGTACTTAGAAAGTAAACTTGCTAGTTTATAAATTTTCTGAGTGATATTGATCCTGGCTCAGTAACTATTTGTACATATTTGCCATAATTGCTGCACATCTGGTGTTGAGGCTACAGTTGAGTCCTTAGCACACTGCCTCAAAGTGCCTTCATGATCCTGTCATGATGACTGCTCTGAAATGTGCAGTCAAGTTTGGTGAATTTGGTCACTTAACTTTCTTCAAGGATAATAAAGTTATATTTTCCATAGGATATATTTATAACTAGTGAGTGGCAACTGAATCCATTCCCAGTTTTAATGCTTTTCCAATTCAAACGTGTTATGCATGTATGTGTCTCTTTCTAACCCTTCGAGCTTCTCTCTGTGTACGATTTAGGGTTACATTCCGAAAAGCAAATGGGAGATGGACACTTCTGAGGCAAAGCTAGGTGGGTATTTCCTTTTTCCTGTTTTTATATGTGATACCTGAAGGTCATGGTCATAGAGTGCTCCACTGCACAGAGTAAAGGCAGAAACTTCTGCTTACATCCTCAGTCATTTCACTAGCTTTTGCCTTGGCTACTTAGGTCTGTGACAGAGTAAAAAGTTGGGTTTTGTTTTTTGTTTTTTTTACAAAAAAACAATGCTTTTGATATCATTCGAAGTTTTTAGGATAATTAGAAATATTTGATAAGCATAGTAACATGCTGTCACTTCTAACATTCATATTTAGTATTAATTAGAAATGTGCTCCTAACATTTCTTTTTTAAAAGAATATTTGCCTGTAACCCAAAGTTGAACTTGTTTGTGAGTACTTTAGTAATAATTATAATAAATACTAGGGATTAAAAAGAAGATATCTTGTGTAATAAATTCGAGTTTCTGTGTTTCAAAGTAAATACATAATTGAAATATTTAAGAAGACGCCATTTAAAATTTCATTCATTCTGTTTTTAGTCCCAAGTTACAAGGTAAACCGGTTTGAATGATTGTTTAAATCAAAGCTTAGAGTTGCCTGATTTAGTCAAGTAAAAAAATTGTATGTATTAAGTGGATTCCTGAAGTATTATAGTGTGATAATGTAAGGTGATGTTTTTTTTCAGTCTTTTTTTCTTCACTTAAAGAGACCAATTTAACATGTCAATTTCTGTGTCAGTAGAAATTAAAGGAACCATGCCAGGACTTACTGATAGGAAAGGTAACTACAGTTTTCCTGTGATGGACTGTTATTCCAGAACTAAGCAACCGTCTCAGTGACCTAAGTCCATATACTGACTTTGGCTATGCAGCACTTTTGCTGCTGAGGTCATGTGACCTTTACATCAAAGGGAAGTAAAGTGGCTCACTTGGGTTAGAGATAGCAGTTGATTTTGACTAGGTTGTGTCTTAAAAGATAGGTCCATAAACTGTAGTATTATGGGAACTATCATGTGAATAGGTGCTTACTATAAAATCTAAAAAATTTAGCATGTGTCAAGTAAAAATGGTTTGTGACTATCATATTCGTCTGCAAATCTTTCCTCTGAGAAACTTAACAGTAATCAGCTCTCTTCCCACACATACTTTTTTGCTTAAATGCAGTTAAATATTTAAGAAAATAGTAACCGCAGCTTACATTTTTAAAAGAATGATATCTTAGTTTTACTTCTTTTGAATTAGGTTGACTCTGTTTGAAGTGTTGTACTTTTTAAATACCCTTAAGACTAGAAGATCATTTGTTTCTGCTGGTGCTTTATTTAGTGATGAGCTTCCGTGTCAAAGAGTGATCATAAAAATAAGGGCATTGTAAGAGTGATGATTATTTTAGCAAATATTCTCCCAAGGTGTTATGTAATACATGATGTGGGATTGTGCTTTTTAAAAAATGAGCCATTTCATTTTCTATTTTCCTTTCTAGTTTTAGAGGAGAAAAGAAAATGGAACATAGCCGTGATGACTGTTCAAGAAAAATGTTATTAATGTTTGTACTGATTTCTGGGAAATATGACTTTTCTCTTATTTCTCAGAAATGTGTCTTATACAGTCTGTCAATTTTAAAGACATTACACAGTGAATTGCAGAAGTGGGTTTATCATAAATCTTTTCAGTAATGGCACTAGTAATCAATCTAGAAAGGGAAATTCACTTCATTGTAAAAGGGGTGACTGTGATGTTTTGTATAAGAACCTAGCATCTGACACTGCTGGATTATCTTGAAAGTTAATCCAGCCTGGGAAGAAGAAAAATTGAGTGTAAGCTTTATCAAAGTGCTTACTCCTTTTGAAATTGGCCTCTCACTCATGAGCGTCATCTGAGAAATAGCCTATTTGTGTTGCCTTTCATATCTCATCAGATTTAATGTTTGGTTACCAGGTGCAATTTACTTCTCTGAGTATTCTACCAGCATTCTGAAATTTCTATAAGCAACATGATTATGTTGAGGTGGAAGCATAACAAGCTTTATCTGTGTTACACACTGAGCTGAAAAAACTGAGACAAAGCTGAGGGTTTGATTTTTAAATGAGTCTCCCAGTAAGAAAACACTTTTCTACTTACTCTTCCAAGCCGCTGACCAGAATTCATTGCAAAATCTTTATTTGTGCTTAATATACAGGTCAGCCTGTGTGTGTCTGTTAAATCGGAAGCAACATCAGTTTAAAAGTTATTGGCCTAAGTTGTATCTGGCATCGGATTGAATGACCAGTGTTAGTTATACCTGACTGCTCTTTCTTAACTGGGAAATAGACATGGTCTGCTAGGATTTAGTACTACACCTACTTCAATTCTAGTAATGTTGAGTTTTAGTTTCTCACACTTGTATGACCTAGTATGTTTGAGACTGTTATCATCCTAATAGGTTTCTGCTTTTGTCATCTTAATGTCACTTTCTGTACTTAGGAGCTGTATTTTAGCCTTCTACTCATCAGACAAACTGAATCATATTTTCACAGTTGAGGTGTAATTGTTATTTGTGTAGGCACATAACTCTTGTATGTTCACCTTGAACAAGTTTTCAAATACCATTTATATTTAGAAAATATACAGATGTATCTATGGAATTTTTCTGTTGCGCTATAGTAATGAGCAGTGTTTTAAAGATGTGGGCAAATTCTGTGACCCACCAAGTTGGATCAAATTCATCCTCTTAAAACATCATCTTTTGCAACCCAGGCCTCTGATGTGTAAGTGAAGTGGACACCTGTCTTTCTTCTGTAACCAACACCCAGATTCCTCTTCTCTTACTTTATGCCACCCAAGTGTTTGGGATTCTAGTATGTGTGTGGATGAGTGTTCAGCCTTTCTTCAGCACTCAAAAGAAACTTTAAACATGCTTGTACAATAAAATTTCAAATCAAAAGTTTCAAATAAGGGTGCTCTGACTAGAAATGCAGGCTTGGGGGCTTCAAGTTGCAAATACAGAACACATGATCTGTACCTCCTGCCATTACCTAGTGGACAAGGAAATACTCTTGCAGTTTCCACCTGCCTTTCTGCAATGCTGCCTGGCCGTGCTCTGTTGTTAGAATTAAAATGTGAAACGTTCCCTTCAGAGTATGTTCATGCAAATCAATTGTTCTAAGTTTGGAAATCCTTGAAGTTTATTTAATGAGTGTACTGGAGCTTCTTACTCTCTGGTAAGACACTGTGTTTCTAAGGTTTTGAACTAAGGTGTTTTACTACTTATGGGATATTTTGGGTTTTCTGATACCATATATTGTGTCCCTATGTGGCCAAAGGTTCTTTACCTGTCTGTAGAGCCATTTGGTACAGCATTATATCCACAAAAGAAGTAGAAGATTGGTTCTGTGCAGCCCGTCTCAGGGAAATTTTGTTGAAAAAAGATGAAACAATTTTCTAGAGTTTGTAAATTGTTGTCATTACATAACTGATTTTTCAATGATAATTGCTTTTGTGAGGTAAGGGTATGAGACCTAAACCCTTTGCCAGTTATGCAAAATCTTAATGGCTTCTTAAAGCTTGTATACAAGTAGTTGGGTGTGGAGTTTGAATATTAAAAAGCATAACTTCTCCCTCCTTGCCACCGCTTTCATTGTACTGTCCATATAAAATTCTTTCCAACTCGGTGCCTTAAAGATTTCTAGTGTACACATTTTGCATCCTTTATGGAGTTTGAATGTTTGTTATTTGTTTCTGAAGCAGTTAAGCTTTCCTTTATTAGCTCACTTTAACAATAGTGTGTTTGGATAACCTCGGGGGTGTAAGTGCGTCACTGTAGCTCAGATGTACATAACTCGTAATAATCCACATCTTTATTCAAAATCAATATTAACAACAAATAAAAAAGACACAACACATTCTCATTGCATGTTATTTAAGACACCTAACCTCATATCTCATAAATCCTAAATGTGTTGTTTATTTGATAATAGTGAGTTGTTGGGAGGCCAGCACCTTTCAGATTTAAGATTAAGAAAGAAATAACCAGATCTAGTCACTTGGGCTGATATACCAGTCCATAGCATGGTGAGTCAACAGTACTTTACAGTATGCTCAAAGAGGAGGTCTCATATAGTCAGCTTACTCATAAATACTACTCATGAGTGTTCTTAGCCAAAATCATAATCAAAATCACATCCTTAAACATTATCTTGTTACTATCTTGTTGCTATCTAATTGTCATATGATACAGTATCACACATCATTATAGATCAACTAAGTGGTATTAACCCCATGTTAAAGAAAAAAATAATTATTTTTAAAGAGAACTGGCTTTTTGTTTGTTTTATTTTTCTTTTTAGAACATAAGAGCTGAAGTATGATTTTTTTTTCCTGAGGATGGGACGGTCTTTTTTAGACTTACCCATATTTATTGCTAAAACCATCAAAATATACATATTATCCTGTAAAACATCAAACAGACGTGGGAATCACACAAAATTTGGTATTTTCTTAGCCAAGAAGATAGTTTGGATCTGAAAATGATGCTGCATTGAAAAATGTGGGTGTGCCCTCTGGAAACAATCTCGCCCTCCTTTTTCTTTTTGTGCTGGGTGCTGATTCACACACTGTTAATGCTGTGGCTCTGTGTTTGTCCCTCAGACAAGTTGGATGGCTTGAGGACTGGCACTAAGCGGAAACGTGACTGGGAGGCGATTGCCAGCAGGATGGAGGACTACCTACAGCTTCCTGATGACTATGAAACTCGTGCTTCTGAGCCCGGGAAGAAAAGGGTAAGAGACGGCTGAAATGTGAAGACTCATCCAAATAGCATTTGGTGTTTAGAAAGTTGGGAATGGAGAAATGCCTGTCAGTAAAGTGCTTGTCATGCAAGTATAAGGACCCAAGTTCAGTCTCTAGCTCCCAATAAAGACAAAAGGGGCTGCAGTTAACAGGCACACCTACCCTTTCAGCACAGATGAGTCAATTTTTGAAAATTTATTTATTTTTATTTTATTGGTATGATTGTTACCTACATGTATGTTATATATGCCATAAGAATACCTGGTGCCTGCAGAGACCAGAAGGAATATTGGACCTCCTGGAAATGGAGTTACAGATACGTATAAGCTGCCAAATACTTTTGAGATCAAATCTGGGTCCTCTGCAAGAGCAGTAAGTGCTCTTAACTCCTGAATTATCTCTCTAAACCTTCTTTGTATTTCTTTTAAATTAATTAATTAATTTTCTTAGTGTTTGACTATTAGACAGTATTTTAATATGAGAGAATAAAAATGTTAGTAGATTATCATCATGGTGTCTGTCATTTCAAAGAATCCATATTTCAAAGCTCATTGATAAACTGCAGAGAAGTGAAGTATGATGGTTCACCTTTAATTCCATCACTAAAAAGACAGAGGCAGCAGTGAGTTGCAGGCTGGCTTTGTCTTGGGAAACCAAAAAAGTTCAAATACTGAAGATATAGAGTAAACCCACTCTTGTCTGCGTAGTTTGAGGGGATGGGAAAAGGAAATCCCATTAATGGCCTTTCACTTATGCCCAGCCACATGCAAGGACTGAGGCCAACCAAAGTGGAATTGGCTCAAGCTAGGCATGGTGGTGGATCCCTGCAGTCTTAGCATCTTGGGAATGAATAAAAGCAGGAAGGTTGCCTATGATTTGAGACCAGCCTGGGCTGCTGAGTGAGACCCAGTCTCACAAAACACAAAGAACAGTAGGAGTGGCTCTCCTCAGGACCTGACTTGTGGGTTACAGCTCTGGTGACAATGAATAATTGGAAATGAGAACTGTTTTTCTGTTTTTACTCAAATAACTATGACTGTCTTCAAAAGGTGATTCTGTAGAATGGGTCGCATTAGAAATGACTATGCTTTCAAATATCATTCGTGTTGAGTGTGTAACTCAGTGTTTAAGCACTTGCATTGTTTGTCAGGTTCTGGGATCCATCCCCAGTTTCACAAATAAATGAATAAAATTTCAAAAATACTATTTATGACTTTATTCTTAACAGGAGTTGTATTTCCTCACACATAAATTAGAAAGAGCAGTGTCAAGAGGCAGTATTTAGTGCCTCTTTAAAGAGTTAGAAAGTGGTTGATCTTCAAGTAATTTTACTTTCTTAGAAATATTTGAATGACAGGCTAAAGAGATAGCTTAGCGGTTGGAGCATTGACTGCTCTTCCAGGGAAGCTGAGTTCAATTCTCAGCATAGAACCTGAGTTCACTTCCCAGAAGCTAAGTTCAATTCCCAGTTCATGGCAGATCACACCTGTATTTAACTTCTGTTCCAGGTGATCTAATACCCTTGGCAAAACACCAATGCACATTAAATGAATAAATTAAAAAAAATATTTGGATGGCAATGGATGGGAAACACATGTACCTCCAACCTTTGCGTGTCAGTAAAGTTTTTTCTGTATGATTTTTTTTAACTTTTTGTCATTTTGTTTTTAATTATTTTTTGAGTGTTGTATTTATAACACTTGTAACCAACTCTCTCCCCACTCCAGTTTTTCCTGTGTGTACCCCTCAATTCATGATGTTTTCTTCCTTAATTATTAATGTATATATACATATGAGTACAATATGCTGGGTTCACCGAGTCTCCCCCAGGTGAAGAGCCATCGACAACTACTGACTGTTAAGAGGGCTAAAATGAGGCTTCTCCAGGGATAAGAATCCTGGTGGATTATCCAATTCCAAGTGGTCATCTTTTTTTTCTTTACCTCAAACCTTTGAGGTCAGCAAAAATTATTCTGTATGATTTCCTTTCTAATTTTTTGTTTTCAATAAATCCTGACAGCAATTTCCCCTCCATCCCTCCCATCCTCCATCCCTCCTGCCCTCCCCTAGATACATTTTTTTACAGTTAAATGGCCCCCCAAAAAAAAGACATGATGATATAAATCTCAAAAGTACCTTTAGGAAAATTAGAAGGAAATTGGACATTTAAGAACCAGTTTCTGACCAAAGTTATTTTTCCCCCCTTGTAATTGATTTTTAGTGTTTTCACGGTAGTTTATTCATTCTGAAACTTGAATGTGTAAGGTCTGTAATAATAATAATAAATAACTGACTTTAAGAGGATAAGTTTCATTAGAGATATGCATGAAATACAGTAGTTTCTAAGTATTAACTTTCTCTGGCACATGCCTTTAATCTCAGCACTTGTGAGGCAGAAGCAGGCTGATCTTGGTGAGTTCAAGACCAGCCTGGTCTACAGAGCTAGTTCCAGGACAGCCTCCAAAGCCACAGAGAAACCCTATCTCAGAAAAAAAAGAAAAAGAAAAAAAATCAGTAGTCATTGGCCAGCAGACAGCTCAGAGGTGAAAGTGCCTGCTGCCCAGTGGTACAAGCCTGATTACCTGGGTTTGATCCCCAGAACCCGCAAGAAAAGTGGGATGAGAAAACACAGAGAGTCTGACTCTCTGACTCTCCACATGCTGCGACACGTACATGCCTGTGTGTGCATGCATGCTTTCACACAAGCACTAATAATAGCACAGTTTTTTGGCTTTTGTTTGTTCATTTTGGTTTGGTTTTGGGTTTTATTTTATTTTTGTTTCTTCCCTTTTTTGTTGTTGTTTGTTTGTCGAGACAGGGTTTCTCTGTGTAACTGCTGTGGCTATCCTAGAACTCTCTTTGTAGATCAGGCTGTCCTCTAACTCAGAGATCCACCTGCTTCTGCCTCTGCCTCCTGAGAGCTGGGATGAAAAGCATGTGCCACCACAGCCAGGCTGGTTTGGTTTTTCAAGACAAGGTTTCTCTGTGTAGCCTGACTGTTCTGGAACTCACTCTGTAGGCCAAGATATTCTCAAACCCAGAAATGCACCACACCCAGCAAAAAACTATGTTTTAAAATTCAGTTATTTATGCTAAATCAACGTTGTATTTTTAATTTATGTCTGTGTGTCCTGAGTATGTGTACATGCCACCGTGTGTGTGTGTGTGTGTGTGTGTGTGTGTGTGTGTGTGTGTGTGTGTGTGTGTGTGTGTGTGTGTGTGTAGATCAGAGAACAAGTCTGAGGACTTGGTTCTGTTCTTCCACCTTTACATGGGTCCCAGGGGCCACGGGCACATGGTTAGGCTTCGTGGCAGACACTTTTACCCATTATCTTAGTTAGTACTTCTATTGCTGTGATAAAATACCATCAACAGAAGCAGCTTGGGTCACACTCAATCCCCGAGGGAAGTCAGGGCAGGAACTCAAGGCAGAAACTTGGAGATAAGAGCTAAAGCAGAAACTGGATGAAGCTGCTTGTTGGCTTGTTCCCTATGGCTTACTCAGCTTGCTTCCTTACACGTCTCAGGACCACCCGCCCAAGGCGACATCACTCACATTAATCAAGAAAATGCTCCACAGACTTGCCAATAGGCCAATCTGATAGAGTCATTTTCTCAGTTGAGGGTCCCTCTTTCCAAATGATTCTAGTTGTGTCAAGCTGACAAAACAACAGCAAAAACCTAGCCAGCCATTTCAGTGACCACTAACACTAGAATTGTTTCCTTTTTTTGAGACAGGGTTTCTATATGTAACAGACCTAGATGTCCTGGAATTTGCTTTCTAGATCAGGCTGGCCTCAAACTCACTGAGATCTGCCTGCCTGTGCCTCCTAAGTGCTGGGACTAAAGGTGTGCACCACCACTGGCTTAAAATCAATGTTTTCTTTAAAAAATAATAAATAAATATATCCCAATCCACCCCCATCCCACCTGCCCTCTCTCCTAAATATAATCTTTAATAAGTAAAAATTATATTTTGTCTAAGTTTTGAAGTTTAGAGTCTAAACTCCAGCTTAAAAAATGTAGGACTGGAGGGGTGGCTCAGCAGTTAAGAGCACTTGCTGCTCTTGAAGAAGACCCAAGTTGGGTTCCCAGCACCTACAAGGTAACTTAGAACTGTCTTAATTCCAGTTCCAGAGAATCTGATGCCCTCTTCTGGCCAAGAATATTGCACGCATGAGGCGTACATACATACATACAGGCAAAAAGCCCATACACAGGGTAGAAAGAATTTTTTCAAGTAGCTAGATACAATTACTCTGTACTTAAATATTGAGGATGCTCTGGGCATTTAAATTTACTGTGAGCTGAGTTAATCTTTTCTTTATTCAGTGGCCATTGAACGTCTGCCCATCCATCATTAACAGTAGTAACATTACAGTAAAATATGTGCCTTTGTTCCTAAATGCAAGTATGAGTATGTATGAATTACTCATAGTACATATTTTTTGGGCATAAAGCTCAATAGTAAGAGACTTGCCTAACGTACAGGGCCCTGGGTTTCATCTCCAATACCACCAAAAAAAGAAGATGGGTGTTTGAAGTAGCCAGGGAAGAGGAGAACGCCAAATTTGTTAATTCCCACCAGTACATCTGAAAAATTTATAATTTATTTTTGTTCTCTTCCCATAAAAAACTTGTGAAATTGCTTCCACGTTGGAGGATGTTATTTGATGCCACGGCCATTCATATTTGGCTCAAGAATAAACTATTTTAAGAAGATTCAAATGTGGGACTAGGGAGATGGCTTTAGTGGATAAAGTGCTTGCTGTACAAGTGTGAGGACCAGAGTCAGAGTTTAGATCCCCAGATCAGAAGTCAGGTGGGTGTGGTGGCCTGCCTGTAATCCCAGCATATGGAAACAAGGAGTCCCAGAGCAAACTGGCTAACTGTGCTAATGGCCTCTTAGAGCTCTTGGTACAAGTCTGAGATTCTGCCTCAATATATAAGGTGGAGAGCAATAGAGGAAGACACCAGAGATCAGCTGCTAGCCTCCACACTCACAGGTATGTGTACACCAGTGCACATGTATGCACACATACCACAGTTGTGTATACATGCACGACAAAAGTGGAAATAAAAATGGGGGGCTGGAGAGATGGTTCAGTAGTTAAGAGCACTGACTATTCTTCCAGAGGATCTGGATTCAATTCCCAGCATCCATATGACATCTCAGAACTGTTTAACTCCAATTCCAAGGGATCCAATACCCTTACACAGACATACATGCATATAAAATATAAATACATGCTGGGCAGTGGTGGCACATGTCTTTAATCCCAGCACTCGTGAGGCAGAGGCAGGCAGATCTCTGTGAGTTCGAGGCCGGCTGGTCCGACAGCCTCCAAAACAATACAGAGAAACCCTGTCTCGTAAAAAACCAAAAAAAAAAAAAATATATATATATATATATATGTGTGTGTGTATGTATGTATGTATGTGTGTATATATATACATACATAAATAAATAATGTTTTTAAAGACTCAAGTGTTAACCAGTTTTCCCTGCTACTACTTTATATATTCCCTCTGACCATGTGTTAGAAGCCTAGTCATTTCAGTCAGTCTTGCAAATGTTAAAAAAGAAAGTCAGTATACTTTAAAGCAATAATGTATTTCCATGACCAGTGTAAAGAGCACAGAATTCCAATGCTCTATATTTGGGACATAATAATTCACAAAAAATTAATTAAAGTATAGCATATTTCACTATAGTATATGCTTTGGTATTATGTGTGCAGTATAAGCAACAGTATCATAATCTCTCCTTAAATATTTTTATTCTTATAGAATATGAGATATATGCTATAAATATATCTCAGCTTATAAATCCACCGTTAAAAAAAAAAGTACCAATAGGGAATATTCCAGAACCCATATATCTGCAGTTGAAATCTTGCCATAGTAACATTTGAAGCAGTAGTCTCTGGTAACTTATGAATGAAAATGACATTATAGCCCCCTAGTTTTTCTTTGATTAAATTTCAAGAAATAGCTATTAGGCAGAGATAAAACTTAAGTTGTTTAAAGTTCATATATAATATGTTTCTATAAATGGATAGTCATCCTTCAGTATGGAAATTCAAAAGTAGGTATGCTAAGTTCCAGACAAGCCTAGGGAAACAGTGGTTAATTGCAAAGGATAAAGTGGGGAAGGGTGTCTAGACAGACTCTAGGTAGACAGGGCTCAGAGCTGTAAAATGAGAACTAGAAGAAAGTGTATTGCTGTGTAAAATGCCTTTGGTGCTGGCCACAGATGCCGTGGAGCTCACAGGACACAGCAAGAGGGCTTTAGTGTTAGAACTTGGCTTTATAGTTGGGGAAAAGTTTGAAACCGGTGAGCATCACAAGAAGGTATTTAAGAAGGCCACTGTGGCAGAGTTCTTTTACTTGTAATTTTTAAGTCTGTTAATCTACCCACTAAATTATCCAAAGAGGGCACCTTTGGGGTTCCTTCCCTGCTTTCAAACAACCCAGACTAATGCATTTTTCTCTTTAGGTGAGATGGGCAGACCTAGAAGAGAAGAAGGACGCAGATAGGAAAAGGGCCATAGGTTTTGTGGTCGGACAGACTGATTGGGAGAAGATCACAGATGAAAGTGGTCACCTGGCTGAAAAAGCCCTCAATCGAACCAAATATATATGAGACTTAGTTTTTGAATGGAGCATTATTCCTCTAAGGTAAGGGTACCCAGCCGCATAAATAGCCTATTTTGTGGTTGCTTCGAAAATATTGAGGACAGCATGCTTTACTAAAAATCATTTTTCTAGTTCTGAACAAGTAAGTATGTACTAGTACTAACATTGACAATAATGACTTTAGAAAAGAAAGCAGGCTTTTGTAACCTTGGAAAAGACTTAAGAAAAGCTTGGCTTCTCTTCTTGGGGAGGGTGGAGTTGTGGTAGGATAGATACTGAAGTCTACTGAGTCTTCTGTGTCCCAATTCCTGGAGTGACCCCGTTTTCTTTTCTTTCCAGGTGGTTCGCTTTGAGGTGACCTGAAGCCAAGACCTCATGAAGCTTCTTGTGTTTCCACGTTTCAATTTTGTTTTGTTTCTACCACTTTCATTTTTAAAAGTTACCCAGTATCCCCAAGAAATTTTAGAATCTTGCTGTACCCAAGCAAGATGTTAATTTTTCTTTTTAACTAATTTGGGGAGGGAGGGTTAGCTTAACTGTTGAAGTCTGGTGGGGATCCTCAGGAGGATTCCAACAGAATATTTCCTCCACTGTACAGTGTCACAGACTATCATCATTGCTTTGTGGTTGTTTTTGTTTTTTACTGTATGTGACTGGTAGTTGATTGTACTGGGATTAAAAACAATAAACTTTCATGATAAAGCCGATGGGATTCATGGGCTGTACAGCATGGGCCCTTTTCTCTTATTTTCTTAAATTTGTTTTTATTGCTATTTAAATGCAGTATGTCCTGATTACTTGCGTGAACACACTCAATTTCTTTCCTATTGAATAATTAGCACAACTGTTTATATAGCACATTATAAAACTCAAGGTTCAGTAATAATCAAAATATTCACCTTTACTTTTTAGCTGATTTTTTTTTCATGTCTTACTTTTCCTTAGCTGTTTTCAGGTGAACAGAACTAATATGCGCCACAACTCAAGCAGCTGCCTTACTTTGACCTTGAATTGTTGCTTTTTAAGTCAGGATGGAGGGAAGTGCACAGCCCTCTGACAAGCAGCCTGTGAGCTTGTCACTTTTCAGGTTCTTGCCAGATTGCTCATTATTGGAAAGGGTGGTCTTCTTCGTAGAATTTCATCTGTCGTGGATAATCCCAACCAGAAGCAGAGCTAAAACTCAGATGGCATTCTCCTTTAAATCTAGAAAGGGGGCTCTTTCCCTTATTACAGTCTGAAAATTAAAAAGTCATTTTTCTAACATGAAGGAAGATAAAGATGAACGTTCGTCCTCAAAACCCATTTGTAGTTCCCTGTAAGCCAGTTCAGCAACTTGTGAACCTGTTCACTGAAGACCTCAGCATTGTGTCATGGATGGAAATCTAGTTTTTCAACCTACATTAAATACTATGCCTAGAGCTAATACTTCCTAACAGTTTAGGAGTGTCACCTTGGGTTCAATAAAGATCTTACCAGAATGAAGGCACCAATGCAAACTGCAACAACTTCCTGTACTTTAGTATCTTCCTTGAAATTCGGAATGTTCAAGCCAAAAGACTAGGTTCATTAACAAATTAATACTGAATGTATAATTTGCTTCATTAAGTGGTTTCTACTATTTTCAGTGTTTAATAAGCTATTTTAGTGGCTAAGGCCTGTAACACATTTCTACATACTGACCCATATGGGCTACCTTTATTATACTGGAAAAAGATAGCAGGCAAGATAATCAAATAGAATTGTTGTTGTACAGACTTATTTACTACTTCTTAGAGCAGCCTCCCCCAACCTCTTCCCTACCCCCACTCCCACCCCTAGTCTTTTCTCACCAAAGCAAGTCTTCTAAAGTATATTCCCTGCTTGAGAAGAAAGGAAGACCTCTTTGTTCTTCAGTTACTCTTAACCTTTCTGTGGCATTTGAAAACCCATGAGATGAATGGTGGTTACCCATAAATCACGGGTCTTGCTGTCATAGCAGGAGCTGGAGGGAGAATTAACAGCATCAGCCATGGCCTGTGCCAGTTTTCAGAAGTAATTAGTGCAGCCGCAGGGATGAACATAGAGCTGCCTGGTTTAGGAACTGGGTGTAACAACCTCCTTGTACAGACAGTCATGAAAAGATAAGGAACCGGAAAGCAGTAAGAGAGATACCTATTAATATTTGATTCTGCTAGACCAATGGCAAACTGTTAAGAAATACTTAAGCTTTTATTATCACCAGAAGCAACCAAATAGAAACTCCACCAGTGATATGTTGGGAAAATTTGGGTTGTGTAAACATTCTTTAATAAGGCAAATCAAGTTATAGTACCAAACCTAGCATCCATGCATTTGCTAGTATTTTTAAGCTCTATTAATGCTGTGTTTCTTATTCCAGAAAGCGATTGGGTGTGCTTTTGCATTTGTAGTTAAATCATTAGTTTTATTTTAATGCATTTTGGTTTCTCGTATCTTGATACAAAATAGTCTGATGTTAGAAAATGCTTCGGCTATTTTAAGCCATCTGTAACATTTTTCATTTCAGGGATTCAGGTCTACTTGTGAACTTCCTGTACAAGGAACTTGGTAGATGAGGTATAGAAGATTTCCCATTTGAGAGTCATTTATTTAAAATTAAATTGGAATATTTCTAATATTCTAGTGACTTCTTGCAGCAATCATAAGATACCAGCAGTACACAGAAGCTGGTCTTTTTACTTTTCTTCTCTCACCCTGCAGTGCTCGGGATCAGTCCCAGAGCCGCATGTATGATGGGCAAGTGTCAGACCAACCAAGCTGTGTTCTCAGTATGTAAACTTTACTTTTGACCCAGTTTTCTAACAGTTTACATCTGGTTCAGATATTAGTGAATAACCCAGGAAAATTTTCTGGCTGGATTTATTTCTCTTGTGATGGTAAGAGCAAATCACAGAGGCTACCAGCCTATCCAGAGTCAAAGCATACATTTATAATTGGATTAACTAAATTCCTTTTTTTTTTCTTTTGTTCCTTTCAAGAAGTGTATTCTGTGTAACTCTTGAGCTTATCTTGGAGCTAGCTCTTGTAGAACAGGCTGGTCTCAAACTCAGAGATCCACCTGCCTCTGCCTCCCAAGTGCTGAGATTAAAGGCGTGCGCCACCACAGCCCGACTGGATTGACTAATTTTCTATTTAGGTTTCCTTGGTTTGGAGGCCCTCGGTGTTTGTGTTTTTACCCTGGTAACTGCAAGTTACATATACTTGTTAATGGGCATCTAGAACCTGGCTTATCTGCCAGGACTGTAAAAACAGCAAGGTCCCAGATACAAACAGACCACATAGCTGTTGCAGTTGGATTTTAGATTTTTAATTGAAGTATTTTGGCAGACCAAAGGAGAATGATTCTTTGTTTTTGTTTTGAACTCCACTTCCTCTCTCAGAACCTGTGTGACCTCAAATGACTTCTGAACCTGTCTGAGCGCCAGTTTCCTCGTCTGTAGAAATTAAAATAATAAACACCTGTTGGCATGGTATGGGCTGTAGTGAAAACCCTTAGATTTGTTTTGAGGTTAAATCGGAATAATGTACGCTGCTGCTGTCACAGTAGTACCTGCCACATAGAAGCTAAAAATCAGTAATAAGTTACTTCTTAACTTATTCCCACAAGCTTTTGAACTCAGTTTCCAACTGTCCTGAAGATAGTACTTGCTGCCACCTCATGTAGTCAGCTGCTCTAGATGGAACCAAGTCACAGGAGCCACCCAGGGTGTGGGGAGGTGGAAGAGTGATCATTTCCAGCATTCTCTGGAAGCTGGTGGCCCCTGTGTTCAGGACCAGCATGGAGGCTTGAGAGACTTGAGCAAAAGCTGATTGGATCCCTATAAGGGCAGGAGTCATGCCAGAATTGAATTGCCAGACTGCAGGCATGAGCAAAGCATTACATACTCAAACACAGTCAAGGTGTTTTGTGAGTATATTGTTACATTCTCGTGTATAAAATTGGAAAGGGTCAAGATGTCTATATTAAAGTCACTGCCATCTGTCCCCCCTCAGATTCCCACTGCTCTGCTTGTAACCAGCATTAAAAGTTAGTTTTAAGAAAAATTTGTGGACTGGAGAGGTGGTCAGTGGTTATGATCACTGACTGCTCTTCCGAAGGACTTTCTTTCAATTACCAGCACCAACACTGGCAGCTCATAACTGTCTGACACCCTCACAGACATAACATGCAGGCAAAACACAAATGCACATAAAACAAGTCTTTTTTTTAATTGTGGGTTAGCTTTAAGTATTAACTTTGCTAATGGCCTTTGTTTGCTACTTGTATTCCTTTAACAGTGTGTCTTAGTGGTCATTCAAATCATACATAAATATCTGGCTATCTCTCTTTAGTTTTCCAAAGGTAACATTTTATTATATGGGTGTTTTCTGAAAGCTTTAAGAAATAGTTTTAGCTATGTTAATGTTCTTATCATGTCATTAAACCTGTGGTACAGCTGTTAAGGTTTTATCATCTGTAGGCTTGAATAGAGCCCCTTCTGTATTTCTGATTCAAAGCAACCATCATTCTATTTTCTATTTGTATAGTATTGTCACTGAAAGGATGGTATATATGTAAAGTGCATTATATAGTCCTTTGGGACTGGTGTTTAGCTTTTGTCATTTGGCATATTCCTTTGGGACTCATTCAAATTGTCATGTGTATCAGTTATTTGTTTCTTTTTATTGCTAACTAGCATTAGATCCCTTGTGACTGTATCATATAGTCTGTATTGTTACAAAAATTTACTTACAAGGTCTCTATTATTGGGTACTCCTAATGTCTTTTGCTATTATAAATTGTGAATTTCCTATATATTCAATCCCTCTGCCTTCCTGCACCTACCTAATTTCTAGCAATGAAGGAACAGTATCAATGGTATCCTTTGAGCAGATTTCCTCAAAGGATGACACTCATGCAAGCACGGCGCAGTGGTGAACTATCAAGGAATCATGACGATAATGAGGTGACAACAGCAGACTTTTTCCTAGAGAATCCTTCAGGATTGAATTATGACAAAACAAGGAATCGGAGTATACCATTGAGGACCAGAATGGCCAGAGACTCCTGATCCATACTTCATTTGAGAGTTGACACCTTAGGCCACTGTCCTTGGAGCCTGGATGTTTATATGCACCTGTACCTCAAGGAGTGAACCTGACAGCTCTTTCACAGCTGACCAAAGGTCAGGAGCCCTGCTGCAATGATGGATGGCATTCCAGCGGTGCTTTGCATTTGGGATTCCACAGGGAACCTGGAAACTTAATGCTTTTATGATGTAGGTAAAGCTTAACTTTGAGTCTTCCACTTAAGAAATTTTAATTTCCTGCCAAATATCCAAAGTCTTGATTTTGATGGTAAATCATAGATAGTAATAAAAAAATCTTAATATTGAGGAATAGAAACAATCCCTCCCATTGTCTTTTAAAGTCCCACTAAGGTCTATTATTTTGGTGAGACTCTACTTCCTGACTAGGAATGATGTTTGTGAAATATTCTCCCTGCCCTCCTTCCTTCCCCCTTCTCCCCCCTCCCTCTTTCCCTTTTCTTGGGACCTTTATGGCTTCACAAGAAAGACAAGGAGCCTCAGAATGATGAGTAAAAAGAGTCAGCAGAGGGCCTTGGGTCCCTTTGTGTGCTTGCCAGAATTGTCACAAAATTACCACAAATTAAACATTTCTTTTAAGTTTTTTAGTTGCTGGACTAGAGTTGGACAACATGTTAATCCATAAAATAGATTGGGTGTTCTCACATATTTTTTGTTTGTTCGTTTGTTTTTCCTTTCACAGCATTTAGCTAAGTCTGTATCGTGAGTAAATAACAGGGGATGCTTCTTGTGTATGTGCAGGAATCACAGACTGACATAAAATTGACAGGTGACACCTGAGGCAGAGGTTACTGATTGTAGTGCACTGGATAGCACGGTAGATCTGTCCTCTCCTTTTGTTGCTTTGTAATCCACCCATTCCATTTCATGCTGCTTGGTGCAGGGTTAATCTTGCTGGTTTGGTGGTGTGCAGGTAACTATAGCTACTTGAGTTCAGGAGTACACTTCCGACATGTTCAGAAGACAGCGTTTCACAGCGCTCTGACCCATCCTCCAGCCCCTACACCTTTCCACCCCCTCTTCCACAGTTTCATTTATTTGATTTCATATTTTTTTAAACATGAGAATTTCAGCGTTTCAGCAACAAGAACTTTGCTTTGGGAAGTGGGTGGGTTCTAAGTGCCTTAGCTCACAGCCTGCCTGCCTCATCTGATTCAAGGGCTACCACTTGGAAACACTTGACATTTACCAGATGAGAGGAACCTTTGGGTTCATTCTAGCCACATGCACCCCACTTCCGCTTCCCCCCTCTCTTTCTCTTCTCCCCCCCCCCCCAGATGAGCAAAACAAAGAGACTTGCTTAACTTCCTACAGTGATTAGAAGGCTGGAGTTTGGGTTTCCTGGTGTTCTGTAATCCAGCATTTTTCTTTCAGGAACAATACCAAACACTTTAAGGTATTCCTGAATTCTCTTAATTGTAGAGGAGCTGTACACCTAGGATCTCCCATAAATAATTATTGTGTCTTAGATATTTTTTCTTTTTACAGCTTTTAAAATTAAGTCATTAGCAGAAGCTTGAGAAGATATCAAATATTAAATGGATGCATAATGATAGTTTTATCAGATGAGATTGGTGTCCTGATGTGGATTTCTACATGACGATACAGCTACTGGATAACCAATGTCACTGGCTTCCTAAGCTCAGACTTCTAGCCTCCAGAATGTTGAAAAATAAACATATGTATTTATCAAAAAATAACAGTCTTAATTTGATTATGGTGCAAAATCAATGGGGTTTTCTTTCATGGTAGGGAAAACCATTTATGAAGCTAGCATATAAGAATAATTCTTTGTAATTTTGTATGTAAGTAGCCTATTTCTTTATCTCTACTCATCAGCATCTTATCTAATTACTTGACAATTCACCACTGAGCATCTTATTCAGGACAGGCCCATCCACTGAGCATTAGAAGTCTGTTAGGGACCAGATGCAGAGCACCAGTCCCAGCCTCCTCCCAGCACTGTGCTGCAGGGACACGGACTCGGCTCTGGTGTTCCTGTGTGCTCTCTTTCTGTCTTTATGAAGTATAATTATCTGAAGGCCCAGTTCACATGTTGAACTGATCCTCATCTTGGCCCTCCTCCCAGCTCTCATGCATGTGTTCTTGATTTGCTTTTGTAGTTGAGTAACCAGACACCTGTCTGTCTTGTCTTCACATCCTCTCCAAGTCCTAAGAGCAGGCTCTTAGAAGGTAAGAACTGTTTACTCCATCCTCCCATCAACCCTTTACAGTTGGTGCTCAGCATTGATGCTGGAGACTTATATATGAAGTTAATTAATGTAGGTCAATATATGCGCAGTTTACAAAGCCAAATTTTGTGGTTGCCTTCTCACTGCCTCTGTGTCTTGTCGTTGATGGCAAGACACTTTATATAAATCAGGCATTGTGAGTTCAAATGTCTTCAGAGCATAGGAAAGCAATATAAATGAGAGACTTGGCCAATACAGAAGGATAACATTTAGTGTATTTTTTTCAGCAAAAAACATGATTTCAATTAGCCATATGGGAATATTCTCATGGAAAAATGTCCTCTTTTTCTTTCCCTTGAAACAGTAGAGACTGCTTTATTTTTCTCACTTGGAGAGAGACATAAATACAAGTATTGTCTCTTAGCTCTACTGAGAGGAAAAGCCTCACCTGAGGTAGAGGGACACATGGCAGTTGACCCTTCTGCCTGTTGGGAGCAAAGAGGCATGACATGGTAGGGGGCACCATGCTACAGAGTGCACATTGTACCACCATTACCAGATAAAGATACCTGGAAGAGGAGGGCTGTGTGTGTGTGTGTGTGTGTGTGTGTGTGTGTGTGTGTGTGTGTGTGTGTGTGTGTGTGTGTGTTTTCAAAATAGCTGTCCTGCCATTCAATTTGAAGGCCAGGCTGGCCTTGAACTCACAGAGATTCACCTGCCTCTGCTTACTGAGTGCTGGGATTAAATGTGTGTCCCACCATTGCCCAGCAGAAATCTGGATTTTTATGTGAAGTTTTTTTGGTTTTTGGTTTCTTTTTTTTTTTCCAAAATAACATAGAAACTTCTAGAAGCAAAAGAGATCACATATGCCGGGCAGTGGTGGCGCACACCTTTAATCCCAGCACTCTGGAGGCAGAGGCAGGTGGATCTCTGTGAGTTTGAGGCCAGACTGGACTACAGAGCTATTCCAGAATAGCCTCCAAAGCCACAGAGAAACCCTGTCTCGGGGGGAAAAAAAAACATCACACATATGGAGGTCACATACTACCCACCATAATCTTGGAATTTCTGATATATATCCTAAGGAATGGTGACAATTCTGAAAGGCAACAACATTAGGAAAGGCTATGTCATAAAGCTACATATATAAATTTATGATCACTTTTTTCTGATGTTTTGGAAAAGTAGTTGTTTTCCCTGAACAAGGCAATATAATTCACTAATAGTGAATTTACAGTAGGCTTATCTTTACCCAGGGCCCAGGGTATCAACGATAGAGGTAAACACTCTGCATGTCCTCTAGTGGTATGCCATCGAAAGAGGAGCCATCGAGAATGCTCTTGGGCTCAGTGGAGCGTCTGAATGGCTGTGTTGAACTGGTGAATTTGACCAGAGTTTCTGCTGTAAATACTGCTTTCTGTTTCCACTGGGGAAGGATGAGTCATTAAAGCTGCCTTGTTAGCGCCTGTCACCATCAAGGTGGGTATGACTTGATGTTTCGTTTCTTAAGAGTGTTTGGCCTTTTTTTTTTAGGTGTTTATTCCAGACACAAGATATGAATTTATTTTAATTATTAAATATTACAACCAAAATTTATCAATATTCACACCCCTCCTTAAATTCAAATTAAATCTTAAAAGTATTTAGTGATGCCCTTTGAAGGTTGATTTTTTTTCCAAGTGTTTTAAGGTACAAATGTATATGTACCTTTAAGTATACAGTTTTTTTAACGTGTGTAATAGTCCTTACACATTCTGTACGTATACTGTCTTGGATACACATTTATCATGGGTACATATATATTCCTGGGTATTTTTCTTGTTTGCTTGTTTTTTTTTCCAGGGAGGGTCTCACTTTAACCCTGGCTATCCTAGAACTCACTGTGTAGTCCAGGCTCACTGCAGTCTGAAAGATCTGCCTGCCTCTACTTTCCTTTAGGATTAAAAGTGAAGGGATGTGACACCATATCCAGCCTTTGTCCCTGTATTTTTTATGTGTGCATACATACATGTGTGCATTCCATACACACACATACAGTTTTTACTTTTTGATGAATCCCATCCTTGCAAATGTTCCTTATGTGTATGTTCAAATTTTCCCAGTGATAGAGACAAACCTAAATATTGGGCCACAGGGAAATAATTTCTGTTTTACCTCTTCCTGGTAATTATGTTTTAGACACAGTCCTAACAATATTTGAGGGGTTTTTGGGGGGTGTTCCCCCACAGTGGTGGCATCTATTCATTTTCTGATCTCATTTGCTTAGAACACCTTTTTCTGTCATTTTTACAATTTTGAAATGCATTGGGGAGAGGGGTCAGAGGACAACCTGCAGGATCTGTTCTCCATGCTATGAGTCCTGGGAATCAAACTGAAGTTATGAAGCTTGGCAACAGGCACCTTTACCCACTGAGCTATCTCACCATCCCAGTTGCCTTGATACTTTAGAATACCAGTTTTGGACTGGAGTTATGACTTAGCATGTAGATGTGTGTAGTGCTCTTGCAGGGGAGCTGGGGTTAGTGCCTGTAACTCCAACTCCAGGGGATTCAATACCTCTTCTGGATTCTTTTTTTTTGGGGGGGGGTTAAGGCACTGCACTCACATATGCCCATACTCTCAGTATACATAATTTTAAAATAAAAATATAGCTGGGCATGGTGATGCCTATCTTTAGTCCCAGCACTCAGGAAGCAAAAGCAGGTGGATCTCTGAGTTAAAGGTGTACTTGATGTACATGAGTTCCAGAACTACACAGTTGTCTCAAACAAAACAATTTTATATGCTGCCCTTATTTAAATCGTGTGTGTGTGTGTGTGTACTTCATATAGGTGAATATATGTGTAGATTTTTATATATATACATACACATACACATACATATGTATAGAGAGAGAGAGACTGAATAGGTATATAAAATAGGTTCAGAATACTAGCCATAGTTCAAAATTAATAAGCTTTTAAAGTATGTGTTGTGCTTCAATTATGGGGAAAGCAAATGCCAGTTGAGAAGATAATCTCTCATAATCATGAACTTTTCCCCATCACTGTCTCCTTTGCAGTCACAAGTGAACTTCAGTTGCTATGGAAGTGTTTAACATCATACCTCTTCAATATTAGTTTGACGCTGGAACCATCATTTTGTATCACTTTTAAATAGTGCTGGGACTGAAGATATAGTTCACTGGTAGAGCATATTCTTTGCAAGTGTCAGGCTCTGGGTTCAACCCCTAAAACCTTTCCACCTCATGTAGTAAATTCGGGAACTTTCTGGGGACAGTAAACTTTTTATTAAGGGCTGGAAAGATGGCTCAGAGGTTAAGAGCACTGCTTGCTCTTCCAGAGCTACTAAGTTTAATTTCCAGCAACCACATGGTGCCCTTTTGTACACATAGTAAGTAAATCTAAAAAAAAAAAACTTTATTAAGAGAACATGTGCCAGATGATGGTGGTTTACACCTTTAATCCCAAATCTCAGGAGGCAAAGGCAGGTGGATCTTCGTGAGTTCAGGGGAGCAACGGATTAATGAAGTCTCGGGGTTGTGTACCCATTAGGTCATGCTGGGAAGCTTTCTCAGAGTCAGTAAACTAAGTACATAATTAATTCATTTCTCTGTGCCTATTTGGAGGGATAGTGAAAAAGAAGAGTATGTCATGTGAAAAAAATTGATTCTGGGGAATAAGACTGGATGTACCTCATAATTGCATATCAGAATTTAGGGTGGGACCCAGATATTTATAATTTTTATTTACTTGTTTGTCTCAATGTGTAGACCAGGCTGGCTTTCTAGTTCAGCCTGCTAAGGGCTTGAATTACAGCCTTGCATTGTACATGCGGCCTCTGCTTTGGTAATTTTTAAAAACAATTTTATGTGGTGTATGTGTGTGTGTGTATATGTGGGCACATGGATGCCACAGTGAGTGTGTAAGGTCAGAGGACAACTTGTAGGAGTTGGTGCTCCCCATGATGTCAGTTCTAAGCATCAATCTCAACATGTCATCAGGCTAAGTGGCAAATGTCTTTGACCTTAACCCTCTCACCACCCTTGATTTGGTTTTGGTTTGGGGTTTTTTGTTTGGTTGGTTTGTTGTTGTTGGTTGTGGATTTTTGTTGTTGTTCTTTGTTTCTGGTTTGGTTAAGAATTTCACTTTGTAGTCCAGGCTGACCTCAGACTCACAATCTTTCTACCTTAGTCCCCTGAGTCCTAGGGTTATAAGCTTAAGCCTCTGTACCTGGCATATTAACAAGTTTTAAAGATCCCAAGGTAGGTCTAAACTGCGGCTGAATTTGACACTTGAAAAGGAGGTTTTTTTTTTTAATCTCTAAGTTAGAATGTGTTCATTAAAAACAATTGCCGAAGTCCCAGATCTGTACCACTGCCAGATTCCAAATGTGTAAGATAAGCTGTATGTGTGTGGCAGTGCATGCCTATAGTCTCAGTACTTGAGAGGCCACTGTAGGGGGATAAGGAGTTCAAGGCCCATCCCAGCTACATTGTAAATTTGAGAACTACCTGAAATTTTGTTTCAACAAATAAATGTTGGGGGCTGGAGAGATGGCTCAGTGGTTAAGAGCACCACACCAACTACTCTTCCAGAGGGCTCAGGTTCAATTCCCAGCACCCACATGGCAGCTCACAACTGCCTGGTACCCTTGCACAGACATACATGCAGGCAAAAATGTCAGTGCTCATAAAAATAAATTTTAAAATATAAACCTTTAAAAGAAAAAATGTTTTAGCCGGGTGGTGGAGGCACATGCCTTTAGTCCCAACACTTGGGAGGCAGAGGCAGGTGAATCTCTGTGAGTTCGAGACAAGCCTGGTATACAAAGCTACACAGAGAAACCCTGTCTCAGAAAAACAAAAGTTTAAGGTTCACTTATTATCCAAGAGTCAGATTCCAGATATACTTCATGTCCCAAAAGAGCTTATGCACAGGGAGAATCAGACTTGGAGGTGGGGACACAAAAAACCAAGATTAAAAATGCCTTCCATAAGCCAGCATGATGGCACATGCCTTTAATTCCAGTGCTTGGGTGGCAAAGGCAGATGAGTTTGAAGCCAGTTGGGACTACATAGACTGACCCTGTCTCAAAAGAAAGAAATACTTTTTTAAAAAGATACAGCTTTTTAGAGTAAAATAACTGTGCACTTGTTGTGAATATCTACAGAAGTTAACCAGGGAACCATTCAAGTTAAAAACAGTCTATTTACACCTTTAATCCATCACTTGGGAAGCAGAGGCAGGTGGATCTTTGAGTTCCAGACCAGGAGAGCTAAGGCTACACAGAGAAATCCTGTTTTGAAAAAAAAAAGTCTACTCAATGGACCTTATTAAAGGTGGATTTATTTTTTTAATTTTATTGTTATGTGATTGGTGTTTTGCCTGTGAAAGGGTATCAGAGCCCCTAGAACTGTAGTTGCAGACAGTTGTGAGCCAACATGTGGGTGCTGGGAATTGCACCCAGGTCCTCTGGAAGATCATTCACATCTCTTAACCACTGAGCCATCTCCCCAGCCACTATATATAATCTTAGAAATACACTAAGCCTATAATTAAAAGGATGTCAGCTATTCAGTGGGTTATATTGTTCTATATATAAAAGATAAGTTTTAGAAATGAGCTAGCAAACATGACAAGCACAATATAGGGTTGAAATAAGGAAACGTGAAAGCATTCATGAAGTTTGCAATGCGTGGCTTTAGCAGTTTCTTCACCCTTACAATGTATTGACATTTGTTCAAAGCCAAGTTTTACACTGCATAGAACACATTAGTACATGTTACGTCATAGATACACTAACACTGGGCTTCCACATATGTGTGCCACTCACTTCTTTGCCATGGAAAGCAGTGCGAATGTGTGATTTTACTCACAGCTGAATGACAACATCGCTGACATTTGCTGGGAACATATCATGCACCGGGGTGTTAAATATGTCACATGCAATGTTTTCCCCAAACCTAAGGCAGGCAGTACTAGGAGTTCCCTTAATAAATGGCAAAGCTGATGCCAAGACAGTAGGTAAGCTACAAGGCTGTGGTTGGTAGGTACCCGGGCATAGTCTTCCAAGGAGAGATACTGAGTGAGAAAATGAAAGAAGAGGGACAGCATTAAGTCAAACCCCTGAGGAGGAAAGTAGGTGGCAAAGGGAGAGACATGTTCTTGTATTAGACAAATAAATCTGAAGAGAGGAGTGAACCACAGAGGCCAGGAAACAGGAGGAGAAAATACTTATTTCTTTTTTTCTGTTTGTTTCGTTTTTTGAGACAGGGTTTCTCTGTGGCTTGAGGGTCTGTCCTGGAATTTGTTCAGGCTGGCCTCCTGAGTGCTAGAAATAAAGGTGTGTACCACCACTGCCCAGCTGGAGACAAGAACTTAACATAGCTCAGGCTGGTCTGGAACTTGCCCAGACTGGCCTCCAACTTACTATGCAGCCAAGAGTGGCCTTGAATTTACGATCCTTCTGATTCTCAAGTGCTGGGATTTCCAGGTGTGTGCAAACCTGTGCTGGGACCCAGGGCCTTGTACATGCTGGACAAGCACATTTCAATTGAGCTGTTCTCATCCCTGACACTGTTCTGAAAATGGACATCCAAGCTAAGCATAGTGGTGCACACTTTAATCCCAGAGCTTGGAAGGCATTAAATAGTTCCAGGCTAGCCAGGGTTACACAATAAGACCCTTTCTGGAAATAGCATGTCCATAGTAAAGTCAGGGTATAGCCCTTTATTAAAGAATATTGTTTTATCTCTGCCATTTATGTTCTGCCCTTACTTTGATAAAAAATAAATATGAATCAGGCACTTATATGCTCAGGAGGTGCCTTTGGCTTCCTACTGTTTGAATCTGGTCTGGAATTTTTATATGAAAATGTTTGAAATAAAGGCTCTGATGTCAGGCAGGGTGGTGCATGCCTATAACCCCCACTGCAGAGAGGCAGGAGAAGCCTTGCACGTTTGAAGCCAGCTTGTTCTATGTGACTTACTCTAGGCCAACCAGGACTCCACAGACTTGCCTCAGCATAAACAAGAAGGCCCCTGGTGTACCTTTAATGTGTGGAATGCCAGAGAACTGCCTGCTCTTCATAGGTAATTTAGCATAAACAAGAAGGTCCCTAGTGTACCTTTTATGTGTGGAATGCCAGAGAACTGCCTACTCTCCATAGGTAATGCAGCACAGCCCACAGCCCACGCCTGTTGTCAGCCACTGAAAGATCACAGCATTGTGCAGCCCTTGACCAGACTCTTGAGTGTGTCTGACTGGAGATAGATCAGCACCCACATATACCTTAATGGAAAAAATGACCAGACCTTTGGCAATGTTATGACTGCCGAAAGAACATTACAACTGGCTCAGCTCACACTCACAATAAGTTCCAAACACTGACAAAAAACTTGAGAGAAACAGAAAAGTGGACTAAGAATTCTTGGGCTGGCAGAGCATACATATTTATACATTCTTCTGTGTGCAGCTCAGTGGTTAGAGAAGGCTTCCTGGCATGACTGCAGTGCACAAATGTTTTCCATTTGAGCTAGTGTGCTTTTCTTCCAATTAGAATTCAGGATAAATAAAGTTCAATGCCCCAGAGATGGCTTGACTCAAGGTTTAAAGACAGACAAATGAAGTTCGGGTTTGGGACAGGGACAAGCATATGGACTTGGAGTTGTTTCCTATGAATGTCTTAATAGCTGTGTAATATTGCTCTAGAGAGAGGGCCATTCTGTTTCCAAACAACTGATGCCCTTGCACAGCCTACTCAGTGCTTGCTGATGTTCAAAACAGGTTTGCCAAAGTCCTTGATTTTGATCAAGGGGAGCCTTGTGAAGTCCGTAAGAAATTAGAGCAGTGGTTGTATACAATTAGGTATATTGAGGGCCATTTCAATTAAGACTTGCCAGCTGTGGTGCACACCGTTAATCCCAGCACTCTGGAGGCAGAGGCAGGCAGATCTCTGGGAGGTCAAGGACAGCCAGGACTACATAGACCCTGTCTCGAAAGATCATATACACAAAATTCTCAGGAGGGAGTGTAGTTCAATGATAAAGCATGTGCTTAGCAAGAGGGAAGGAGGCCTTAGGTTCAAGATCCAGGAAAACAAACACCCAAAACCTTCCGAATCTGTAAGGATTAATTTTGGTGAAGTATGTTTTGTTTCTTTTCTCCACTATGTGAACAGAAAATTCAGAGGAAAGTCATTTTTCATACCAGTGCATTCTGACATGTCTAGCAATCGTCAGCACCCTGTCCATAAAGTCATGAAGGTAGAGTAGCTAGGTGGGGAGTTTGCTCTGTATTGGTGGCAGGGAAGGGAGCTACTGCAGGCACAGTTGCCCCTTATTCAGCACTATGAAACCTGAAGTAACCTCCACCCTGTCCACCTTCAGCGCTTCCCCACTGGGTTCAGCTTTATAGGCGCCTTGCCTAGACACCAGAGTCTCAAACTGTATTACACCCATAGGGAAAAAAGATGGGTGATATTTGTTCATCTGTGGGAGTTCTGTCATGGACTATAATCATTTTGGAGTAGGAAAACCTCCATTTCTTCATTTGTCCAAACCGTGCCATTCATGGTCTGTGAGGTCCTGTACAGCCTGTGATCACCTGTTTCTTCCACGAGTTACACATGATAGACCAGCTGATCTGCAAGGGCCCTTTGTGGCTTTCTCATCATGAAGTTCCATCTTTTTTCTATCACAGGCAGCTGGGACATGGTTACATAGTCAGGTAGGACTGTCAGGATTGCTGCTGACATACTGTCCCAGCAGACAGATGCAAACAACAGCAGTGCCACGGTCCCCTAAGAAGTTGGTGCTGGCACTCCTGAGTGCCACAGTTGCCAGGTGACAGTGCCACTTTGCGGGTGCCCTGTTGGTGTGACTTCTTCCTGTTTGAGATCCTGAGTGGCAGCACAAGTTCAGCTTACATGGTCATGGGTTCCTCCACACTCCTGACCAATCCAGTTCCCTGGCGGAAGGATCAGTGAGTTACCACGGTTCAAAATTTCTTGGTTTTATGTATTTGGTTTTTGGCTTTTCGAGGCAGGGTTTCTCTGTGTAGCCTTGGTTAACCTGGAACTGTAGACTAGGTTACTCTCTACCTCCTGGGTGCCACCACCACCTGGCTGAATCTCCTTTTAGAGTTGCAGAAATACCAGAAATTATCATCGTCAGAGCACTTGATGACAATGGCATTGGTTTTAAGTCTTCTGATGCCAAACTTGTGGTTTTTTGCCAGTATACGACTAGCACACCAATGGGCATAGTTAATTCACTGTGGTTAAGGTTAAGTCTTTGATGATTCTAGATAAGGAAACGAGTATTCAAAATGGTGATTATATCCATGGGAGGGGGTCCTCTTGTGCCCGACCGCTTACATGACTGCAGCTAGACTGTCAGTTATGACAGATCTTGGGCCATCCTGGGCCAGTCTGCTCATTTTATTTGATCGTCTGTGTAGCCAAGGCTGCCCAATTCCTCATCCTCCTGCCTCCACCTCCCAAGGATTGAAATTACAGGACATTGTACTTGGCCTCATTTTTTTTTCTCTTAACTTCGAAACAGTTCCTGGGGATAGTTGGAAGATTTGAGTATCTCTGGGATGTCACTGTCCAGTTTTGAAATAATTTTGTAAATGGGTTTCTTCCAGGAAGGATCTGTGTCTTTCCCTGCGGAGACAGCCTTGAAGAACTCCTGTAATGTCAAGGTGGCAATTTCCAAGAAGCAGTCTGGGACCTGCATCCCCAAAGACACCCCCAAGAAAAGGAGGAAATGAGGCTGGAAGTACCGGCACCAGGCAAGCCCTCTGGCAACGATGCCTGTTGCTGGCTTAGAGTATCCCTGCTCTGCAGCCCAAGACGGCCCTGTTCTCTTGTGAAGCACAGACCTTAGATGACCATCTAGAGAGACAGTCTTGGGAGCAAAGTACTGGAGACTTACAGGAGTTACTCATTCCACCAATTAGGCATGTTTTAGTAACTAAGCAGGAATGAATCGGAGGGAAATGAGAGGCTGGAGCGTTCTTTTCCCTGGACCTGCTGTGAGAAAGAGCTTCTGACTGCCATTCCCTACCCCACCATCCTGTAGGGCTCAGACCCCAAGGGCTTAAATCCCTGTTTCCAAAGCCATTTGAAGGGACTGGTCCAGGACCTTCACCCAAACTGGCACCATAGGAGATAGGATGTCCCACAGGTCTTCCAGATGCAGCTTGGGTGGGGAATTGCTGCCACTGCCTACAAATGATCATCCCCACATGGAAGGATAGAACAGTGCTGCGACCTCACACTGTCTCTAACCCTTTCCTCTCCCATAGATAGGCTTCAGTTTCCAAACGGAAACCAGTTATTGATTCTTGAAGGAATCAATAAACTCCTGTGATCACAGTGAGAAAAGCAAGAAGAAAGAAAAGCAGCCTGTGACCAGACACACTGGACACCTGCCACCAGCCGCCTACGAGCCTACCCATGCCACTTGACACTTAGGCTCTAAGGCACCACCATGCACCTTCATGGAGGCTCCAAGAGTTTGGAATTCTTCAGCCTTGTTATATCCAGAAAGAATTTGAATTTGCCACACATAAAGAACTGAGAGAATTCAAGAGCCATGTGTTAGTAAGGCCAGAAATTGTCAGAAAACCCAGGTGAAAAGTAGATGCTACACCACAGCCCAGCAATTGGTGCTACACCGCCTGGCATGGAGGCAAAAAGGTCAACAGTCTCTGTAACTTGGTGATTACAGAGTCCAGGATGGTAAAATCCTGGCCAACCAGGATTTGATCAGGCTGGCTGTGTTTGTTTCATCCACCTGTTGCTTGGAGGACGATTAGGAGGCTAGAATCTTTGTTGGTGATGCGGACATTGCTCTCTGGCTGCTGTAATTCTAAGTGACTTAAGGACACACAGGGCATGCTTTCAGAGAGCTGACCATTCAGAGAAATCATCTTACCTCAAAGTCATTCCCCTTGTTATAGTGTGTATTGAGAACTCGAAAAATCTCTGAGTCACGAAGAACCGCCAGCATTTTGGGGTTTGTGACACCATCTGAAATTGCTTGCCGCGCATACTTCTCCATCTGGATGTAATAAAACTCTCGGAAGTTGCTGAACCACTTGATCATCTGGGAGGTGATGCAGCGGTTGAACTGTGTGAACAAGGAGTTCATCAGGTCACACATTTGTCATGGGTGCTCACAATCTAATGTGAATGGCTTCAATCATCAACCATTTCTCCTTCAGAAAAGGGAGCCACAGGTGCTGGCCAACACTGTGCAGTTAGACTCAAAACTCCTACACTCACTAGAAAATAGAGTTTATGTACTAGACTTTTAGGCTATTGTCCATGTGTCTAAGCATGACTTTGGGTTGGGCCCCAGAGCCAGGAAGAGTAAGGGTCCAAAGGGGAATGGATGGTAAAGGTGTAGATCAGAGAGCAGATTCCTGACAACTGGAAATCTGAATCAGTGTCTGCCGTGGGGATTTACATGCTTGAGGTTTATCCAAAGTATTAAGAGCCCCTACCTCACAACTTAGAGTAGTGGATCTCAGAAACCACCTGTGGTACAGGCAGGGTTTGCTTCCAACATGCAGATTGATTTTCCTTACCAGCACACTTGGTCTGGATGTAAGTTTGATGTCTTATACATATTTTGAATGGGGATCAAACCCATGTCTTTATGCATACTAGACATGTGCTGCACCACTGTACCTATTTCCTTACTATTTTCATTCTTTAAAAAAAAAGATTTAGGTTAGGGCAATAGTCCAGTGGTAGAACTCTTGCCTTCCAGGCCCAAGGCCCTGGGTTCAACCCCCAGTTTTAAAAAACGTATTTTTATTTATGCGTGAGTGTTTTACCTGCATGTATGTCTGTGTACCACATGCATGTGTGCCTGCAGAGGCCAGAAGAGGGCATCAGGTCCCCTGCACCAGAATTAGAGATGGCAGTGAGCTGCCATGCAGGTGCAGGGACCCAAATCTGGATCTACTCCAGGAGCAATGCCATCCCTCCAGCCCCATTTATTATTTCTCAAAGGTCCCCACCAAAGAGTAATTACTAGACCAAAGAGTCCACTCAATACTATCATCCCCCCCCCCAAGCTTGCCATGCGCTTCTGGGTTATCTACTGCTCAAAGGCTAAGCATTCTGGAACCCCCAACCTTTTCATAGTATAAGGAGAGCCATGACTTTTCCAGACAGTCTCAGAACTGGAAATAGCACCAGTTCCATCAATAGCGTGAAGGGCAGTGAAGACCTAGGACTTGCCTCACACTGGGCAAAACACACAGCGACTGCGGAGTTATAGAGAGGCTGAGACACAATGTGTGACTTTACCTGAACATCAGGGAAGTAAGCTTTCAGGAGGTTGGAACTGGGGTACCGCGTGAAGAAAAACATGAGTTTGGCCTTCTTCAAGTGACCAGGGCTTAGGCCTTCCTGGATGTGCTTTGTGTCAAGGAAAAGAGCATCTGAAAACACCAGCTTGCCTTCTGTGCTGATGGCACATCCACAAACATGGGAAACACTTGTAAAACTCACCAGACTTTCTCCAAGACGTGGTAAGCACAAGCCCTACAGAGTGACACGGGACTGTAGAAGCAGGGATTCTCCATCTACCCAGGGAAAGCAACCTTTGTGCCAGGGGTGAGGGGGAGCAGCCTAAGCCCTTCCACTAAAACTACCTTAAAGATTATACTGAACCTATCTGCAGAGCCAAGCCAATGATGGCCTCTAAGAGATGTGAGCGTTTTGGTTGGGAAGGCAATAAATGGCCAAGTGACCCCAGTCTAAGCTGATTTTGTTAAGAGAAAATCATGAAGTTATAGATGCACAATTGTAACCTCAGTAATTGGGAAGTGGAGACAGGAGGATCAGGAGTTCAGGGTCACCCAGCCTGGGGAATTCATGAGACCCTGTTTCCAGATAATAATAATAAACCTGTTAATCAAATGATTCTGCCAGATTTTCCAAGTAACGATTGCCTGTTCTCTGTGGTTTCTGTTTTAGTTTTCTTTTTTTCTTGATTGAATGGGGAATTTGCTGTATTTTTCTTTTCTGGAAACAGATAGGATAAGCTGGAAGCCATCTGCATCGTTAAGTTGCACAATTTTCAAGCATCTTGGTATATGAAAGTCACATCTCATGGCTTGTATGGTACAGTACAGTATCCTGTAGCCTGCGTGCTTTTTCAGAACGGGATGGGAGAAGACAGCTCTGCCACAGACAAAGCACTTGGAAACCTCGGGTAGGGACTTGCGTTCAATTTCCTATCTAATAAGAGAGCAGTCACCTCAGTCTCCTGGCTAGCCAGGCAAAGTGTCAGCTCCCACCACGCCCTTCTCTGAAGACAAGTCTGTGTCCTGGGCTACATCTGCGCCCCACCTGGCACCTGGCACCTGGCAGAACTTACCGTTGTCTGCTAAGCTGCATCTCAGAAGCTTGGTTTCCTACGGTACCTTTCCTTACAGAATTAGGTCTTGCTCAGCCACTGTACAAACCCCTATTACAACTTTTACTACAAGTATTGTCTTCCCCACTGAGACTGTGAGCTCCCTGAGGGCAAGGGCTTGATCTTATCTCTGTCCCACATGTGCACCCCAGTGCCAGGATCACAGCAGATGTCCAGTAGATTCAGGTTCAAGGAGTGAGTGGATGGTCAACATTAGATCCAACATACATGTGGAAATTATTCTCCAAGCCACCCTTCCCCCGAAGGTGGATTTGCTGCTCTAACAATAGCGGGTCCTGTGGTGCTGCCCTCTAGCACACATGAGTGTCTAAGTTAGCAGGGACGGTCCTAAGACTGCTAAGGAGCATCCCACGAGTAACCTTGTAGCTGTAGGACAGCAATCACAGTAAGAAAAATCTGGTTATACAAAAGAAACCATATCTACTGAATGTAGATGGCCCAGGTGGCTAGTCTATGTGAAGGCCTCCATCCCTTGCCCCATTGGTTCATAAAGGCTGTGAAAATAATTCTGGATTTGGGAACCCAAAATCCTAAATTATGGTATTGATTTGGTCACCTATTAGCTGTATGATCCAGGGTAAGTCACCTACCTTCTCTGGGGTTCCTTTCTAAAATGTACAGTGGTTAAAAACTGTTTGGCCATTAGATCCAGGGTATGGAACCTGCATCCTCACTTGCCTGTTTTGTGACGTTGGACAAGTTTCTCCTTGCTCCTGCCTTTCAGATACCTGATCTTCAGCCATAGCCCTTATGTGAGACACAGGGCCAAATGGAGTTGTGAGTTCTTTTTTTTTTTTTTTTTTTTTTTTTGGTTTTTCAAGACAGGGTTTCTTTGTATTGTTTTGGAGGCTGTCGGTCCAGCCTAGCCTCGAACTCACAGAGATCCGCCTGCCTCTGCCTCCCGAGTGCTTTGATTAAAGGCATGCGCCACCACCGCCCGGCGTGAGTTCATTTTATAAAGGGTTAATGTAGGGCTGGGGAGATGGCTCAACAGTTAAGAGCACTGACTGCTCTTCAGAGACCAGGGTTCAACTCCCAGCACCCACATGGCAGCTCACAACTGTCTGTAACTCCAGTTACAGGGAATCTAACACCCTCATGCAGACATGCATGCATGAAAAATATCAATTCACATAAAATGTAAACAAAAGAGGCTAATATGGCAGCAGGGGCTGAATGGGAGAAAGTCTATAAATAGCCTCCAATAAGTTGTGCCACCAAGCAATATTCGATTGACCATGGAGCATTTGGGTGTGGCATGGTGTGATTGTGGGCATGTTTGTGTGATCTACCTGCCACAGAGAAAGCCTTCGAATATTGCCAATCGTTATTACCCTGCCTGGCTGCTAGGGATGTATGGTGCTGTGCACACTTCCTTTTAAAGAAGCCTACTTTGTGTGACTTTCATGGCCCATAGAGAGCAACAGTGCATACTACAGGCAGCAAGGGCAGGAGACAATTGAAGGAGAGGGTGACAGGACGCTCCCTGGGAGCCCCTGGTCATTGCAAAGTGCATCCACTGTGCTTTGACAGCAGAGTCAGAACTGGGCTGCTGGGTAGGACCCCAAACTTAAAGTTCGTCCTCATGTCCCCAGGCAGGGACAAGCATATGTAGGTGCCTAAAAGTATTAGTGATCTGAGGACTGTCTTCTGCTGGGGTTGAAGTTTTCCCATTGAAACAGAAGCTCGCCATTTCAGCCAGGGCAGCTGGCCTGCAAGCTCTCAAGCAGGGTCCACCTGTCTCTGCCATTGACTTACAGGCACCTGCAGCCCTGCCTGACTCTGTGTCTGTCTCTGTGTGTGTGTGTGTGTGTGTGTGTGTGTGTGTGTGTGTGTGTGTGTGTGTGTGTGTGTGTGTGTGTAGGCTGGAAACTACAACTCAGGCCTCATGTTTGAGAAGCAAGCACTCCTACCCACTGAGCCATCTATCCAGTCCCAAGAACCAGTCTTCTTAAGAAGGGTCTGTCCCCAGGTGGTGGCACACACCTTTACTGCCAGCACCTGGGAAGCAGAGGCAGGTGGACATCTTTGAATTCAAGGCTAGCATGGTCTACAGAGCTAGTTCCAGGATAGCCCGTGCTACACAAAGAAGCCCTGTCTTGAAAAACCAAAAATTAAAAATAAAAAAGAAGGATCGGAGGCCTGGTGGTGGTGGCTCACACCTTTAATCGCAGCACTTGGGAGGCAGAGGCAGGCAGATCTCTTTGAGTTCCAGTCCATCCTGGTCTACAGAGTGAGTTTCAGGACAGGCTCCAAAGTCACAGAGAAACCCTGTCTCAAAAAAAATTTTTTTAATACGGAGCCTAAGCCAGTGATAACTTATCAAAGACCCAACAGGTAGAATTTACCATTTCTAGTCTGGATAAAAATATCCTTATAACCCAAACAAAGAGGGAGTGGTGAAGAATAAAATGTTTCTTAACATTGCTTTAGTGTTTCTCTGCCTTCCAGGGAAACCTGAGCTTTGGGGTGTTCCTACCACAATGAACCAGCAGGGGGCACTCATAGCACTTAAGACACAAGGGCTGGCGCTGGCCCCCAGGGCTTAGAGCCTTGAAGCCACCAGGCAGACAGGATTGTTCACACCTGAACATAGGGCTTCAGATCCAGTAACCTGAAGGCTTCACGAGGTCAGTGAGAAGCTTCCCACCCACAGCTTGCTAAAAGTAACATCCAAAATCTGCTTTCTGGTACACTGGTCCTCCAAGATGCTTGCTGGAAAAGGTTCTAAACCCCTAAGAGAAGCTTTACTTCTGACTTGAGCATAATAAAAGCTCTGGGAAATCACACAGTTAAGAAACTAACCAGGAGCCACACAGAGAAACCCTGTCTCGAAAAACAAAGAAAGAGAGAGAAAGGAAAAGAAAAGAACCAAGTAGTTACCTGAGCTACATTTTCTTCTAACTTAACAATTTCCAGCTGGGCAGAAAATCTCCACTCTGGAGGCAGAGGCAGGTGTGAAGCTTTTATTTCAAGGCCAGTCTGGTCTACAGAGTGACTACACCCAGAGCTATACTGAGAAACACTGTCTTCCAAAACCAAAACAGAAAATAAAAGAAAGAAAAATAAAAAGAAAGGGGGGCCTCTCCTGATAATCATAAACATAGTACAGAAAGATTCAGACTGGCCTTGAACTCAGAGATCCACCTGCCTCTGTGTCCAAGTGCTGGGACATAGGTGACAGCTTTCTCTTAAGCTGAAAGTTTCTCATCCTTCCAGCTGCTTCTGAGGGGTTGATTCTCTGAGGGAAATTATCCTTTCACCCCTTAGTTCTTGGTCCCTTATGTATCATGACTATCTGGGCTATGCAGACCTTCTGTGTTTAGGACTAGGAGGTTTGGGGAGGCCATACCTCAGATGAGGTTACTCCTTTGACCCTCTCTGCCTGGGAGAATGGCAGCTGGTAGCCCAGTTATATAGTGTTCTGCCTTCTGTGGGGGCATTTCTCTTTGTTTTGGAAGTCCAATTGAGCTTATAAGCAAGCAAACAAAACCATGTCAGACCCAAAGGTACAAGTCAGTTATGGCAGAATCTGATGTTTCATAAAGTAAATGAACTGTCCTATCATATCTAAATCCTAGAATATGGTTTCCACTTGGTTATAAAACTAATAGGCGCCGGGCGGTGGTGGCCCACGCCTTTAATCCCAGCACTCAGGAGGCAGAGGCAGGCGGATCTCTGTGAGTTCGGGGCCAGGCTTGACCAACAGCCTCCAAAACAATACAGAGAAACTCTGTCTCGTAAAAACCCAAAAAAAAAACAAAACAAACTAATAGGCTTTGAGGCACAAGGAAGAAAAGCCAAAAGCATATTAAGTAAACCCTGAGAACCAGGCATGATAGCTCATACTTTTAATCCTACCACTTTGGAGGCTATAGCAGGAGAACTGCCAAGATTCAAGGCCAGATGGAGTATATTGTGAGTTCCAGGCCATTTCCTGTATAACATGGATATTTGTCCCCCACTTCCTCCTCATATTCTGCTTTTCCTGTTTCTCTGGGTGGTGACGCATTAACGACCAGTAAAGGATATGTGGATGGAAGAGAAAGAAATCATGTCAGCCATGCCCTGCAGCACACCCTGCTCCATCTTCACAGGGGGTAGGAGAGGCCGGCTTTCCAGGTGGACAGAGGTGAAAGACAGGGCGGGCTGCTGCTGACTCAAAACCCAAGGTTGCTGGGCGGACTCTGGGGAGGGGCGACTTTGGGACGAAACGTCCTGGGGAGGGCTGCCACTCCAATGGCCATCGGGCCCACGACCCAGAAGCTGGCTAAGAATCTGATTTTCCCACATGTGGGAAGGCACGGCTGTCAGCGGACAGTTTGCTAGGGGGCTCTGATATGGTTTGGGAACTGCTCTTGGAGAGACAGGACACATAGGAGAATCTAGAGGCGTAGCCAGTGATGAATTGCCCAAGGGAGCCCCCGCTTGCGGCTGGACCCTCCTAGGCAGGGTGGCAAGAGCTAATGGTTCCCTATGGGCACTTCTCCCTGGAGGTGAAGGCTGGCTTCTGCCCTCTGAGGCTAGCCCCTGGCAGCTCTGTTCCTGCCGGGTCAGGTGGTCTGGTGGGTCCAGTAGAACCTGTTGTAATACTGAGTCCACAGCCTGGGACACGGCCCTGTTTAGTTCTTTCCTTAGAGTCTCCACTAAAGCCCGAGGTCCAGAAGGATGGAGCATGGGTTCCTCCGCCTGCTGTTGAACCTCAGCGGTTCTGGGCTTTACTGCTCCATAGACGTCCTTGCTAGAACTCTGGTGGGGTTTTATCTCCACTGTCCAGGGGCTAGACAGGAAGCTGTTCCTCTGCTTTGCCCTTGGGGGGCTTCTCTGCTCAGTATCTCCCGGGCCCTGCGCTGGTGCTCTGGATTCAGTGGCCTGTAGGACATGTTCCTGCAGATGTCTTAGCTGTTGCTTCAATAGATGGAGCTGTTCCTTCACCCGGGTTCCCCTCTTTTTGGGCCCGCGATCCCAGGCAGGACCTGATTTCAGGGGACCCTGGTGCGTGGGAAGGCTCTGCTTCCTCTTCCGCTCCCGGGCTTTTTCAGGACAGCATGAGCTCTCCCTGGCTCGTGCACTGCCTGGCACCACGGGGCTAGGAGAGAGACACATGCCTCGGACAATCGTCTCTACTCTGGCCCTCTTTGCCTGGATGTGCTCATCCCAAAACCAGTCGGCATCAGCGAGACTGGAGCTGGGCAGCTGACCACTGGGAAAGGAGTCTCTGCCCAGCTCTGCTGTGGGTGGGCTTCTCTCGCGTTCCATGCAGGTTTCTGCCAGGTGGGTGCAGGTCTGGGACTGAGGAGAAAGCAAGACGGGAGGTAGATCCATCCCCTGCCTGCCCGGCTGCTTGTGCACAGCTCCCCGAAGGAGCTCGGGGCCTTTAAGAGCGTTGCTGAATTGAGCAGCCAGAGGTGTGCCAGACCGTGTTGAAGGTTCTGTCTCACACTCAGAGGGGAGAGAGTCAGCTGGCGATTCAGGAAGGCCAGGGCCACAGAACCTCTGCTGCAGACTCCTGAAATGAAAGACAGGAGGAAAACAACAGACACCAACTGCAGTGATGCTTTTCAAATTGAATATGCAAAGAAATCACCTTGGAAGCTTGAAAAAGCACAGATTTCAGTTCAGCCAATCTGGAACAGGCCAGGGATTCCGAGTTTCCAACTGGCTCCCAGACATATTCACTAGGGCCCCACTTTGAGAAGTTCCCAAAAGTGAAAGTCCTGGGGGCAGGGAGTATCTGTTGGGCAGAATAATAGTGATAGTAGGAATGTGGTGGTGTACACACTTAATCTCAGTGCTCACGAGGGAGAGGCATATGGATCTGTGTGAATTATAACCCAGTCTGGTCTACATGAGTGCCAGGACAGCCAGAGCCACAAAGTGAGACCCTGCCAAGTGGTGATGATGGAGGCCAGCTTCTCCTGGCCGAGGTCTTGGCCAGATTATACACAGGTTGAAGTCAAACTAAGCCTGGTCAGATCCAGAATGAGCAAGAGCAACAGAGTCACCTGGGAACTCATTTAAAATAGCACCGGGGTTGAGGGGGCGGCTGGAGAGATGGCTCAGAGGTTAAGAGTACTGGCTGCTCTTCCAGAGGTCCTGAGTGTTTACATGGTGGCTGACAACCATCTATAATGAGATCTGGTGCCCTTTTCTAGCCTGCAGGCATACATAAAGGCAGAATGAACACTATGTTCACAATAAATAAACATCTTTTAAAATAACAACAGACCAATAAGGACCCAAGCAGTGAATCTAAAGTAGCCCAGACTAGCTTTGAACTTACTATGTAGCTGAGAGTGACTCTGGACTTCTGATCCTCTTGCCTCTATCTCTAGAATGCTGAGACTATATGTGTGCCCTATACCAACTAAGTTACACCCCCGGATTTGGGATTTGTTTGGCTTTTTTTTTTTTTTGTGGTTTTTTGAGACAGGGTTTCTCTGTATTGTTTTCGAGGCTGTCAGTCCAGCCTGGCCTCGAACTCACAGAGATCTGCCTGCCTCTGCCTCCCGAGTGCTGGGATTAAAGGCGTGCGCCACCAACGCCCGGCCTTGTTTGGCTTTTGAGACAGTGTCTCACTATAGTTCATGCTGCCCTTGATCCTGAAATCCTGCTGCTTCAAGTGCCCAAGTATTGAGAGCTACTACACCTGAACCCAAGAATCTTATTTGAAACAAGTTTGAGTCATTGAATTTTAATGAAATGCTGCCCTGCATTGAGACCAGATGGTGTGTTTTTAGCTTAACTACTCCCCAACTACTTATGAAGCGCCTGCTTGTATCAGGCCTTCAGGGAGTGGAAGGGCTGGAAGGCTGGCTGTCGGGTTGCACCGTGTATCGAGGGTCGGTTGAAGAAAGAAGACACTCCAAGATGAAAATTTAAGTCTGTGTAGCAGCAGGAAGGTCCAGTCTCTTCTGATGGACTGAACCCGAACAGCCTTACACAGGTGTATTTATTAAGTGTTACACAAAGGATTTGCTCATACCAAGGCCCCTAAGCTAATTTACAAGTCTTACTAAAGGAGGGCATCACATGCCCCATGACTCTAGTCTTTATCGTGTACGGTTTGCAATACACAATAATACAAGAGCCTCAGGTGAGCCTGAGACATCAATGTCATGGGATGGCTGTAAAGCCCCTTCAGCAAAACAATCACTGTTTTCCACAAGGTTTCTTCAAGGTCAAAGGACTTCTTTTAAAAAAAAAAACAGATAGTGATTCTGCTAAACTTCTAGACAACTGATAGTCTGTGCTCAGGAACCTGTCGCTCTAGAAAGGAGAGCAGAAGTCTGCTTCTGGTGTGAAACCTGCTGTGAAGAAATCAGGAAAAGAGCAGAAATTGGGAGAAGAGATAAGAAGGGAGCTTGAACCACATACTGGCTGAAGAGATGGCTCAGAACCACATACTGGCCGAAGGGGCTTGAAGAGATGGCTCAGCTGTAAAGTTCTCACTACACAAGCACGAGGACCCCCAAATACTCACATAAAATCCAGTTACGGTGGTGTATATAATCCCACCCCTGGGGAGGCAGAGACAGGAGGAATTGGAGAACCTGGCTGGCCAGCCAGTCTAGCTGAAACTGTGAACTCCAGGTTCAATCATGCATGCACGTACATGCACGCACACACACAACTGTCCACATGGTGTTCATATTGTTTTATGAACTGTAAGCAATCTAAAGAGGATTTAAGTTTATGTTTAGTGTGTGTATTTTGTAAGCATATGACAGACATAAGCGGTGTGAGGATCTCAGGATTCTGGTACCTGCCAGTGAGAGGCTCAGGACCAGGCCCTTCAGACACCAAAGGATGACTGTGCTTTTTCCAGCTCCTTTAAGCACCTGTCACAGAGCCCTGTTCATGAAACAAAGCAAGCCTTTAATCCCAGCATGTGAGATGCAGAGACAGGCCACTCTGATCTGCATAATGAGTTCCAGGCTAGCCAGGGTTATATGTGAGACCCTATCTAAAAAAAAAACAAACAAACAAACAAAAACAAAAAAAACTTTTGTTGTTGTTGTTTTTGTTTTTCAAGACAGGGTTTCTCTGTGTAACAGCTCTAGCTGTCCTGGAACTCGCTCTGTAGACAAGGCTGGCCTCAAACTCACAGAAACAAGCTTGCTTCACATGTCAATCCTAGCTCCCTCTCCCTCCCTTCCTCCCTTGCCCCTCCACCAGCCCCCCAGTCCCTCACCCAATCTCCACACCGTTCTCCAGGGAGGGTGAGGCCCTCCATGGGGAATCTCCAGGGTCTGTCATGTCATCCAGGGCAGCGCCTAGGCCCTCCCCCATGTGTCCAGACCGAGAGAGCATCCCTTCATGTGGAATGGGCTCCCAAAGTTTATTCGTATGCTGTGGTAAATATTAAAAAAAATAAAAATAGATGACTTGGAAAATTAGCAGAAAGCTGAAGACAGATAGATGGATTAACTGAGCAGAGAACTGTACACAGCCTTTGCCAAATCTCTTCATGGTGTACTTAAAGTGCTGTATCGCTCCTGAGGTCCCAGGCGTCTGTCTGTATGCTCCCCAAGGCACTACTAGGGTAAAGGACAGCAACATGGAAACAGGTTGGTTGGTTTCGTGTGCATATGCATTTTGTTTTGCTTTTGATTTTTTTGTTTGTTTTGAGACAGACTCTCACTATGTTACTCTAGCTAGCCTGGAACTTGCTATGTACAGCAGGCCGGCTTTGAACTCACAAGACATCCACCTGCTGATACCTCCCATGCTGGGATTAAAGGAGTGCACCTCCACACTGGGACACAGTGGTTTTTTTTAAGCATTTGTTCATTTATTGGGGTGGGAGGAAAGGAGCATTCAATGGCACACAATGAAAGTCAGAGGACAGCTCAAAGGAGTCAGCTCTCTCCTTCCACCGAGTGGCTCTTGGGGATTGAACTCTGATCACCAGGCTTAGCAGCAAGCTCTTTGCCTACTCAACCATCAGCCCAAGGCCAGAGTGTGTTTAGTGAAGCAACAGGGAACAGAGACACTCTGAGGCCGAAAACCGGAAACCCAGCTAGGCTCTATATGGTCAGATGGTCAGAGATGTTCACAGCCACATCTGCAGGACCGTCAGGGCAACAGGACATCTGTGTGTGCATGGAAACAAGACATCTGTGTGTGCTGAGAAACTAGCGGCCTTGGGCCAAGTCCAGAGTGCCGTCCAGAGCCTCTGTCTGGCTGAGCACAGCTGAAACATTGATGCTGTTTGTTTGAAAATTAACTAATAGTAATATGTAATGGCACCGCAACAGATGCAGTCATCACGACCTCAGAAACAGCCTCGTTGCTCTCCCGAGATTGTGAAAAATGGGAGCTCATCTTACTCCCCAAATATAGAAAAGTATCAGGAAGAAAAGTAAAGGACTTGTTGTCTCTTGAAGAAAATCCACCATGACCATTTGGATGTGCTTCGGTTTTCCCCCCAAACTATTTTCCCTGTGTATGAGAAATTTGCATACATCTCTTATAATAGTGTCATTTTGAAAATCAAAATGGTAGTACAGATATAATTCTGTAGCCTCCCTTTTCCTCTTTCATGCTAATTAACACCAATTTCAACAATACCACAGAAGCTGATGGTAATTATATATTAGTTACATATAATGAATATTATATGTTAATAAAACGTGTTAATATAATTTATTTTTAAGTTCTCTCTCTTGTGGAGGGTGGGCTTTGAGACAGGGTTTCTCTGTAGCTTTGGAGCCTTCCCTGGAACTAGTTCTGTAGACCAGGTTGGCCTCGAACTCACAGAGATCCACCTGCTTCTGCCTCCCCAGTTCTAGGATTAAAGTCCTGAGTCACTGCGCCTAGCTTTAACATTTTTTATTTTTAGATGTATTTAATTTTATGTGTCTGAGTGTTTTGTCTGTGTGCCATATACCTGCCTGGTGCCTGTGGAGGTCAAAAGAGATCATTAGGGCCTGTGGAACTGGAGTTACAGCCAGTTGTGAGCTGCCATGTGTGAGGGGGGCAGAAACAGGAGAATGGGTGAGGCTTCTGGCTTAACCAAGAAAACATGAGACCTCTGCCTCAAATCAAAAAAACGGAGAGTGATGGAGGGTGACATCCAAAGCCCTGTTCTGATCTTCAGGCGCACACACAACAGGGGCCTAGAGAGAAAGAGGTGTGAGAGGGTGGTGGGAAGGTAAACGAGCTATGTAAAATATAAGGGAATCTCACAATAAAAACCATTATGTTTGCGAACTAAAAAATAATAAAAATAAATATTGATAAATAACACAACTGGAAACTTCTGCTTTTATTTAACATCTGCATTTGCAACAGGCATGGTGGTGAATGCCTTTAATTCCAGCACTCCGGAGGCAGAAGCAGAGATGGGTGGGTCTCAACGAGAGGTCTGCATAGTAAGTTCCAGGCTCTACATAGTGAGACCCTGTCTCAAAAAACAAGCTAATAAAAGCTAATAAAAAAGGTAAGATTTGTATGGGAAGCTATACTAGCTGGGAACAGGGTCTTATAGGGGAAGACTATTTTTCATTGGTTCTTAGTGTGAACACAAAACTGCTCTAAGGGACGGCTCAGTGGTTAACAGCACTGGCTGCTCTTCCAGAAAACCTAGGTTCAATTCCCAGCACCCACACGGCAGCTCACAACTGTCTGTAACTCCAGTTCCAGGGAATCTGGCATCCCACAGAGACACAAGTACAGGAAAAACACCAATGCACATACAATAAATAATCATTTAAGAAATAAATTACATACAGTTGAGGAGATGGCTGAGTGGATAAAGTACTTGCTGTTCTGTGAGAAAAATAAGGAAGAGAAGGAAAATATCTTCTGGCCTCCATACACGTCCTCATGGGCAAGCACACTGCACACATATGCACACACATCCATACAACTAACATGTGTACACATATGTGCTTATATATACGGTGTGTGTGTGTGTGTGTGTGTGTGTGTGTTGTGTGTGTGTGTGTGTGTGTGTGTGTGATATATTTAAAACAATAACCTTCCGGGCTGGGTTTTGGCTGAGTTGGTACAGCGCCTGTCTAACCTGCATTAGCCGTGGGTTCCATGAAACCCAGGCGTGGTGAGACACAGCTGTAATCCCGCATCCAGGCGGTGAAGGAAGGAGGATCACAAGTTCAATATCACAGCACTGGGGAGGCAGAGGCAGGCGGATCTCTGTGAGTTCAAGGCCAGCCTGGTCTACAGAGCGAGCTCCAGGACAGCCAGGGCTACACAGAGAAACCCTGTATTGAGAAGAAGAAAAAAGTGTTCAAGGTCATTCTCACTATTTAGCAAGTTCAAAGCCAGCTGTGCTAAATGAGACCTTGTTCCAAAACACAAACTCCCTTCATTTTTCTCTCATATCACATATCTCTAGGTTCCAGACATTTTTTAAATAGAGAAACAAAATTAGCTTACATGCCAAGCATGAAACAGAATGGGTGAAATAATGGGACATTTACAGAGAATTTTTACAGCTAAAAAGTGGCCGGGCGGTGGTGGCACATGCCTTTAATCCCAGCACTCAGGAGGCAGAGGCAGGTGGATCTCTGTGAGTTCGAGGCTGGGCTCAACCAACAGCCTCCAAAACAATACAGAGAAACCCTGTCTCGTAAAAACCAAAAAAAAAAAAAAAGTGTAAAATGCAGCTGAGGTTGAACATCAAGTAAATGGTAGACAAAAGAGAGGTCACACTCATTTCCCTTGCAGCTGATGAGCGGGAGCTCGCCGACAAGCTGTAAAAAGGAACATCTGGAGTCGCAGCTTCCCCAGCTGCTCCCATATACTCCAGCGGCCCTTCTCCCCTGAGGCTGTGCCCTCCTCTCCAATATCCCTGGCAGTCTCCCAATCGCTCTGCTCCAGTGGGGCAAAAGGAAGGGATGGCTGCCCACGGGGCCAGCTCAGGAGTGAGCAGCTCCACTCAGGCTATATCTCCCTTCTGTGGGCAGGGGAACCAGTGGATAAAGCAGATGGGTTCTTGGGAGTCCTCAGGTGAAGGGCACCATGGAAAGTCTGAGAGATGTTATCTTGTTAGCATCACTGTCGCTGAAGCTAAATCCAAATTTATACAAGAAAATGTATTCTAACTTCACTCGATAAAGCTGTATTGCCATTTCCCTGTTAGGACAAATTAGGGTTTGCCTTTGCAAATTCTACTTTGCCCATTCCTTCCCTTGACCTGGTTATATTCCAACCATACTAGCCTTGTGTCTTGGTAGTTCCAACCACAATTCCATTAAGAGAAATAGGGAGCAAAGTATCTTACCCTATGCAGAAGGCCTAAAGATTCTCCATTGGTGATTAATTTACAACAATGACCACTCATCGGGATTTATATGAATGCCTTTTTCCTTCACCCATTGTATACCTAATAAGCCTCTCACCTAAATACCCAAATACCAGCACAACTAACTGTAGCTGCCAAAATAGGACCCATTAGGGTGGCACATCCCAAGGGTAGCCTATAGTGAGGTGTCTCCACACATAACCTGATCTCTGTGTCTTTCTCCACAGTGAGAGGCCCCTTGCATTGTCCCCACTCTGAAGCACTTGTGAGTGGCAGGAATGAGAAAGGGGATCGTACTGCCAGGCCTTTCTGCACAGCCCTATCCATAGGCAGGCTGGGACCCAACTGGGTGAGAAGTCTAGTGGCCTGAGGCTTTGTGGGCCGTGAATTATGGAGGGATTAAGGCTCCTGGGTTTACATCAGAATGGTTAACTGTCTAGTAATCTTATGCAAGTCCTGCCTTCCTGCTTAGTATTTTCATCTATAAAACAGGTTGACAGTAGTCAGCCCCCTAAGCTCTGGGTAAGGGCACCATGTGGTGGTCACTCACGGCCAGGGCCAGGGCTGGGAACAGACACCTCTTCCACTGCAGTTTCGTCTTCCCTATGGTGGGTCAGGGACTCCCCCCACCCTCACAGACACAGAGATGTGACACCTGCATGGTCATAAGGAGTGACCAATACAGAGATTTCCCAGACTTTTAAACATTGTCCATTAACAAAATGAAAAGAGGGGAAAAAATGGGACCATTGAGAGAATGCTGACATTTTATTTTGAAGGTAAGGGTACAAAAAAATAAGCATTTAAAATATTGTAATCTTTTATAATCTAGTTTCCAGAAAGGAAAAATGTTTACCATCCTGTGTGTGGTAAGGATGACAAAAGGCGTTACATACAGATAAACTTGGCTGGGGGGAGATGTTTGTTCTGCCTTTGTTATTTCCCTGAAAACTGATGAGAGAAAGCATCACAGAACTTGGATCATCATTGCCCTCAACTCTACAGCATCCAGAGAGGCGGAGTGACATGTCCTTGATATGGAACTAGGAAAACAGCTCTGGACACCAGAGATGGTTTTATGTGACTGCACAAGAGTCTAGGATAGAAGTAGGGGTTTGGCTCTGCCCTCAGGAACTGGCCCAAAGCGGTACTTTCTGATGATTCCAGTTTTCTAAAATGGGGGCATGATAATCATCTACTCACAAAGAAATGGTACAAGACCCTAGCAAAGGAAGACCTTCAATTTGTCCCAGATACTGGATATTGAGTAGCTTGAGGGAGTAAACCGTCTCCGTGTCTGGAATTCATTTGAAAATATTTAAGTAAAAATAAAATAAATAGATAAAGCAAATATAACAGTGTAATAACAATAAGTTAATATTTGAAAATTTTCATTACAAGCATTTAATAACAACAGCAACAACAATAATAATAATGGACTCTATCGAGGCAAGTGGAAGGGATGGCATTACTTACTGAAAAGTCTTCAGGGAGGTTTGATGCCCATTAGTGTAGTTATCCGGTCTTCATCAGCCTTGGGCAGACAGAGCCAGGGTCAGGAAGCGAGTTTTGGTTTCCTGTCTTCCTCCCCAAGTCGGCCAGGTGTTGTAGCTGGGTTGGGGGAGCCTTCTGGCCCTTCTCAATGCAAGACAATATCTGTCAGACCCAACCCTATTGGGGACAGTGGGCTGCTTAGCATAGCCAACCAGCATGGGGGGCTTATGAATATGCAAATCAGAGCCCCCGAGCTGGTTGGCTAACCCCTGTCATTTCCCACCCCTGTTGCAAATTGGTTCTCTGAAAGCCAGCTCAGAGGGTTTCTTGAAATGCCATCTTTTCCATCCTTGCTAGGAATTTACAGAACCCTTTGAAGGTTTGGAGCGTGCGCTGCTCAGCTTCCCCACGACTCTTTCCTCAGCTCCTGACCTCTGTCTCCAAGTTCCGTGGTGAGACACCTCCAAAGTGGTCATCTTCAGACCCCTCCAGCAACCTCAGGAGTCTGAAATCTACCTAGCATCAAAATCTGGCACCTCAGATCTCAGGAAGAACAGGCTTCGAGGCCTGACGGTGCAGAAGAAGGTGGAGCATAGTTAGGGAGGCTGATTGCTGACCCGGAGGTCCATTTTTGATAGAGTTGATATGAACCTGTTTATACCCAAATCATCACCCGGAATTTTACATTTTTCTCCACTTCAGCTTTGGAAGGGAATGTTGTAAAATGCAGCAATGAAAATCAGTGCACCAGGCTGATGGCTCCACCGGTAAGAGCGTTCGCTGCCTTTCCAGAAGTCCCAGGTTCCATCCCTAAATAGAATTTTAAAATCTTAAAAAAGGAAGAACATCAATACAGGATAGTTCATCCTATCAGCATGAATTAATCCTCAAAACATGATGTGGAGAGAAAAACAGTCTTAGAGTGGTACAAGAACTGTGATTCCATTTCTAGTAAGTTCAAAAGTAACTCCAAAAGGGTCTGGATTTTCACTATAGATAAATCTAATCATTACTTTAAATTGTAGCTGTGTATATCAGTAGGTGAAATCTGGGTGTCATTGATTATACACAGTGACTCTATATGGCTGTAGTCCACATTTTAAAGGAGTCCAGAGGGGAAGGACAGTTTATATAGTCCCATCCAGTAATACACACACACACACACAAAGATGGGAAAGCATGGTTCAGAGCACATTCACAAATACTAGAGGATTTGAGGTGATGAGAAAGAACATTATGCGTGTTATTCAAGGTGAACTGACCACTGATTGGAGTTTCCTACTAATGGAACTAGTCAATCCTTTTTACAACCATAACATTTTTGTGAAATTTGAAAGTGTGCATTTTCCCTAATTTAACAATGAACTAAATCATGTGTATGTAAATGCATATTGAGACTATAGTGTAAACTTGAACCCAGAACCCTGAACCCTGCTGCCACTTGCATTTATGAGCACATGTCCCTACAGGCCAGTGGTTCTTAACCTGTGGGTCGTGACCCTTCGGGGATCCAACAACTCTCTCACAGGGGTCGCCTAAGACCATCAGAAAACACAGATATTTACATTATGACTCATAGCAGTAGCAAATTTATAGTTATACAGTAGTAACAAGAATAATTTTTGGTTGGGGTCACCACAACATGAGGAACTGTATTAAAGAATCGCAGCATTAGGAAGGTTGAGAACCACTAGTCTGTAGGCAGTGCTGTGTCTAGAGGCTCCAACCAGAAGAATGTACTACCTCATAGGATTGTACCTTGCAGACCACAGAAGACAATTCCAATCTTTATTCTCTGGGAAGGGCTTTCATGCAATCATGTACAAATGTATTCCTATTGTTAAAAACATTTTTGACAGTACTGGGGATTAAATTTAAGGTATTTTGCATGCTAGGATTGGGTAAACAGTCTACGCTGAGATATATTCCCAGTCTACTCTCTTTTTTGAGGAAGGACCCTGCTACATGGCCCAGGCTGGCCTTGAATCCATAACCCTCTTACTTCAACATTCTTAATTCTTGGATTATAAACCTGTGTGAACATGCCCAGCCTAAGACTATAAAATCAAGGATGAGCTGGGCGGTGGTGGTACACACCTTTATTCCCAGCACTCAGAAATCGGAGGGAGGCAGAACTCAGTGAGTTCGAGGCCAGCCAGGGTCTACAGAGTGAGTTCCAGGACAACTAAGGCTACACAGAGAAACCCTAACTTGAAAAACAAAAGAACAAACAAACGAACAAAATCAACGATGAATTTGGGTGATCACTAAAATTCTAAGATATATGCTTGCCACATCATACCTAAGCTTGAGCTTCTAAACACAGAGAAGGATCTCAAAAGTTAACCATAAAAACCACGAAAGACTTAGGTAACTATGGGTGGAGAGGCTGGGGTGTATCTCAGTGACAGAGTGCTTACTTAGCATGCATGAAGTGTTAGCACAAAACCCAAATCCCCGAAAGTATTGAGCAACTGTCTAAGGGATGTTGGCAGCAACCTCTGCAGCTAGAGATTGACATATCTCCCGGCTATTGTTCTTGTGTTCCTCAGCGGTGTTGTGAGCATAGAAGTATTTAGTCATTTCTCAATTACTTATTGACTAACTACTCACTGTGCACTGTGCTATGAGCAGACGATTCAGAAAAGCAGAGAATGGTCTTTGTTTCCCCCAGCTTAGCCAATAGAGGTGACAGGTTTGTTGGTGTTTTTTAGACTTTATTATTTTTAATTATGGGTGTCTGTTCTGAGGGACTATGCAGGTATGCATGGAGCCAGAGGATTTGGATTGCCTGGAGCTGGAGATAAATGTGGTTGTGAGCCACCTGGTGTGGGTGCCAGAAACAGAACCCTGGTCCTCTGGAAGAGTAATGAATGCTCCTAGTCGCTGAACCATCTCTCTGACCCCAAGACAGACAGTTTTAAATAAGTCATTACAGGTCATCCAAACTTAGAAGCACACCAACCCTGAGACTGTTTCATACCCCTAGACACTCCCCTTACGCTGCCCTTTAAGATCCTGCCTCGAGGTTGCTCAGGACCTTTTCTCCAGCCATCCGCCATGGTGGCGGGGTGAAGGACCCGAGGTAATGGGTTTAGCTCGTTAAATAATTTTAATAAAAGATTCTTTGCATGGAAATGGGCCTCTTGGTGATTTGGGGGTTCAGAATTTGGGCACCACAAGCGACACAGACACAGTACTTTGGAAGTATGAAGTACCTGCTCACTCTGCCAGAGGGGGATAGGAAAGGATGTGGCGTGAACTAGCGCACGGGGCAATGGCAGCAGTGAATTATGACTAAGACTCAGCATCTGCGAATGTGAGGATGAAGATCAGAACTCAGAAGCCAGATTATCAGCGGCCGGGCTAGCTAGGAGTGTGCGCTTTATAGCCAGGCAGAAGCAACTGGAAGACTTTGAACAGGGGAGTGGCAGGGTTAACTTCGTACTTTTTAGAAGGATGTTAGGCAGGGTTGGGGAGGCAGGGTGAAGAAAGTGAAAGCAGAGACCGAAGCCTGCTCAGGCAGCTTTAAAACCAGCCAGCTGAAGGGTATCGAAGGCCCAATGATGAGCAGCAGCTGGGAGCAGATGACTTGCAGGTAGATCCCAGGGCATGTCTCCAGGGTTTAGCAAGTGAAGGCCATTTGAAGCTCTTGAGAATTAGGCAAGATAACTCAAGTAAAACAAACAAACATCAACGGGCACTAGGTGGTTCATTCGTTTGTTCCTTCATACATTAGCTTGTTATTTATGCAGCTGAAGCTCATGGAATGCCTCCTGTATTAGGAAGTCAGGTTTGTAGGCCTAGGGAAGCAAATCAGGAGGGGGAAGGGATGCCAAGTGTTTTCACTGTAGGGCAATGGGCAGAATGGTATACCCAAAGCTGGGGAATGGGAAGCCTACACATGTTTGTTTTATACAACTTACGCCAGAACTGAACAAAACAATGCAACCCCCGTAAGAATAGCATGTTTCACTTTCAGAGTTGGGTAACAGATGGCTTCCAGAATCACAGGATGGGTGGAGAACAGTTAGCTTGGCTGGAGAGTTTTCATAGGGACCGGAAAAGATCAGGAGATGAATACAGTGAGGCTACCGATGAAGTCTTTCAGCTCCTAACACAGCGGTTCTCAACCTTCCTAATGCCGCGCCCTTCAACAGTTTAGTTCCCCATATTGTGGTGACCCCCAACCATGAAACTATTTCTGTTGCTACTTCCTAACTGTGATCTTGCTGCTGTTAGGAGTCGTAATGTAAATACTTGATATGCAGGATACTGATGTTACACACACACTCCCAAAAGAGTCACGACCCACAGGTTGAGAACCGGCGTTCTAGAAGGACACCTGAGAGCCCTTTACAGGATCTTTGGTACTCCCGTCTGTTTGCTTGAGGAGCCCCAGGCTCAGAGCGGCAGTGTCACCTGCCCAAGCCCACATAAGTCTAACATCAGGCTGAGATCCGAGTTCATAGCCTAGGGGCTCTAGTGTTCTCTTCTTAGCGTGCAGAGGCAGAAAGGCCCGGGGCAGCAAAGGGCGCCAAACAGAACCGGCTCTGAGGAAAAGCAGGGAAGGCTTGAACTCGGGGACTCTCCGGTGGTCGGATGGCTGTTCTCGAAGAGCCCTAACCCGAGCTGGCCCGGGGCTGACAGCACCACAGACCCCCGGGACCCGGACAGCTAACGCTACCGGCCTGGTTCACACTCCGCTTCCACCTCCACCCGCTAGTGGTTCGCTCCGAACACCCCTCGCTGCAGGGCGGGTGCTGCAGCCTGCCTCACTTCCGGTTGTTGCCGGGCCCTATATCCGGTGTCCGCCCGCCCTCCATCCCGCTTCCTCCGCGATGCTGTCCCGGTCTCGCTGCGTGTCCCGGGCGTTCAGCCGCTCGCTTTCAGCCTTCCAGAAGGTACTGTCTGGCCGGGCCGGGGCTCCGGCGGGGGCGGAAGCTGGCTGTGGGCGGACGGGCGGGCTGAAGGGCAGGGGCGCTGTGCGCTGGCCAGGCCGGGCACCAAGGGCACCGGGACGCAGAGGCAGCCGACGCCCTCGGAGCCGCCCAGCCGCGAGTGCCGAGTCCTGCAGACCCCGGGTCGCCCGGGCAGCTGTCCCGGACCCTTTGCTCCGGGGCTGGAAGCCGCGCCCGCCGCGACATTGACTCAGAGTGGAGAGGAGAGGAGAGGCACGGCCCCCAAACGGCTTCCGCGGCCTGTCTCCCTCCAGTCCGGCGCGTGTCCGTCTCGTGGGACGCTGAAACAGTTTGGCCGAATAGGTGGTTTGCATTTTCCCTCGCAGTTACGAGATTCACCTGTCAGCAGCACGTTAAACGTGCACTTTAAAAACATGTTTCTTTCCCTCTTTTCATTTTGGGTGACGTCGATAATGTCTTCTTTCTCAACAGGGGAACTGCCCTCTAGGGAGACGTTCCCTGCCTGGTAAGTTCTGCCCTTGTGGTCACCTAAAATGCTCTTCTCGTGGGCAGAGCAGCGTGTCAGGGAATGTGGTGTTTCTTCTTATGCTATTTAAAGGCAGTGGATTCAGATAGATGCGGAGCAAATACTCCTTAAGTATAACGGCTGTCATTTGTTCACCCGGAACACACTTACGAGGTTTTGTTCTGCTTTTTGTGGTGCTGGGGATGGAACCTAGGGCATGAGAGGCAAACACTTTACCACTGAGCTCCACCAGCGGCCCTTGGTTATTGGATTCACACTGTCAGGCACTCATTAGAGATACAGCGATTAAAGTCTTGTCGTCCTGGAGCGAAAGTCTGAAGTTAGAAAGGCAAAGTGTAGATTGCTAACGAAGTGATCAAATTGTGTAAGTGCCCACTCTCTCATGTGAGAGTGGGTGAAACAGATTTCTTCTAAGTAGGTGACATTAAAGCTGTGACTTTGGAGGATGCCACTGAGCTAGTGAGATGCCAGCAGGAGGGAAAGGGATAGCAGGAGAGAGAGAAAGGGAGAGCATGTATGAACTCGTGAAGAAGGAAACAGGTGTGGTATTTTGAAATTGGAAACAAAGTGACTTGCCAGAAGACTTTAGTCAAAGGAAACAGTATCCTAAGATAAATGATGGTATAGAGGCCCTTGGAAACTTAGATCCTCGCCCGCTTAAATTTCGTGTGTGTGTGTGTGTGTGTGTGTGTGTGTGTGTGTGTGTGTGTGTGTGTGTGTGTGTGTGTGTGTGTGTGTGTGTGTGTGTGTGTGTGTGTGTGTGTGTGTGTTGGCTTGTCCTTAAGTGCCCAAGGAGGCCCCAAGAGATGTCTGATCCCTAGTAATTGGAGTTACAGGTGGTTGTGAAATGCCTGATGGTGGGTACTGGGAACCGAACCTGAGTTCTCTGCCAGGGCAGTACAGGTTCTTAACCTCTAAGCCATCTCTCTAGCCCCAGAAGTTTTGATTTTCATTCTCATAGTTGTGTGTGGGTTTTTGTTGTAGTTGGTTTTGTTATTTTTGTAGAGGGAGAGGAAAGTTATTAGCAATTCTATGTAGCTTACTTTTAATCATATGCCAGGCAAGCATTTAATTATTTTCTGTTTTTGTTGTTTTGTTTTTGAGACAAGTTCTTGCTGTCTGGCACTGGCTGGCGTAGAGCTACCATGTACACCAGACTGGCCTTGAACTTCCTCATGGCCTCTGCCTCTGAGCTGGGATCACAGGCTTGTGCTTCCACATCTGGCTCGGACAAAACATTTGTTGAAAAAGTCTATTTTACTGTAGGCTTTCTTGTGCCAAACATTGTTCTGAATGCTTTCTTTGCAGTTTGGGGCTATTCATAACCAAATGAGATTTAGTATCTGTATTTTTAAAAAGCTTATTCCAAGACAAGGGGTAGATCTCTAGGTCAAGGTCACTCAGCCAAAACTATTGGCTAAATCAACCCCCACCTCCAACTCCTTCCTTAGCCCAAACTGCTTTACTGAATGAGTGTTATTTACTTGTGTACTCAACAGAGTCTGTCTGTCTGTCTGTCTGTCTGTCTGTCTGTCTGTCTGTCAGGATCTGATGTAGCCCGGGCTCAACTCAAACTAGATAAGTAGTCCAAGGATGACGTTAACTTTTGATCTTCCTGCCTCTTTCCTGAGTGCTGGGATCATAGGATTGCTCCACCACGCCGGAGTTTATGACATGCTGGGGATCAAACCCAAGGCTTTGTGCATGCTGGGCAAACTCTCACCGCACTGAGCTGTGCCCAGCCATGTTATAGATTAGAGTGCTTCCTATGCCAGCTGCTATGTTAGGTGACAGGGACACAGATGGCCTCTATCTTGAGAATCTCAGGAGCTCGCTGGATAGACAGAGCAGGTACACATTTATGTTCACGTTAGGACAAAATACCATGTGGTTACTGAGAAGTACAGGGGGTGACATGAGGGTGGCATGGTAAAGCCCAGCTTGGGAAGTTAGTAGAGGGGGTGTTGGTGAAGGTCCCCTGAGAAGTGGCATCTAGGATGAGACTTAAGAATGCATGGGTTAGCTAGGGAAGTAATAGTCCAGGTGGGGAATTGCTTGTGCAAAGGTTTCCAAGCAGGAAGAGATTTGAGCAGGTATAGACATGGTAAGCTGGAAATACAGAGCAGTCTAGGTGGAGTGTAAAGCACTTGGACTTCATGCCCATGTCAGGAGGACATAAGGCGTCTAGCACAGTTCATAGTGCATTCTCAGTATGACCTTTCTTTTCAGCTGGGAATGCTGAAAGGCGGCACAGTACTTTCTGCACTTTTTAAGCTGTCAGGAAAAGAAAAAACCTTGCACTGAGGGGTTGACATCTTGACTCAGACTTTCTTGTTAGGCTAGTCACCAGCCTAGCTGTATATAAAATAATGGCAGGTGGCCATTCGGCTTCAGGGTGTTGCTGTGAGTGGAAAATGAAGAGGCCATTGTATGAAACTTTTTTATAAGCCTAAAGCACTGTCAAAATGTATTGTATTGGACTCTAGTTTCTGAACATCTGTTCTAGCTCTGCTTCAGATGTGTGCACTGTCGTCATTGGCTGATGAATGCAGAGGTGACTGACTGACCTGACTCTGGGAATGTTTGTGAGGGAGTGTGCATGAGGATCAGCTGTCTCTCAGTCCATAGTGAGAAAGGGTTGTTGATAGACACAAACAACAATAAAGAAAATATAAGAAATAATATATTCAGAAGAAGCAGTTGTGGTTAGTAGATACCAGGGAAATGAATTTATGATAAAGACAGTTGGTTTGGTGGATAGAGACTCCTCCCTTCCTCCCTTGATATCTCTCTCTCTCTGATCATTTTGTTAGAATTTGAGAGAAAAACAGCAGGTAGGTAAGCTGTGGATCTGGCAGCTGCCTTTTGAATTAGGGTCCAGGAAAGCAGACATGTTCAGCAGTGGACATTGTGGGCAGGCAGTTATAGACAGGGCAGGGAATCTTCGCAGACACAGTGGAAACCCAGAGTGTCAAGGAAAGCACCCTTGGGTCTTTGGCCACTGTTCAGAAAAGGAGAAGTCACTTTTTGAACTAGAGCTCAAGACTCATCTTTTGTTAGAGTGACTGGGGTGGAAGACGTATGGGGAAGGAGAGAAGTACTTTGCTCAGTCACAGCCAAGCTGAAGATCCTAGGCCTAAAAGCGAGGGTTCAGTCAGCAAACCCAGCCTAATCCACTAAAATCCACACCAGCGCCCCATCTCATGTTAGGTCCTGCAAAGTCACAGGGTTAGTCATGGTGGGGTCTCATTTTCAAGTTTCAATTGTATTTGATCACTTGGGGAATAGAGACATTCTATTATGAAAACATAAAGGCAGGTAGATTATACAACTTTTAGGGTGTCTTATCAGTTCTCTTTCCTCTCCAGAAGCATACCACTCTTAGTCTCCCATGCCTATTCTCTGCTAATAAGGCAGGTGGAACATTTGAGAAACATGATTCCATATGAAAGGGATTGTCATTGCCTGAAGTTGGTCCACTCTATGGGATGCGTAGTTCCGTTTGATATACTGTGTACAGTAAGAGCTGTCGATTAAGGATTGTTTTGTTTCTTGCAGGGGTCTCCTTATGTCAGGGACCAGGTTACCCTGACAGCAGGAAGATGGTGTAAGTATCACTGGGTAATATAGATGTGTGGCCACGGTTGATTTACTTAGACACAGATTCTAAATTTAAACGTTGGATGTCTTCACAGATCTCCAGTCCTATAATTAAGGTCTCAACCTTTACAGTCACAGTCCTTTTTCTTTTTCATTCCTTTTTTTTTTTTTTTTTTTTTTTTGGTTTTTCGAGACAGGGTTTCTCTGTGGCTTTGGAGGCTATTCTGGAACTAGCTCTGTAGACCAGATTGGTCTCGAACTCACAGAGATCCACCTGCTTCTGCCAGAATTAAAGGCGTGCACCACCACCGCCTGGCAGTCATTTTTATTATAATCTACCTTTGTCATCAGTTCAGTGGTCAGGTGTTGGGCCAAGAGTATCCTGGACCTTCTTGGCTAGTTAAATGTAATAAGGATGAACTTGGAACTGTCTTTTTTTTTTTTTAATTAAATGAGAATGGGTATCAAAGGGAACTGAATATTCTAGTTGGATACAAGTGCAGTTGAGGGGTTGGAAGTCACCTTTGTTGTAGAAATTGAAAAGCATTCTCTTGGTAACATAGTTACTCATTTTAAAAATCAATAAATGCAAAACACCAGTTAAGCCCTAGGACTTCTGACTGATTTGCTAGGAATGCTCTTATTGCATAATGGAGAGTTTGGAGGAGGGCCATCCACGTGTGGTCCAGATTAACTTGTACTTGAATGCTTTTTGAGTTACTTTGCATTCCAAGTATTTTTAGGTTGCTGAGAGGCTGCTTTCTAGTAACCTATTCAAGAACTGCGGAGCTGCCTTGTTTACAGGGTGAATGAAGAGTTGGCAGGATAACTTTATTAATATGCATCACAATAGGTGTGGCTTTCATCATTAACGTGCTATTTGAAGTATAAAACTTCTGAAATTTTTTGGTTTTTTTTTTGAGACAGGGCTTATGTATGTGTACAAACTTTATACACAGCATTCTGTGTTCTGTACTTTACATTTTTGTATTGTTCCTCTTAATGCTACCTACATATGTACCTTATAAAGTTATTCTGAGATCCACCTGCCTCTGCCTCCCGACCCTTTTTTCTTTTTACTTAATAGAACCAGTGTGTCTCGCTCTCGAGAAGTGACATTTCATTACACAACAGGGCAGTATTTCTGGCACCTAGGTCATTAGGCTTTGGGGTCCTACCTGCTTAGTCAGAATCTCTCCAAGTCTGGCCTGACATGTGCTTTGACAAGTTACCCAGCATGAGAATCTGGTCAAGATTCACCAGCTCAAAGAGGTGATCCGTGGTACCTGGACTAGATGGAGATGTTAGTGGTTCACATTCTAAATGAGTTTACATTTGTGTTTCTTTTGTAGCATTAACAGTAGTGTCTTCAGTGTTCGCTTCTTCCAAACCACAGCTGTGTGCAGTAAGTACCTGATTTCTTGTGAATGAACTTTCTCTTTCAGTAACAACTGAGCTTATTAAAGAAAACCATTAAAAAGACAAAATGAAGGACTTGTGATTTTCCTGTTTTTTTTTTTTTTCCCTAGAGAATGATGTGATTACAGTCCAAACCCCAGCATTTGCAGAGTCAGTTACAGAGGGAGACGTCAGGTGGGAGAAAGGTAAGGTTTCATTTCTTCTCATGTGCGTTGAAAGCTTCCTAAGGTCTCTCTGACCTGAACCTTAGCCATGGGGCCTGTGAGCCCTCCTTTTCTTTCTACATACCTACTTCAGTAGTATAGGAGAGTGGTCTTCCGGCGCAGAGGCTCCTGGTTAAGAGGAGGTGTCCTTTGATTGTCTTTCAGCTGTGGGAGATGCAGTTGCAGAAGATGAAGTGGTTTGTGAGATTGAAACTGACAAGGTGGGCTTATCCTAAATCAGTGACGTTTTCATGGTAGTCTAAGGAAAGGTAAACGTTCTTAAGGGAATCATGGGGGGAAAAGGAGTTATTGAAGCTTACTTTTGATTATTCTGTATATACTATGTATATTAGTAACTTTAATCAGATAGCTGGTTTTTTTTTTGTGGCTGTGAGCTACTTTCAGTATTTTTTCCTTGTATCACTTGGAAACATTAAAGTTTGTTTTGATGTTTATAAGAAAATACAGAAGAGTGACTCTTCACAGTAACAATGATTTGTCATTCTCTGACTCTGAAAATGTAGCCTTAGGTGTTTCAGAATGGTGCAGAGGAGATGTAACATCCAGATCCAGATGTAGCATGTTGCAACTCTTACGACTCATCCTGTTGTGACTGCACAGTTGATTAATGCTGATACAAATGTAGGCTCTGTCTCCATCTCTTTCTTTTCCAGACTTCTGTGCAGGTTCCATCACCAGCAAATGGCATCATTGAAGCTCTTTTGGTACCTGATGGGGGCAAAGTTGAAGGAGGAACTCCTCTTTTCACACTCAGGAAAACTGGTGGTAAAGAAGTTCTCCTGGTGGTGAAGGTCTCCAGTGTTTTCCCTGGGGTGGGGCTGAATGTACTATGGTAGCAACTTCATGATGCCTCACACTGGCGTTCTGATTACACTTAGTTGAGAGATAAGAGAAATCCTGGTGCTATATGGTGAAATGTAATTTCCAAGTTGTGCTGGGCTTTGGTGTCGCACGCCTTTAATCCCAGCACTGGGGAGCAAGAGGCAGTCGGATCTCTGTGAGTTCGAGGCCAGCCTGGTGTACTGAGCGGTTCCAGGATAGCCTCCAAAACAATACAGAGAAACCCTGTCTCAAAAAACCAAAACAAAACAAAAAGATAGCCCATAATTCTCTGTTCTTTCCATATTTCTCAGGTTGGATCTTTCCTTAAAGAACAGAGGTGAAGAGTTTAAAGATAGTGATTTTTTTTCCACAGTGACCTGAATTACACCAAGCTTTAAAGAATACAAATGAGTGGGACAGTTGTGATGCACACTTTTAATCTCAGCACTCAGGAAACAGAGGCAGGCAGATCTCTGAGTTCAAGGCCAGCCTGGTGTACAAAGCTACACAAAGCTACCCTGTCTCAAAAAAACAAAAAACAAAACCCACAAATGAGAAAGCCTTAGCGCTCCAGAGATTGCTGATATATTACCTTGATATAAAGCTAGATTGGTACTATTTTTTAGTGTTCCCTCAAGTGATTCTGATGTATAGTCAGACCTGAGAGCCACTGTTTAACCCCAGCACTTGGGAGGCAGAGGCAGGCGGACCTGTGTGTGTGTTCGAGGCCAGCCTAGTTTACAAAGTGAATTCCAGGACAGTTAGGGCTGTTAAACAGAGAAACCCTGTCTCAAAAAAACAAAAAAATAATTGTTATTTTATGGTGTCTGTTGTAGACAAGTCAGTGTATTTTTCTTTTTTTTTTAAATTTTTAAAAATTTTATTTTATGTTTCAACCGAAGTTCTCCCTCCCACCCTTCCTTTCCACCCCCACCCTCCCTCCAGCTCACTCCCTGCCACTCCTAATGGGCAAGGGCTCCATGAGGAGTCAACACAATCTGGCACATTAAGTTGGGGCAGGACCAAGCCCCTCTCCCATGCATTAAGGCTGAGCATGGCATCCCACCCTAGGGAATGGGCTTCAACAAGCTAGCTCATGTGCGTATTTGTCTTTTTTCTTTTATTCTTTCTTTCTTTCTATCTATCTATCTATCTATCTATCTATCTATCTATCTATCTATCTATCTGGTTTTTCAAGACAGTATTTGGATTTCCTGGAGCTTGCTCTGTAGAACAGGCTGGCTTCAAACTCAGATCTACCTGCCTCTACCTCTCGAGTGCTGGGATTAAAGGTGTGTGCCATCAACGCCCCCCATATTTTTCTTAAATTACCTTTTGTTTATTTTTTGTTTGAGATGAGGTTTCTCTGTGTAGCCTTGGCTGACCTTGCTTTGAACTGAGATCTGCCCCTGCCTCTGCCTGTGTGTGTGTGTGTGGGGGGGGGGGTATGTACAAAGGCATGTGGGGGGGGGATGTGCAAAGGCATGTGGGGGTATGTGCAAAGGCATGTGGGGGGTATGTGCAAAGGCATGTGGGGGGTATGTGCAAAGGCATGTGTGTGGAGGTCAAGGGATACCTTGAGAGTGTGTTTTCTCTTCCATGTGGATCCAGGAATGGAGCTTGGGTTGTCAGCTTTGGTAGCAAGTGTCTTCACTCACTGAGTCATCTCGCTGCCTTCATTGTAGTTTCCTCTCATATCTAACATCTTAGGAAAGACTGACATTTCTCTTTCAAAGAAATGCTAAAGAAAGATGTGTATATATCTGTACTGGACCTTGTGATCAGTATTGTACATTAGAAAATCTGCTTTTCTGACTTTTAAATAAAGATTTTCGTAGTTGTAGCATTTAACTGTTAAAATAGTCAAACAGAAAGAGGATGGATTGGACCATTGAGGTTGGTTAGGCCAAGATCAAGTTCAAAGTGAGGGAAAAAAATCTAAAGTAGCTAGGAAGAAGGAGTCTGTTGGTTGAAGTTCATCTTTTCCTCTGATTTTTTTTTTTAAACTATCTGGCTCTGTGTGTGTATGTGTGATTGGGGCCAGAGGACAATTCTTGGGTGTTTGTCCTTGCTGTCCAGTCTTAGTTGTTCTGTTTGTAGGCCAGGCTAGCTGGCATAAGAGTTTCCAAGGTTTATCCTGTCTCCACCTCCCATCCTGTCGTGGGAGGATGGGGATTGTAGACGTGCCCACTACATCCAGCTTTGTGTTGGTTCTGGGGAATTGAACTCAGATCCTCAGGTCCTCATGCTAACAGAGCAAGTGCTTAACTCACTGAGCTATCTCTCCAATCGGAACTCCATCGTGGGTCGGTGGATGGGGTAGCAAGGTCTTCCTCTGCAGCCCTGACTAGCCTACAACTCAATATATAGATCACAGTGTCCTCAGTTTCATAGAGATCTGCCTGTCTCTGCCTCCTAAATTTTTGGACTTTAAGACATGTGCCACACCGCCGGGCATTGGTGGCGCACGCCTTTAATCCCAGCACTTGGGAGGCAGAGGCAAGCAGATCTCTGTGAGTTCGAGCCAGCCTGGTCTACAAGAGCTAGTTCCAGGACAGCCTCCAAAGCTACAGAGAAACCCTGTCTCGAAAAACCAAAAAAAAAAAAAAAAAAAAAAAAAAAAGACATGTGCCACCAAACCCAGCTTTATCATTCATTTTTTACTTTTAAAATAAAATCCTAATTTAACTTTAAAACTGGATATAATGCCCATATTAAAGTTGTAGATTTATTACTAGAGCATCTCATTGCTTCCTATTAAGAGTCATCTTGGATATAATGCTTTGAACTGTTTAATCTTGTGTGGTGTGTGTGTGTGAGAGAGAGAGAGAGAGAGAGAGAGAGATGAACGTGTATGTGTAAGTTCATATACCCTTAGAGTCCAGGAATAGCTGTTGGATCCCTTGAAGCTAGAGTTACAGGCAGTTGTGACCTGTCGCGAATGCCTGCTAGGAACTCAATTCAGGTCCTCCTCAAGAGCAGTATGTACTGTGAACTCCTGAGCCATATTTCCAGGCCCCAAAATAAAATTCTTATCAAGTACTCAATTAAGATTAAAGAGTTCAGAGGCTGGAGAGATGGCTCAGTAGTTCAGAGTACACATCACATTGCTCGTGCAGGGGACCCAAGTTCATTTCCCAGTATCTACATAGCAACTCACAGTTGTCTGAAACTGCAGCTTCATGGGTTCCTCTCTGGGCATCTACACTTACATGCACATACCCTCATGCACATCCACACATCCACAAAGTTAAAAGTAAGTCTTTAGGTCTGATGGTAGTGTACAACTTTTAGTCCCAGTACTCAGGAGGCAGAGGCAGGAGGATCTCTGTGAGGTCAAGGCCAGCCTGGTCTACAGAGTGAGTTCCAGGACAACTAAGGCTGATACACAGAAACCCTGTCTTGAAAAAAAAGCACTAAGTCTTTAATTTTTTTATTTTTAATGGCTAAGAGTATTCCTTCTGCATATTATGTTAAAATAGATGAATATATCAGCATTACTATAATTAGAAGTATAGTATGGATATATTTATGTATCCATTTTAACATTTTCTGTTGCCTAGGCTGTTTTTGCTTTAATGTAGTTCTCAAACTGTGGGTTGTAACCCTTTTGGGTGGGGCGAGGGGCATTTGTGTGACCGTTTCACAGGAATCCCCCAAACCATTTGCATATCAGCTATTTACATTACGATTCATAAAAGCAGCAAAATTAGGTTTATGAAGTAGCAGCAAAAATAATTTTGTGGTTGGGTCGTCACACCATGAGGAACTGTATTATGGGGTCACAACACTAGGAAGGTTGAGAACCACTGTCTTAAAAGTTTCATTTCCTTGAGCTTAGTAGGTGCTTTGAAAATATTTACAGAATTTGAAAGTCGGTAGATAGTAATATTTGTGAAGTCAGGAAGGCAACTGAGTTGAGCCTGTAGGACATTTAGGGAGTCCCTAGAATAGAGTAGAGGCTTAGGTTAGTGTGTATGTCTAGGTTCTTTGCCTGTAGCAAGTGCCTAGGAGACATTTGTTTCAATGATTGGAAATAGATCTTTGTCTCTAAATCCCCCTTAGTTTCTCAGTTTAGTTGCTTTCCCTTCCAGACAATGGTAACTGTTTGTTTTAATCCAGCTGCTCCTGCTAAGGCCAAACCAGAGGAAGCTCCTGCCGCAGCCCCAAAGGCAGAGCCGGAAGCACCAGCAGTCCCTCCTCCCCCTGTAGCAGCTGTACCCACTCAGATGCCACCAGTGCCCTCACCCTCACAACTTCCTTCTAGCAAACCAGGTAAGACCCCGTGCTAGCTAATGGTGTCACGAAAGGCAACTTGAAAGGGCTTGATTTGGGTTGTCATGTCGGGGAAGGTCTGGTGTCAGTGTGATGCAGACAGATGGTCACATAGCCTTTGCAGCCAAAAGTAAGGAAGATTAACGCCAGGGCTCCAATCACTTACCGACTTTCTTCCTTAAAGAAAAATATCTCTCCCAGCCCCCAGCCCATGTTATAGTGCTACCCACATTCAGAATGAGTCTTCTTCCTACTTTGAAGTGAGAACTTCAACTTCTCTGGAAACACCCTGATAGACAACCCAGGATTTTGTCTCCTGAGATTGACTGTCAAGATTAATCCTCATAGTCTCTGTTACTGTAGAAGAGGGCACCTCTTCTAATACCATCTTCCCTCACAGGTACAGTCTGAGGCCATCTGTGGCTCTGAACACGCCAGGTTGGCTGCATTGTAGAAAGCCCTTGAGATTTCTAAGAACTCCCAGCTTTCTATTCTAGCCATATGACATCAGTCTCGTGATCCCTATGGGCAGATTGTTCATCTTGAGCTTGGAATGATGCTGATAACACTCTTGTCTTGAGAGTGGAGTAATGTCGTGTGATGGTGTTGCTTTCCATGTCTGAGGTAGCTGTGCCCTCTCTTCATTTTCAGTTTCTGCAATAAAACCCACTGCTGCCCCTCCACTGGCTGAGCCAGGAGCTGCTAAAGGTGTGCGTTCAGAACATCGGGTAAGCCTCTGAAGAATCTTAGCAAAGCACCAGAGTGTTGCTATGGAGACTGACCTCCTTCCCTGGCCTTGAGGGTGTAGAAAGTTCCTTTTCGTAGTCTTGGAACTGTCAGATGGTATGGCTAAAGGATAGTGTCTTCTAATGCTGTCCAGTGCGTTTTCTGCTATATTTGTGCTATCTGAAATTCTACAGAAGAGTGAAATATTTGTGGAGAACAGTAGCTTCGTAGCACATCCTTTCCTTTCCACAGTGAATGTACTTCACAGAGGTAGACTTCTTAGAGCTCTGTTCTAAACTTCCGGGATACTTTGCTGTAGCTGGGGGGCTAGCAGAGGCCAGATTATTGCATTGTAACAGTAAGCTAGCTGTCAGAGCAGACATAAAAACCTCAAGGAAGTATGGTCAAAGTGTGGGTTCTTTGCCTGAGAATACTTCCTAAAAATACCATAGCCTCAAAAGTTTGTTGTTTTTTTGAGTTTCTGTTCCCCAAGTAACTATTCTCACGCAAGTCTTTATCAACAGAAGTTGCCCTTTCTTTAATGACTCTCAAGCTGGCTGGGTCTACACCACAGTCTTCCTTTTGTAAATTGGTTTTGGTTTTTAAATCACACTATTTCCTGAGCCTCTGTTCTTGGTCAAGTTTCAGGCACATCTGAGTGAATACTTTGGTCTCTGATTATATGTTCTTGATCTGAGACTATTCAGGAGAAGAGAAGCCTGTATCTTAAACAGTAATGGTGAGGCCTAGCATGGTACTTGAGAGGCGGAGGCAGAGGGTCTCTAGCCTCCCTAGTCTCCATAGATAGTTGCCGGCTAGCCAGGGCTATATAGTGAGACCCTATTTCAAAACAAGACCCCAAAGTGTGGTGCTTCCCTCCCATCTCTGCAGGCTGAGTTCTGTTACAGCCGGGGGACTGCAGTCAGATTGTCAGCACTTGTTCTTCTTTCCTTTCAGGAGAAAATGAACAGGATGCGGCAGCGCATTGCCCAGCGTCTGAAGGAAGCCCAGAATACATGCGCAATGCTGACTACTTTTAATGAGGTTGACATGAGGTGGGATCTCTAGTTCTTCTATTCCCCATGTCTGTGTTTCTTGTAGAATACTTGAATGTACCAACTGCTGCCCAGAGCTAACTTGACCAGCAAGAGCTGTTTCACTGTTCATGACCCCCTGCTTCCTCTGCAACGTAAAAAGCTTTGCCTTTTGAGCTTTCATGCATGAGCTATTATGATTTCTGATAATTGAGCCTAAAATAATCATTTTTTCAATTTAGGTGTGTGTGTGTGTGTGTGTGTGTGTGTGTGTGTGTGTGCACTCATGCGAAGAAAACAGCATTAAATCCCTTAGAAATGGAATTACAGGTGGTTGGCAGCCCTTTGACATGAGTGCTGGGAACTAACCCTGGGTCTCCGTGGAAGAGCAGTACATGTTCAGAACTGCTCCAGACCTGTTTTGTTTTTGAGGGAAGTCACACTATGTAGCCCTGTGTGGTCTAGAACTCACTAAGTAGATCAGGTTGGCCTTGAACACACAAGAGATTTGTCTGCCTATGCCTCCCAAGTATTGGGATTAAAGGTGTGTGCCATCATGCCCAATCTGTTTTTGTTGTTCCTTTGGTTTTCGAGACAGGTACTCATGTTTCGAGGCTAGGCTTGAACTTTCTTTGTAGTTGAGAATGATGCTAATGGTGCCATCATGCCCTGCTGTTGTAATGACCCACTTCCAAACCTACTACTCCTTGGAATGGAAAACCCTTCACAGCATGCCAGAACTAGGACACCACACTCTGCTTCTTTCTAGCAGGGATTGTTGCTTGTGTTTGTTCCCAAGCAACTCAGAATCCAACAGGCAGGGCCAGAGATTGACCACCTCTCATTCTTCCCAGTTTTGATCCTGGAGTTGGAACTAAGTTGAGATTGTACTTATGAGCACGATTTGGGTGTGCATATAAAAGCCAAAGATGAGCTTCAGTTGTTCTTGGGGGTCTTATTTATCGAGGCAGGGTCTCTGCTTGCTAGAGTTTGTTAGCTAGGCTAAGCTGCTAGCCAGTGAGCCACAGGGATCTGCATGTCTCCATCTTCCCGGCTCTGAGATTGCAAGTGTGCGCCGCCACACTCAGGTTGGTTGGTTTGTTTTTATGTGGGTTTTGGAGTTCGGACTTCTCATGCTTTCCTGGGAACTGAGGTATCTTCCCCAACCCAAAAATCAGTTGATTTCTAAAATTTAAATCTCAGTTCACTGTACCCATTCCTGTAATAAGCTAATTGTTGACTTGTTTTGTTTATTCAGAACAAAATTTGTTCAAAATTTTTATGTGTGCAAGTATCAGCTTTGTGAAGAAGACAAAATAGTTTTATTTAACAAGCATTTTAAGTGTTTATCATATGACATATAGAGTTTATCATATATCACACAGAATATTAAAGTGTGATGTTCAGGGCGCTATTCAGATGAGTATAAAAGCTCTCTGAGGCTTACTGTTTCATTTTGGTGAACACTTAAGTACAATCTAGGAAAAAAGCATCAAAAAGATAAAAGTGTATGCAGTGGAGAAGGGAGTGGTTTGCTCTTGGTAAGGGTAAAGGTAGCAAAGGTAGGGCCAAGGAAAGTCTCCGGGAGGAAGGAGTTTGAATGGGCTGTCAAGAATGACAAGCATAGCCGGGCGGTGGTGGCACATTCCTGTAATATTGGCACTCGGGAGGCAGAGGCAGGCGGATCTCTGTGAGTTCAAAAGACCAGCCTGGTCTGCAGAGCTAGTTCCAGGACAGCCTCCAAAGCTACAGAGAAACCCTGTCTCAAAAAACTAAAATAAGCAGATAAATAAAAAAGACAAGCATTTAAGCCAAGGATAGTGGTACATACTTCTGTAATTCTGATACTTGACAAGTGGAGACAGTTCAAGGTTATCCTCAGCTACGTAGAGTCTAAAACCAACCTGGACTATATGAGACCCTGTCTCAATAAAAATAAAACAAACAAAAAACCAAAATGCTAAATAGTGTTGTAAATAAAGTCATTGCAGATAGGTTTAATAGTTTGGAACATGACACAGTCAAGAAAGTTCATTTCTAACCACAAAAAACCAAAACAATAACAAAAAAAACCTGGAAAGTATTCATGGGACAGAAGTTTGGTTGTTAGGAATGTCTGCACTGATTTCAGCTCTCACTAAATGGAAACTATGTTTTCATATTGGTCTTCCATCTGTAATTCAAAACCAGAGTAATTCATTTGTTTGAGGGAACTCTTGAATAAACTATCTTCTGTGATGAAAGAAATTGAAAAAAATTATTTCTGCCATGAAATATAAGTATATATATGAAGGTTAGATCCATATTTCACTAGGTTTTGAATGCCAAGGTAAGAATTCATTAAATCAAAAGATACGTCATCAAATCTCTAGGGCATCTATCTCTTTCTCCTTGAGTATTAAGTCTCTCATCTACTTTTCCGTGAGGGAATTTGTTTCCTTGGTTTATTGGCAATGTGTGGGGTCTGGTTAATTTCACTAGATGTCATTGTTATAATGGGAAGCTCTCTGGATACTGAATGTCATTTTCTGTTCCATCCATGGTTTAGGGGACAGACTTTCACTAATGAATCACCAAGGCTGCAGCTTATGTTTCCTGCATTAGAGGCAAATTGTACGCAAATTAAATTGGACTTTGAAATTTTACCCAGTTTCTTAAGACAAGCATGTAAATATTTATGTACCTAAAAGGAGCAGTTGGTCCAACATCCTTGATTGCAAGTAAGTTCAATAGTTAGATCTCCTTTCAGTAGCTAATCTAGTGTCACTTAGCAGTCGCTTGAGGCCTCACTGCGGCCAGTAATGTGGTTTAGATCGAGTGCCCTTTGGGTCTTGTGCCTATCAGCTAACTGAGAGGAGACCTTTCTGAGACTTGCTCCTTCCTCCGTTGTCCCAGCTCTGCCTCCAAGGGCAGAGCTCTGAAATAGAAGCTCCTTAATGACCAGACAATGGCATTCAGGCAGGTCTGAGAGCAGGAGACACTGACCACACCGCTTTCCCGCTTTTGCAGCCCTGCATCTTGGGAACCAGTAATGTCTTTAGGGTGGTAATCCTAGCACTAAATGAGGTTAGACCCAGGAAAAGAAACATTTAAACCCAATCAGCCCCCTATGAAATTTTCCCCTTTTTTTCAAACAAAAGGTCTGAAGTGGGCAGTTAAAGCTGTACCACGTCTTATCTTTCCCGATAATGTTGAATTAAACCATTATAGGGGGAAAGAGAGAACGGGAGCATTTGGGCCTGAGATAGAGTTAAATTCAATTTCCATCACAGAATGTCATTCCTATAATCATAGAAGTTCCTTTGGGAAAATGATAGGAGAGATGTTTCTCACTGTGCCGTGCTTGTGTAGAAAAAAGGAAACAACAAAAAACCCTGCTTGATAGACCAAAGGATGTTTAAGTTGCAAAATCTTCTCAGAGACAAGCCCTGCTACTGACTCTGACAGACAGGCCACAGCCCTCAGGGAACCACTTTCTAAATACCAAGGAAACCACAGTCGGCAAAGCTAATCTGAGGAGCGGGCTCTGTGTCTTGTCTTTGTTTCTTGATGCCCAGCCCAGCCCTCTCATGTGATGGGCATTAGTAACCGTTTCATGGGTTAGTAGATAGAACTGCTAACTCAGGAAATGGTGACTCTGCTGGCTTTGCACTGCCTGAAAGAACACCGGTTTACCCTTCGTATATGGCTAGAGTTGCTTGTGTTTGCACAGAGCCCATTCTTCATGGGTAGTTTGGTTTTTGTTTTGTTTTCCGTTAATTAGGTAGAAGAAGTATCACAAAGTAATCAGCTTTGGTTTTGGGTTTTTGTTTTAATATAATTCTAACAAAAGGAATATTGTTGGTTTTTTTTTTAATTAAACTTAATTTGTTTCCAATGTGAACAATTCATGATTTTAGTATAGCCAGAAATACTTTTTCTTTCAGGGAAAGGATGTTGGTATTCAGTGTGCTCTTTTGTTGATATTATCGGTTCCTGAAATATCTTGAAGATAGGTTGTCACTGATTTCTTCTCAGTCAGTTTATTACATTGACTGCTGGTGAATGTTTCAAAGCTTGAACTTTGGTGTAACCTGGGGAAAAGCTCATTCAGTTTTGGACAAAAGTCCAAAACAGGGCTTAGCCTCTCCTTTTGGGATTGAATCAGGAGAACTGCACGTTTAAGGATAGCCCTCAAGATTTCAGTCTTGAAACTTTAAAAAGACAGGGGGCATAGCTCAAGAGTAAAACACTTGCCAGCCTATGGTGATGTCCACATGTACACACACACACACACACACACACACACACACACACACACCTTCAATGGCAGTTTCTTTATATCATGTATTTACAGTAACATCCAAGAGATGAGAGCTCGGCACAAAGATGCTTTCCTGAAGAAACATAACCTCAAACTAGGCTTCATGTCAGCGTTTGTGAAGGCCTCCGCCTTCGCCTTACAGGAGCAGCCTGTTGTAAATGCAGGTGAGTTTCTTAAGATCAGTGTGCCAGAGGTCTTTGGAGCTGAGTATATGAATACAGACCTGCTGTCACAGTTAGGGGTCACGAAGGCTGCTGCTTTCACAATTGTAGAAACATGACCACCTTCCCTAAGTGAATTTTTCCATTCACCTTCCCCAAATACTGTCATGATTACTATCTCCCCACCAAGTAGGCAGAAAGGTTTCCCCTACTGTGTAGCTTGGCAGTCTCTCTGGCCATAGGTAGTCTGGGACAGCCCAGCTTCCCAGGCTGTCTGTTATCTTGGGGAATCCCAAATTCTGACTGCTCCTCACCACTACCCTGGGCCCTTTACCTGGGATTTGACTTTGACATTTGGCATAGGCTCCAAGTTGACCTTTTATCAGGGGACTTCATTGGGAAGGCTTGGGCTTGGTACTGTTTTCTTTCCTTTTTATTCTCATCATTGAAGTGTTGATCTAGCTCACAGTTCTTTCCTATTGAGGCCTTGGGAGATAGGAAGGGAGAGTAACATGTTGTGGTCCTCAGCATAAAATCCCTATTCTCTCCCCCATTGAGTGCTGTGCTCTAGGAGGCTGTCTCATTCATCGACATGCATTCTAACAATACAGTGTAGAGTCTTTGGTATAATTTTCAGCAGTTGGCTTGTTATTTCTGGGTGGCATGTTTAGAAGCCAGGCCCCCCATTTCCGGATCTCTAGAGAGAGGCTTCCCTTACCTTGCTGAGGAAGCCCACTGGGCAGCACCCTCCACCTCTGTGCCTTTTACAGAGCACCCAATAACTAGTCACTCTGCTCAGGGAAGGCTTTTGTAGACAAGTTAATTAGCATTTACTGTATGACCCTTCAATGAGCTGTGAAAAAAAACAGATATTCCTACATGCTGATTCATTCAGAGTTTGGGAAACACTGTCATAAATTGCTATGGGATCACGGAGAATGTCAGTTGCTTGTGATGTAGTTATTCTCTTGTTGATTAGTTAATCCATACTGCATTGGCCATTGAGAATTTTCAGTCTGTTAACTCATTAGTCTTGGCCAAGAGGGTTGTATGTAACATATGCTTTCTCTTTCATAGTGATTGATGATGCAACCAAAGAAGTGGTGTACAGAGATTATATTGACATCAGTGTTGCAGTTGCTACCCCAAGGGTATGTTGGGGCAAGGGTTGGGAAAGCTTGCTTAGATCCTATCTTAGTTATTTTTGTATTGCTGTGATATGACCCATGACCAAGGCAATTTACAGAAGAGTGTCTTGTGTGGGCTTCATTTCTTGTGTAAGGGTCCATTGCCATGATGTCAGGGCATAATCACGGAGCAGACAGAAAGCAAGCTAGCTAACTGGGAATGACATGGCTTTTTTTTTTTTTTAACAAAGTCTGCCTACAGTGACACACCTCCTCTAATAAGGCCACACCTCCCAGCCTTCCTAAACAGTTCCACCAACTTCACCCCAACTATTCAAACCAAGTATTCTTTTTTTTTTTTTTTTTTTTTTTTTGGTTTTTACGAGACAGGGTTTCTCTGTATTGTTTTGGAGGCTATCGGTCCAGCCTGGCCTCGAATTCACAGAGATCCGCCTGCCTCTGCCTCCCGAGTGCTGGGATTAAAGGCATGCGCCACCACTGCTTGGCTTCAAACCAAGTATTCTAATATATGATCCCATGGGGGCCGTTCTCATTCAAACTACCACAGATATCACTTATTTATATTAAAAAGTAGATCATGTGGAAGGGGTCATTAGTAAAATTAATTTAAAAAACTCATTCATGCTGCATTCCTTTGCCTTCATGTAAGTCCTTTTTTTAATTCCAGTGAGTTTAGGGTGTTGGTTAGGGAGACAGATCTGTGGATTAAATCAAGGTGATTGTAACTATAATGAGTACTGTTATTTTGCAACTGAACACAACTTTTCTCTCCAGGGTCTTGTGGTTCCTGTCATCAGGAATGTGGAAACGATGAATTATGCAGATATTGAGCGGACCATCAGTGAACTAGGAGAGAAGGTACAGTAGACAGAAAATGTGGATGAGCTGCTGGGCAGTTGAGGGACCACAGCCTGCAGAAGTTGTCATTGCCCAGGCATCTGGAGTCTTCCTGTTCTCTAAGGACACATAGCCACCTAGAAAAGCAGTAGCTGGCCATGTGAGCCAAGGGAAGGTGTCTGCCAGAGCCTTACATACTCAAATGCCAGAACCTCAGCAGTCAGTCTGCTTCAAAGAAATGTTGATTGTAGAGGCATGCTTTTACAGTCACCTTAGCTGAATACCTGTCTTGTTTGCCAGTTTGCACTACTGATCTCAGATAAGAGTTGTCTAGATTTACTTTTTTGTGTGAAGAAATCTGGTTTGATTAATGTTTCAATTATGAAATTTGTTTTTAGGCCCGAAAGAATGAACTTGCCATTGAAGATATGGACGGTGGTACTTTCACCATTAGCAATGGAGGAGTTTTTGGGTCACTTTTTGGAACACCCATTATCAACCCCCCTCAGTCTGCCATTCTGGGCATGCATGGCATCTTTGACAGGCCTGTGGCTGTGGGAGGCAAGGTAGGAACTATTATTTTTGTGATTTTAATTGCTAAGTGGCTATTAGAATTCTAACCAAATCCTTATTGTAAAGCACTCAGTCATTTCAGGCTTAAGTTCCATTTCTTAATTACTAAATGATAGCTAAGACACTGTTTCTAATTGTGATCTATGAATATCAGCGTCATCTGGGAGCTTATTGAAAAAGCAAGCACCAGGCTGGAGAGATGAGTCAGCAGTTAAGAGCATTTGCTGCTCTTGGCAGGGGACCTGGGTTCAGCTTTCACCATCTACCTAGTGGCTCACAGCCATCAGTAATTCCAGTTCTGAGGGATCAGGCACCCGCTTGTGTCCTCAGGGGCCGGCATGCACACGGAGCATATGGATGCCTGTAGGCAGAGTGCTCATACACATTAGTTTTTTAAAAGCCAATTAAAAACAATTTCTTTTTAGACCTGAACTCCCATCTCCAGACAGTTGTGACATGTTAGCCTGAGAGCCACTGAGCTAAGGAGGCTTTGCCCAGTCCTCTGGGACTTGTCGACATGCCTCATTGTCAGAGTGCCACCGGGGGCGGGTGGATGGAGTGGGACGCTCCTCGGCCTGGGAAAGGGACACGATGCTCTGCAGTCTGTGAGCTGTAGAGTTGTGTGAGAGCTAAGTTTTCTGGGAGTTCAAGGAATGAGGCCAGAGAGCTTGAGGTAGCCATTGGAAGGTAAGTTAGTTTTTTTGTTTTTAAAGGAAGACATTTCTGAGACTGCTGTGTTTGGAATGTTTCTGGGTCACCCACTCCTTTGTACTTCCAAAGCCTCAGGTCTTCTTTCAGAAAAAAAAAGAAAGAAAGAAATCTTAGGTCTGATGGACTCATTTAAACCCCACCTTCACAGCTACACACCTAGCTTAACACATAAGATTCATTTTTTTTAAAGATTTATTTATTTATTACATATACACCAGATTGAATTGTAGATGGTTGTGAGCCACCATGTGGTTGCTGGGAATTGAACTCAAGACCTCTGGAAGAGCAGTCAGTGCTCTTAACCTCTGAGCCATCTCTCCAGCCCTTTTTTTTTTTTTTTAATAAAAGTTTCATTTTTTTATTTATGGATTTTCAAACAGATTTTCTCTGTGTAGCCCTATTCTGGAATTCTCCATGTACACCAGACTGGCCTTTACTTGAAAGATCTGCTTGCCTCTACCTCCTGAGTGCTGGGGTTAAAGGTGTATTCCAGCCACTACACTTGGCAGATAGCAGGAAATTTGAACTCAAAAGATTGATTTTTTTCCCCCCCTCAGAGTAAAAATATAAACCAGTGGTAAAGTGTTTGTCTAGTGTGTTCAGAGCCCTGAGTTTGATAATGATAGTACATGCTATAGTTATAGCATTTGGGAAGTAGAGGCCAGAGAGTCAAGAGTGTAGTGTCATCCTTGGTTGTACAGTGAGTTTGAGAACAGCCTGTACTACATGAGACCAATTGCAAAACAAACAACATACATTTTTTTCTCTTTAAATTGTAATTTCAAGGCTAGGGTGTTGCTCAGTAGTAGGGTGCTTGCCTCCCATACCCAAGGCCTGGTGTTGGATGGATCCACAGATTCGGAAAATAATAGTCATAATGATTATAACTTCATTACAGCAGTGGTGGCGCACACCTTTAATCCCAGTACTCAGGAGGCAGAGGCAGGTGAATCACTCTTTACAGTGTAAATCACTGATTTACAGATTTAAGTTCTAGGACAGCTGGGGTGATTCACAGAGAAACCCTGTCTCGATACAAACAAAAAGATTGTAACTTTAGAGTAGCTCCTATAGACAGTCACTACAAGAAAAACCATGCCATAGGTAACAGATTAGCGGGTAGAGTGTAGTGATGCTTATTTGTATTAAAGCAGTTTGAGGAACCTGTTTCCTTCTTTAAACTTTGCTTCTGAGTCCCAGAGCTTTGCTCTAAACATAAGCTTGATCTTCAGAATAAGCCCAAGTTAACCAGAGGCAGTACTGGAATCTAGAAACTCTGGTGTGGGCTCTCCCTTAACAGAGCTTTCTCTGGCCTGTTGGATACAAACCTATTGCCCTCTCCTCTTTACAGGTGGAAGTGCGACCTATGATGTATGTAGCCCTGACCTATGACCACCGGCTGATTGATGGCAGAGAGGCTGTGACTTTCCTCCGAAAAATCAAGGCAGCAGTAGAAGATCCAAGAGTCCTCCTCCTAGACCTTTAGGAGGAAGCCACACCCCCTACCTATTGATCATGCAGGAACTGAAAACCAGTCTTCTCCCTGTCCCCTCACAGCCCCAGGTTAGCCTGATGGCAGGCAGGCACATACTGTTGGCCTCAAGCAAGGAAGCCAGGGACTATGTAACCAGCCTTCCCAGGTCTTAGTGTTCCTTCTAGGCTCTTTCTCTCTGTGTGTCACTCTCTTGCCTTCGATACCTTGGGCCTGAGAAAGAGAGAGAGTGAGAGCCTTAATGGATGCTCATTAATATTCCTGCCTTTCTTCCAGCCCTCTGCAAAGACAATTTTGCTTCTCCCCATAATAGTATACTACAGGGGTACCACCAGGGACCATGTGATTGAATGTCTATCTTTGGAAAGTGTTCTCCAGAGATGCCCAGGGGGTGCTTTGCCTCCCAGGCTCAAAGCCTCTGTCCCAGTTGTGCACACTCTCACACGAGGCCACCTGTGGGAGGTATTGGAAGAGGCCCTGCTTGGCTCCTTAAAAGCACCAGCGTTGTGAGCTGTCAGTGGCTTCACGGTGCCTCTCTACCTCTTCCAGGAAGCACAGGCCGGGGACTCAGGAGCAGGCAGGATGGTGCAATGTCCCCTGAGGTTGCTATTATAATCACAGATGGGAGTAGAACCCTGGCTTGCCCTCAGGCTCACTGGGAAGATTCCTTTTCGCAAAATCATAACTGTGGTCATACCAACCCTTGCCAGGGTTCTAGGAATTGTTCTCACTTAGAGCAGGTTTTAGCACATCATGGCAGTGGGACAGAGCCTGGTAAGGGGACTGGCTCTGACCAGATCAGGTTAGCAAGAGCTCTGAAATTGGAGATGGTCCCAGCACGTGATGGGAAGTGGCTGTTCTCTCCTCTCCCATCCTGGGTGTGGCCTGTGGGGAGTGAGGTCTTGGTGCCTCTTGCAGGACACATAAAGAGCAGGATGGACTGTGGTGGGAACCAGCCTCAGGAGTTAGTACATAGTGATGAAATGGATCTTGTCATCTCTAAGGTACTACCCTTTGGGGACAGGCACAATCATTGGAATTTCTTGAAGCATGGTAAAATGCAAGTAACTCGGTATGAAAGCTCCTAGGCCTTGTATCCAGCTGCACTGAGGCCTGAGGCTGCTGACAATTGACATGGAGCCATTAGTGATAAATGTCCTTTTCTTGTCATCCAGGACAAGCTCGGGGAAGGGGGAGAGACCAGTATTGAGTGCCTGCAGCATCTGCTACTACATCTTCACCATTCAGAACTTGTAACTAAAATATTTAAAGAGACCGATTTTGAATGAAAATTAAAGGGCAAATGTTCTCAAATGGGTTTCCAGCATCTGTGCTCCTTTTGACCCTTGAGGTTGTATACCCTAGTTGAAAGCTACTTCATCTTGAGTTGCTATCCTGTGGGGTCCTGAGGCCCCTCTCCCAGAATTCCAACATGTTAGTGCTGTGCTAATTTAACTGGCAGCCAGGGGAACTCACTAATCTTAGTACTCTGGGTTCCTTTCAGGGAGCCCTGTCGTTCTGACAAGCCAATTCTTGAAGAGAAACCATAGCTCCCACCTGGGACAGCTGCCTTTTTGAGGGGCTTGCATTATTATTTCTGAGATAGAGTGGAGAGACATGAATACTTCTAATGTCACTTGGACTTAGCTGCAGCATGTGTACCAAGATATTTGTGGTTGGAGCAGGAGGGGCAGTGTGGACAGGACAGGGTTGGTCACTGACCGAGATTGGCTACCACGGACAACGGGCATGATGGAGTGTAGGCGTCAACACATCCTTCCTTTTCCACACAGAATCCCATCTGTCGACGCTGCTTGCAGTGAGGCCCTCCCTCCCTCTGTGGAGACCTGCCACAGGAAGGAGGTCCTTGAACAATTGCAGCTGTAGGTGTGCTCAGTGAGTTGTGTCAGGTGTGACCTTGATGCACTGCAGACTTTAGAGTGCCCAGTAAACTTCTGGAGTAGCTGTTGTGTAAACCTTGTCGGAACTGGGACCTTGCTGTTCCAAAGTGATGACTCAACAGTGCTGTGTACAGTGGGCTGGCCAGATGAGTCCAGAAGTGGCTTATACTTCATAAAGCAACGGCTGAAGTCTGGCGTTATGGTCTACCACAGAAGGAACCTACACTAGTCAGCCAGCTCTAGTGGCTGGTTCTAAGTTAACCTCTCAATCTTCCGTGGGCTCACTGGAGATTTGGTAGTTTTCCTCAGGCATGGCGATCTTTTAAGGCATCCCTTCCCTCCCCTTCCTGATCCTCTTGTGTAGCAGCAGGGGCTACGTCCTTGCAGGTCACTCGACTGCAGTAATGATGCAAAGAAGCCACAGAAAGGATAGGCTTTATTAGAGTGGACAAGCCCTAGGGCTGCTGGAATGTGGCCCGTGGAGCAGGTGCGCTTCCCTTGTCCTCACCAGACTCAGGAATAGGAATATTGGGTGTGTCGTGTTACACCCCCCCCCACGCACGCACGCATACACACACATTTGGTGAGCCATGCCAGATACCACCTGTGGTGTAACAATGCAGGGATCTCAGGATTTGTCAAGTGAAATTTTGTTGCATGTGCCACACCCTGGCAACTGGGTTATCCTGAGGCAGGTCCTCAACACCTGGATACCCGCTCACCCAGTTCTTCAGAGACCAGAAATACCTGGCTGAAAGCACTGGATAAAATTGGTCCATATATTCTGTGGGCAGTGAACTGACTAGAACTTCATACCAAAGTGCAGAATGGAAAACAACCAGGCCTGAGAAAATGGTCTGCTGTTGGCCCTGAGGGACAGACTCCTCTGACACAGGAGAGCCAGCCAGAGAAGAAAGCTCTTTACTCTGGTTTCAAACTCCGTCTAAGTGGTAAAGCTGCATTCCCCCACTCAACCCTTCTGGCTGTTCTTTGTCTTAATTTATTTGCCACAGTCGTGGATCATACTCCCCACCGCTCCCCACTTGACCCTACAGAATAACCTACTTGAGTGATACAACTCCTGCGGGGACAAACTTCCTCTGGTGGAAGCTGCCCACTAAAATGGACCCAGGACAGTCTTGGTTTGGCTCTACTGAACCAGAGTTCAGTGTCCTGAGATGTCTTAAGTAGTGTACAACAAGGCAGTGTCAGCAGATTTGTCAGTTGGCTCAGCGGGTGTTCAGGTTGGAGCTAGAGCAACAGAAGGCACCCTTTAACATGATGGGTCCCAGCTAAGGGCACAAGTATGTGCTCAGCAGGCATCAGGTTTGTAGGCTGCTCAGCAGGGTGCACCTCACTGGCCCTGCAGCAGCTTCTACGGGGCTGGCAGATCAGTCTGAGGCCCAGGCAGGTGCTGAGCAGGAAAAGCGGCTATTGCCCCACCTGTGTCTCCTGAAGTCCACTGATGAGGGGCCAGCCCGGTGGTCAACGAAGAACTAGGACGTCTTTGTCTGCTTACCCACCCCTTACCCTGTTAGTCGACTCCATTGGATAGTACTGAAAAAGGGGTGGGACTTGAGTTTGCTGGTGCCACCACCTCCAGCACCCAGGCGCCTCTGGGGATCAAACTGCAACAGCTGTGGGGAAAGAACCGGTGCTCTGCATCACCGCCTCCCGGAACCCCATCACCAACCCTTAAGATGCTCATTCCCTGTTAACCCAGTCAGTAGCCCTCCCCCTGACATTGGTGGTAGCTAGCACAGACATTGGTGGGCATTTACTGCCCTCGTGCTTTCCAGGTGGTTCCTCCCATCCCCCACCCACATACCAATAAGCCATTTCTAGGTTAGCCAGTACCTCACCTCAGTCAGCAGAGAGGCTGCTGGGCGGCTGAGCCACTCAGGGAGCTGGAGTTGGGTGTGGGCCTGGAATCCTGAGGGGTGGTTCTGGGACAATGCCTGGAGAGGAGGGGACACAAGGAGAGGCACCCAAGAGGCCACTTTAGGGAAGCTCACACCCCATGCAGCCAAGATTTGCTCCACCTCCATGACACTCCAGGAGGAAGATGATGCTGATAATTGCCTTTTGCTCGGATCTACAATGACCCAGACACAGAACTAGACTCTTGACATTAAAGACGAGAAACCAGCCCAGGCAAAGGGATGTGGGTTAGCATCGGGGTTTGAACCTGCAGCTTGTTGGAAGCATTATTTCCATTGTCTTTAGAGTGGATGCTACTGGGAACAGCACTAGAACTTTCCTTGCAGAAAAAAAGGCTCCACAAGCTGTCATGTGACAGAGGGCTGGCATGCGCCACTGAGGCCAAGGCAGGAGTGTGGAGAGAAGCAGTGTGTCAGATAAGGGTGAGCTGCAAGAAGACAGACAGGAGAGCCTGCGGGCATTGGCACAAAGGGTTCTCAGAGGCCCCAAGCCACTGGGAACAAAGGCACGTCAGGTCTGCCCCTTAGGTCACACCCCAGTTTGCAGGTGCCACTCAAAACCTTCCTGCTCAAATGTAATTCCCAGACATAGCTCTGGGCTCTTCTGAGAGGAGTATAGAGGGCAAAGCCTTGTCAAGTCTGTCTGTCGTCTGTCTGTCTCTCTGTGTCTGTGTGTGTGTGTCTCTGTGCATGTGGAGGCCAGAGGCTAAAGTTGGGTGTCTCTCCTCTATTCTCTACCTTTTTTTTTAAAGACAGAGTCTCACTGAACCCTACTGACTGGCCAGCAAGCTCTGGGGACCTGTCTGTCTCACCCAAGGCCCTGTGTTAGGGTAGCAGATGTGCTCATCACGCTTGACTCTCACACGGTTGCTGGGGATCAAACCCAAGTCTTCACACTTGAGCGGCACCACCTCCCCAGCCTGCAAGTGGGCTCGGCTGACCGGGTTTGTCAAAGCTGCTGCCGGCTAGCTGCAAGAGCCTTCTCCCACCTTCCAGCTGAGGCCTAGGGATCACAGCTTTGAAGGTGAGTGAGAGTGAACAGTAGGAAGAGACTGGATATAATCCAGAAACCTTTCAGGGAGGGGCTGCTGGCTTCTCCCAACCTCAGGCCAGCCATGCTCTTCGATAAACCTCCCAGCTCACATAATTCACAGACATTGACTGTCTTTAGCAATACTCCCTTGTGTGGTAGGAGAGCTAGTGGCTCTGGTGGCCTCGTGGGAGTGACTTCCTCTAATGTTGGTGGTCTTGTGGGCAGAAGCACATCCAGCCCAAAGGTCAGGCATGGAGAACCAGACAACCTCCATTTTGACCCTGGCTGGCCAAGCCTCTGCTCAGCCTACACTCTGGTCCCCACGGGGCTTCTCTACCCTGCCCAGCTACTCACCGTTCCTGTGAGCAGTTCATATAGAAGAGACCCATAGCTCCACCAGTCACAGGCTTCTGTCAGCTCAGAAATCCCCCCGACCTCTGCGAGAACAAGAATGCGTAAGACAGCCCCTTCGGTTGACATTCTAGTACCCACGGCTCCTCCGTCTGTCTTTAACCCACACGAAAGCACCCAAGATCTAGGAACCTCCCCCAACTCCCTTCTTGCCTGGAGCACTGTACAGGCAGTCCACAGCCTCCTGGCTGCACTGGGACTCCGCTTCTGACCACTGGCCAAAATATGTGAGTTGGATGTGACCTTGTCCAGGGAATGCCAGGAAGAATGATGGGACAAAGGTTGAGTGGCATCACTGAGCAGCTGGAATCTCCAAGGCCCCCCCCCAATCACATTTGGGGCTGAAGGTCATCCCTAGCACAGGGCCTAGGGGTGTTCCCAGAACTGTAGCCTCAGGCTCAGGTCCTCTGTAAAGGGCCAGAAGGAGTGGGAAGGAACAGCATATAGCCTTATGATCTTGGGAGTCCTGTTGATGCTGGGCTCCCACCCAAGGAGCAGGGTTGAAGCAGGGAGGCTGGGCTCCTACCTGCCTGGTCCAGAAGCAGGTTCCGGGGGTTGAGGTCCCGGCAGAGCACCCCCTGCTGGTGTAGTGCCTCCAGTGCCACCAGCATCTCTGCTGCCCACTGCTTCACCTGTTCCTCCCTCCGGCTCCACACAGCTCTTCCACACCCCAGGCTGGCCCTGTTTGCTGATGGGGGGTTCTGACCTCTGCCGCGGCCATAGGCCCCTAGCACCCGGTCAGCCCCTTCCTGTACCCAGTGGAGCTTCCGGCTGGGTGCAGGGTTCGAATTCTGGCCCGCTCGCCGGACTTGACTGCGCAAGTGGCCACATGGGGCTTCTCTAAGGTCGGAAGAACAGAAAGGACTGGCCCTGGCTGAGGGTTCACTGTGAGCCTCTTCCTGAAGCTGGAGGGATGAGATCTCCCTGGCTGGGGTTAGACTCTGACAAGTCCATGGAGGCCCCGCTGGGACTCTGTCTGGCCCCAAGGTGTGGCCTGGGAGCCTTGTTGGGCTCATGAGGCAGAGGCTGTTGTTGAGCCGGACTTTTGACTTCTCCTGGGCAGAGTCAGACTTGAGCCCAGAATACTGGAAGTGAGCCTGGGAGAGTAGATGTGACCACAGAGTTCCTCCTGGAAAAAACGGGGAGTGACGGTGTGGCAGGGAGGAGAGTGGTCCAGGCCCCACCCTGCCCCGCCCATGTCAGCATCCCCCCTCTTATTCAGTCATCTCATCACCCTGCTCTTCCACTTTGTGACAGGGACACACTCTCCCCTGCTCTGACCCACTGCCAGGGAGCCCAGCGTCACAGCCCGCACAGCTGATGCGAGGGAACTTGGTTTGAGTGAAGCACCAGCTTGTTTGGACACCAGTGTTCAACACGTTACGCTTTCTCTTTTGTTTTTGGGAGAGTGGTGTCACAAGGGGTAAAGAGACAAAGCATGGATTTACAGTGACTACGCCATGACCCAAGGCTGTGCCACACATTTTTTTTTTTTTTTTTTTTGGTTTTACGAGACAGGGTTTCTCTGTATTGTTTTGGAGGCTGTCGGTCCAGCCCGGCCTCGAACTCACAGAGATCCACCTGCCTCTGCCTCCCGAGTGCTGGGATTAAAGGCGTGCACCGCCGCTGCTGCCACCACCACCCAGCTTTGCCACACATTTTAACATCACTAAATATCAGTCACATGGTTCAGTTCCCATCTTTACAGTTTTACACTCTATAGACCATTGGGGATGGGCGCTGACCAGGAAAATGCAAAGAGCCAAGAGGAACAGAAATGCTAACAAAGAAGCCAGTCTGTCTATGCCGGGACACGCTCTGTAGGACGTCCTCTGCTCCCTCAGCACCACACAGAAACCCACAGCAGCCTGGCCCTGCCCGTAGCCTTCAGAAAGGCTGGGATTCCTGTCGGTGCCACACGTCTTCTCGGGGCTCAGCATCTTTTTCTGGGGTGGGAACAGTAATGCCCCAAAGCTCAGAGTTGATGGGGCCCCCGCCGGTCCCTCACCTTGCACATGCTCCAGGTGCAGGAAGATGGAGTCTTCACTCACAAAGTACCGCAGCAGCTTTGTCATGTAGGGGACTCCATGTGGGATGATAGTCAGCCGCTCCTGACTTACCACGTGGCACCTGGGAAGACTCTGGGGAGGGGACAGGATGTACATGAGCTGATGTCACCCATGCTCTGGCTTCAGGACACTAGGATATGAATTAGGAGCCAGACTGAGAGTCCATGGCTCCCCTCAGTACCTGGCCGGCCCAGCCCTCACCCCTATAATCGCATGGAGTCTAATGTCCAAGGATGAGGTAGTATGCATGCATGTCAGCCTTGGACAACGCTCAGAACCAGCAGCCTGGGGCTTTGGAGGGAGCATGGGCCTCATATGTACATTCCAGGGAGAGGGTAGACAGGGGTCCTAAGATCTCTGAGAAAGTTCCAAGAGAAGTGCCACATGGCAACAGCTGGGAAGCACCTGCCTTCACAATGAAGGTTCCTCCCGTTGCGGGGTCCTGGACCAACTGCACCTGTCAAAATTCAGGAGGCACTGGTCAATGTATACGTTAGTTCTTGGCCTGTCCATGCCCTGAGGCTGACAAGCATCCTGTCCTAGTGACTAGCGACCGGCCCTTGTTATACCCAAAGATCTAAGCTCTGGTGCTTTTTCCTCCAGCATCTGGGACCCCTCCCCTCAGGGGACCTTTTTCACATTATCTAACCTCCTGTATCCCTTGGTTATGAGCTCCACAAGGGCAGGGACCATCCTGTCCAACTTGGGATGCCCACAGTTCTGCAAAGTTGAAGGATGAAGTAGGTACTTCACATATGATGGCGAGTAGTCTAAGTACCCTCTGATGTATTTGCAGAACCCTCATTAGAACACCCCTCCCCATACCTGCCCACTTAGCTAGGCCCTATGTGGCCCAAGGACAACCAAAGTCAACCCCTCACTGCAGGCTTTGGCCCAGAGCCCATCGTCCTGGCAGGGATTGAAGGGATTGAAGGTGGTGTAGTTGAAGTACAAATTGCTAGTCAGTTCTCCTGACCTTTGCTTACAAGTGAAGCTAGGCTAGGCACGGTGATGCACGCCTTTAATCACAGCAGAGATTGAGAAAGGCAGAGGCAGGCAGATCTCTGTGAGTTCAAGGCCCGTCAAGGCTGCATGGGGAGCCCTTGTCTCAAAAACCAAACCAGCCAGGCAATAGCGGCGCATGCCTTTAATCCTAGCTCTTGGGAGGCAGAGGCAGATGAATCCCTGTGAATTCGAGGACAGCCTCCTCTCCAGAGAGAGTTCCAGGACAGCCAAGGCTACAAAGAGAAACCCTGCCTTCAAAAACAAACAAAGAAACAAAAACCCAAACAAGTGAAGAGCAGAGGCTCCTGAGAATGTGGTCCCAGATCAGGTAGACTGACAGGCAGTTGACAGCCTTCAGGGACTTCTCTGCCTTGCTACATTTCCTTGTAGATAAAGTGCACATCAGCCACCTGAGGCTGCCCTTTGGGAGCTCTCCCCTCCCCTCCCCTGGGTGGCTTTGGTGAGAGGTAGGTGCTCCACCCCTACTAAGCCTTGTTCGGAGTTGGGACCTTGAATTATCTCCTGGGCAGGCACGGGTGGACCCAGCTGTGGGAGAGGGAAGGAGTGGCCTATGGATGTGTCAGAGCAGGAAGGCAGGATTCTGTCAGGATGGGAGCGAAGGCCAGACAGCACTCTTGTGTGATGACGTCACCTGACAGGCCGGCCAGGTGTGACGCTGGCCTCACACTCCTAGACAGTGGGGAAAGCTATAGCCTGGGGATGGAGTTGGGGAAAAAGCCCTGGGTTATTTTTTGATGGTACTGGGGGATTGAACCTAGGGCCTCACACATGCTAGGCAAAGAACTCTGTTACTGGTAGATCCCCTAGCTCAGGGCCCCAGTTTTAGAGCTTGGGCAAATAAACTGACTGACTGTCAAATAAACTGATCAAAGAGGAACTATAAACACCCACCTTTGCTATATCACTGGTTTAATACGAAAGCCCTTAACAAATGCCACACAGCCTCTCTGAGCCTTGTTCTCGTGGTGTGTGTGTGTGTGAGCGTGCGCGCACATGTGCGTAGAGGCCAGAGTTGATGATGCTAGGTGTCTTCCTTAATTGTTCTCCATCTGTCTTGTATTTATTATTATTATTGTGTATATAGTGTTCCATCTGCATGTATGTATGCCTGTAGGCCAGAAGAGGGCACCAGATCTTATTGCAGATGGCGGTGAACCACCATGTAGTTGGTGGAATTGAACTCAGGACCTCTGGAATAATAACCAGTGCTCTTAACCTCTGAGCCATCTCTCCAGCCAATCTCCATCTTAATTTTTGAGGCAGAGTCTCTCACTGAGTTTGGATCTTACCTATTCAGTCAGGTTGGCTGACTACCAAGCTCTGGGGATCTGCCTATCTACCTCCTCCATATTGGCGTTATGGACAATTACCCCACCATGCCCAGCTTTTTTATGTAATTGCTAGGAATCAAACCAATGTCCTCATACTTGCACAGGAAGTGCTCCCTAAAAATGGGATCTCGGCAGTTCACACTTTACAGAGCCATTGTGTGTGTTGACTAAAGCGGAGAATCCAAGTACAAATCCTCCTAGTCTGTGGTAATTATCCCTGTCATTGAAGAAGAAACAAACATGGGCTTTAACGCACCTATTCTGTGCTAAGGACTTTGCATAGCTTATTTAACTGTGGCCTCCCAACCAGGTGGGAGTTATTAGTGAGCCGCTTTATTGATGAGATGGAGGTTGAGAAGTGAAATAACTCACTTTCAACCGTACTGCTAGGTGGTGGCACCAGAACTTGAATGCAGACAGGCTGCTCCTAGAGTGGTTAAGTGCCTGCCCGGCCGGGCCCCAGTTTCTCCATCATTAGGAAAGAGAAAGCAGGGGCTACAGGAGGCGCAAACACCTCCTTCCTTCATCGGGGCCGCAGCATCGCTTCTGACCACAAGAGGTCTCCCTCTGATGGCTAGAGACCTAACTCAGGGCCTTGGCTCTCTGACCAAACTTGCGCAATATTTGAAGAGGCAGAAAACGCTGGGGTCATTTAAGAAAAGTTTCCCACAAGTATTGACACCCCAGATGGTTCCACACCATCCTTCCAAGTGGGATTCCCCGACACCTCCTTGGTCAAGCCCGCTGATTGACAGTCTGGAACCCAGCCAAGGATGGGAGCTAGAAATTAAAGCGGACCCATGTGTCAAAAACCTCTGTATTTAAAACACATTAAAACCCACATTAAAACGTTAGCAATTATCTTGAAGTTAGGTACAGTGGTGAATTAATTTCTTTTCCTTCCTCTGTTTTTTCTTCCTTCCTTTCTCTCTTTCTTGTTTTAAACTCCCTTCTTTTAGTGTATTTCTAGCAGAGTGGGCATTTTCCCACTGGTACAACCAAACAAGCAAATGAAAAAAAAAACCTCTTCCTCTGCTAAGCGGCTTGGGGGAGGGGACACCCAACACCTGACTTCCTTGAGTCTTAGCTTTGTCCCCTTTAAGATGCTCATTAAGGGGCTGGGGATGTGCTTGGTTGGCAGAGTGCTTGCCTGGCCCACATGAAACCCTGAGTTCGATCCTCAGCATTGTATACACTGGGGAAAGTGGTACACACCCATCACCCCAGTATTCAGGAAATGGAGGCAGGAAAACTAGGAGTTCAAGGTCATCCCTGCCTACATAACAAGTTTGAGGTCATCCTGGGCTACATGAGACCCTGTCTCACAAGTGGGGACAATTGTTAAAACACAGCACTGTCAAGTACAGCTTTCTGTGTGATGGGGCCCACACAGCTGAGACACAGAGCATTGGAGTTTAGTTAATCCACAAATGGGGTGTTAGTCTTATATTTGGGAAGACAGAAGGCAGCTGTGGCTACTAACACACACACACACACACACACACACACACACACACTCCCAAGGGCATAGGGAAATGGTTAAGTGGGCTCACTGTGAAGGCATGAAATATGAAACCTGGGCTTGGATCTTCACGAGCCATGTAAGAGGCAGCACTGTTGGGAACAGAGACAGAGTCACTGGGGCGTGCTGGCCAGTGAGAAAGCCTAAGGGAATCCAGTAGAAAGCACAGAGCAGCACAGCGGCATCCTCTGTGTGTTCATGGGCACACATGCATGAATACCGCGGAAGGGAGGAGGGAGGAGGGAGGAGGGAGGAGGGAGGAGGGAAGGAGGGAAGGAGGGAGGAAGGCAGGCAGGGGGCTCTGAGGGGACATGGAGATACAGCATTGTTCAAACACAATGACCCTTTATTTCAAGGCACACAAAGGATCTAATCTTTGGTGGAACCTCTCATGAAGCTAAGAAGCCCCAAAGTTCAAAGGTGTTATTGTTTGTTTTTGAGACAATTATAAAACCCAACTGACCTAGAACTTGTTATGTAGACCAGGCTGGCCTGGAACTCACAGAGATCCGCCTGCCTCTGCCTCCCAAGTGCTGATCTAAAAGGCATGCACCACCACCGCCCAGTGAAATGGGAACTTTTACAATTGAAAATGGTGGTAACAATTAAAAAACAAGAAAGAAGCCGGGTGGTTGTAACACACTCTTTTAATCCCAGCACCTGGGAGGCAGAGGCAAGTGGATCTCTGTGAGTCCAAGGACAGGCTGGTCTACAGAGTGAGTTCCAGGACAACCAGGGCTGTTACACAGAGAAACCGTGTCTCAAAGAATTTTGAGACAAAAACAAACAGACAAACAAAAACCACCTGTATTTGAGTCAAATAAAACAAGCAGCAGCTCGGGAGGCCTTTCTTCCCCATGCCCAACCCAGAGCACGGCTCTCTGAGGAGGTCCTGGGGAAGGTGGGAACAGTCCCTGAAACAGCCCCCAGCAGCCTGGCTGCCTACCTAGTCCCTGACAGGCTCGCTCCACTGCTCTCTTAGCACCTGCATCCCTCCCACAGCCAGCACTTTAAGGGACACAGGATTGTCCTCAGCCAGCCCCTGGCTCCAGGCCTGAGCCTGAGGCTGCCACTGGCAGGCACTGGCACAGCTCTGCCAACTGGATCTGCCTGGGCAGAGCTGTGGAATGGGACTGATGGCCCTAACATCTTTCCTAATTTGGGGAAATTCCTGTCCTTGGCTTGGGCATAACCCAGAGAAGGAAGAAAAGACCCCAGCGGGGAGCTGGCATTCACCTCTTGAGTATCTGAGAGGGGGAAAATGGAAGAGGCAACCTAAATATCTTAGTGGGCACTTCTGCACAGACCTCCGCACCGATGTTTAAAATGCTCACACACTCGCATGTCCCAGGGTTGAACGAATCAGAGCATTCCGAGTCAAGGATTCCCTTGCGGACTCCTGTACACGCACATCCCGAAAGCTCTGAGAATATCTAAAACTAGAGTGCAAGTGACATAACCTCACATCACTGTTTCCCAAACTCACTTAGTTCGGACCCCTCTCTCTATAGCTGGCATCTCACTCAGAGAAACAGTGTCCGTCTGTCTGTGGGAGCAGCCGTGCTTAGCCAAGGTCAGGCTGTGGCCACTGGGCAGCTCAATGGGAGGGGAGGGTGTGACAGCTGGGAAGCCGGCTGGACCTTCACTGAGCCTGGGGCCTGAGCCAGGCACCCGAGAGAAGCAGCTGGAGCAAGGCCTAGGGAAGGAACTAGCACCTTCCCGCTCGTGTCGCTTGCACTCAGATCATCAACTGTGTATTAAGGGCCTTAGTAAGTGCCAGGCCTTTCCCAAAAACTGTTTCATTTCCTTCCCAGATCTTCCATTTGGGGTAGAATTCCCACCCTACTTTACAAATGAGGAAACCAATTCTCAGAGATTCTCGGAGCTATGAGGGGACTTGTCTACGGTTCATTGGTCAAACCCAGGCCCTCCCAGGCAGCACGCTGCCCTCTTGTGTGGAAGAGAATTACACCCCGCTGTCCTTGTCTCTATGAGCGCCCAGACCCACCAAAATTGCCCAGTGTTTTCAACTACACATTCTTGGGTTCAGTCCTAGAAATTCTGACTCCCTAGTTTGTCATGGAGTCCCAGTATCTATATGTTTGAGAAACTCACCAGATGACTCTCATCAACGGGCAGTTTGGGAAAGAACTCTTTAGAGAACCCTGGGCGAGAGGCAGAGGGCAGTCTGATACAGGCTCAACTCCCACATGACCTAGTGATCTCTTTGCCGCTCAGATTTCTCCACTTTATTACTCTTGTGCTGTCATGCCCTGTCTCCTTGTCCATCCTGAATTAAGGGAAAGGAGCGGGGTGGGCCCAGACGAGGGCAGGAGTACCGGAAGACAAAGGCCCCAGGCCATGCAAGCCACCTCACAGAAGTAAGTGCTCATGCCTCTGGACGGGCTGGGAGAGGGACCTTTGGGCACAGGAAGTGCCCAGCTGTGTGTGTCACGGATACTCGGGGCTGCAGTTCTGGTGTGCAGAGTGAATGCAAGGTGGAGGATTGTGGGAAATGGGTGTGACCAGGGCAGTAAGGGCTGAGGAGGTCACTGGGCTCAGCTCCTCCCATGGTCTCTGAGGGTTTTCTGTGCCAGAGCTGGAAGGTAGAGGGAAACAGACTGTCTTTTCTCTTTCGCATTTTCCTCTCTAGAACCTGACTGGTGGATTTTGGAAGAGAAAGGAGCCACTGGCTTCAGCTGCTGTCCCCTCTGAGCCTGAACACCACCCTCTGGATGCAGGCAGCTGCTGCAGATGCCTTCCTGTTGCAGACTATTTGCTTACACTGTGTGAAGATGTGTCACCATGATTGGTTTAATAAAGAGCTGAATGACCAATAGCTAGGCAGAAGAGATGAGGCGGGACTTCCTGGCAGAAAGGAACTCAGGAGATGAATCTAGTTGTATATGAGAGGCCAGAGACACATGGATCAAGTTGGACATACAGAATGGAAGAGACATAAAAAATCCACACGGCAGAATGTACAAGTTATAAGAGCTAGTTGGGAATGTGCCTAAGCTGAGGTCACGCTTTCGTAATTAATAAAACGTCTCCATGTCATTATTTGGGGGCTGGTGATCCAAAGATAGTCTGAAAAGAACGCTTGCTGTACTTTCCATCCTACCCCACCCTCCATCCTACCCCACCCTCCATCCTACCCCACCCTCCATCCTACCCCACCGTTCCCTCACCTGCCACCCTGATTGTACACATCTGCTTCCCTCCCCACAGCCAGTGCTTGCTCACCTTGTCAATGATCCCAACTACCCTGCAGCCCCTCAGCTGCTCCAGAGCAGAGCTCAGTGTGCGGATGGGCCGGAGCCTCAGGCTGCTGAAGCCCTGCAGAGGAAGGAGACAAGGCCTCAGTCATGGCTGCCTCAGCTTGGGCTATGCACAGATGCTTTTGGGTGCCGGGAGAGTCCTGGGGGCCACAGTGGTTAGGGCTTGGGATCTAGGAAGACTCTGCCACACATGGACAGACTGAACAGAGGACCCGTCCTTGACTCAGAGTTTGAGAGCACACTGATTCAAGGCATCCAGGCTGACTCTGGGCTCAGCCCCTTCCCAGTCGTGCTAGGAGGACTTCTTAGAAGTCCCTTCTCAAAAGCCTTGTCTACAAAGGGCAGAAGCTCTCAGGGTTTGGGGTGGAAACATAGGAGTCTTAACCTCAAACTTTAGATAATCTACTTTTGTGAAAGGAAAGCCACAGGACGCAGTGAGCCTAAGAGTGTGTGGGCCTGAGGCATGGAGAGAGTGTTTGGTCAGTGGGTTAGGAAAGTAACAGGAGGAACATTGAATGCATAGTTATTCCGTGTGAGCGTGCGTGCGTGTGTGCATGCATGTGTGCATGCGTACGTGCGTGCATTCCAAACACTTGTGGCGTATCCACTCAACAGAATCCAGAGGCTCTACGAGTACGTGTGAGAATGGCATGGAGTCCATGCAAACTGGGGTGGGTGTCTGTGTCATGCCTGCCAAGTGCTCTGTGAGACTGATGAGGAGGTGTGAGGGTGTGGGAGAGAGAGGAGGGATGGGAGGGCACCCCTGCTTGCACCTGGACTCACACCCTCCCCTACCCACTCTTCCAGAAGGAGGAGGGGAGCGGGGTGGGAAGTGGCTGCCTCTCCCCAGAGTTCCCTTCCCTTCCTCAGGGACCCAGGGAGGCTCTGCTCACCGTGTTGGGGCTGGCTCCGCTGCCCAGCGCCCGCTGCAGGTGGCAGTTAAAGATCTCCTCGGCCCTCCGGAGGTACTTGGTAATTTTCAGCTTCACAGCTTCGCATCTCTCCTTGTTGGGGTCAACTGTGGGGGAGGCGCGTGGTCACCAGGGCTGTGCCCGCCCCTCTATCCTGGGCTTTGCTGGTGGGCTGACACCAGCTCCTGCTAGCCACCTCTGCCGATCAGGGCCAATGGCTCCTATTTCCCAGGCGGTTCTAGCTGGCTCATCCTCTGGCTCTGTGTTTGAGCTCCTGCTCCAGGGTGAGAGCAGGGCGGAGAAGAAAGACGGGGAAGGGAACTGGGAGCCCAGTCGCCCCTCAGCCGACTACTGCTCTATACAGCTGGTACCCACCACCTCACTGGCTGTTCTCACATTCTGGAAAAAGGTGGAGATTCACATACCCTTTTCCTTCAGAAGAGGAGACAGAAGCTTCCAGAATACAGTGCTTCATCTATCTCTTGCCAGCCATGGAAAAGACCAGGGTGGAGACCAGATTAGATGGAAAACGAATGCACCAGGGCTCCTGAAGCCTGGGCATGGTAGGTTCTCTTCAATAGAGGGTTAGGGTGGCTGTGGGCACCATAGCTTGGCCCCAGGCTCTAGAGTCTCCAACTGGCCTCAACATGGAAATGCCTTTCTGCCCTGATCAGCCCCCCGCCCCAAGCCCGACTCCCTCACCCTCTACAGAACACTGCCAGGCCCTCTGCTGGACAACACACATACTGTCGTTCAGCAGTCCCATCAGTTGTAGAAATGCCCCGTGCGAGGCCCATCTGACCTCGGGTTTCCTCTCCCCTCCCTTTGGCCTCCCCTCCTTGCTCTCCAGTGTCAGACAGCTCTCTCCCCTCATCTGGAGTGCAAGAGGGCCACGCCCAGCCCAGTGCAGTGGGTCAGGTACATAGCCACTGGAGCCGAAACAGCTCCAACTCTCAGTTTGCCTTGGTAGCTGTGGAGCCTTTGCCAAGCCTTGGGCAAGCTCTCTTAATGCTCCATGCCTCAGGAATGAGTATGGAAGTTAGCTCTTGCCCAGAGTCACATATGTTGAGGTCAGGAGACTGAGACAGGAAGGGCAGCCTGGGCAACAGTGAAAGGTCTATCTCAGACAGCGATGGTGACAGCACTTCCTGTATACTCATAACTATCTGCAATAAAAAGCCTATTAATGTGAGACTCAAATGAGTTAATACAGGCAGAGTCTAGTGGGGTCTACCATGCAGAAATGCCTTCACCAATTCAAGTCCTCATTCGTATCCTTCATGGAGGCCTGGCAGGGTCAGCACAGTGCCCCCACCCCAGTAAGGACAGACAAAGGGCCCTTTGCGGCCCACCTTCTGTCCCCAAGTGTGCCCATCCTCACCATGTACGCCCCGGAGCAGCACGTCCACACCGTTCTGGTAGTGGTTGAAGGCCGCCTCATAGTCCTCACTAACATCTCGCTCCAGCGCCAGGTGGATCTGTGTCGCTGCATCTACCAGGTAGTCACGCTTGGTCACGTCAGACGTCCCTGTAGCTACCCGGTTGCGAATCTGCTCCAGGTACATGCAGGCCTGAGGCCGTGCTCGTGAGCAGGGCTCCGGCTCCAGGCCTGGGCCCGGTGGACACTCACAGGCTACCAGGCTCATAGTGGCCCTGCAGCTTCGACCTGCAGGGAGCAAATGCATTAGGGAGGCACTTGCTGGGAGTCACCCAGCTCCCCACCTGTACTCCAGCCTCCTCACTAAACACTGGGGAGAGTGATAGCCTCATGCGAGGCTGGAGGGATTTGAGGTAATGTTTGGTAAGGTCCCTTCCTTGAGCCGATCCCACCTCAGTGGTGGTAATGACAGATTAGCACAATTGGGACCTTTCTTCTCTGTTCCATTCAAGTTCACTTCCACAAGTAATTCCCCTGAATGCTGTCTGTGTGGAGCTGGGGATGCCTGTGGTCCACAGCTGCCTTCACGGGGCGTCCACAGAGCAAACTCAATGTCTAGCACACAGTAAGCAGACCCAAGTCACACACACACTCAAAGCTTCTGCTCCTTCTGGTCCCCCACCCCTCCCTGCTCCTTCCCTTGTGGAACTTTTTGTTGTTGTTGTTTTGCTTTGTTTTTTTGTTTTTCGAGACAGGGTTTCTCTGTATTGTTTTGGAACCTGTCCTGGAATTTGTTCGGTAGAGGCTGGCCTGGAGCTCACTCTATAGACCAGGCTGGCCTCGAACTTACAGAGATCCGCCTGCCTCTGCCTCCCGAGTGCTGGGATTAAAGGCGTGCGCCACCACCGGCCCCTTGTGGAATTTCATTCAACCTTGGGCTTCAGCTCTGTGGCACCTCTCCCCTAGACAAAACACATGTCTAGGCTTTTTGCTAGCTTTGCCCCTAAGGTCAGGAGTCAGCGAGTAAGGAACCCCCTCATCCCCCAGGCATCAAGCGGGGAGAGCAGACAGAGCCAATCAGAGCCCCTTGGCAGATGAGGCGACTGAATGACAAGATTAGATCACAGTTCACGTGGAGTTCAATGACGGTCAGGGTGAGCTGATGACTCTTCCTCCCGACACTCAGAAGACCAGGGACCAGTGTACCCTCCCAAACCCCTGGCACCAACCCCTCCCTAAGCAATGAACCACACCAGTGACCCAAGAGCGGGGAGCAGCAGCTGCCAGAGGGGAAGGGCCGAGAAAGAAGCCAGCATCCTGGTCTCTGTCCCTCACGGCAGTCAGCCAGCCACCTCTGCTGTCTCAGGAACTCTGGAAAATGGCCAGGGGGCAGTTTTTATGCACCGGGTAAAGGGAGAGGTGGGAAGGAAACAGACGTTTCCAAGCAGCCAGGAGCTGAGCCATGGCCAGGATGAGGCCGGGGGATGGAGAAAGGCGGCCCTGCTGCTCTGCCAGGCCCAGCGGGACAGGTAGCTTTGAGGCCAGCGCCCGCTGCGCAGGGCTGCGGTTTCGGGTCCAGCTGCATGCCTAAGACCACACACCGGTCAAGCAAAGAGCGCGAGCGCGTCCCGGGCACACAAGGTGCATCACTCCAGGGAACGTCCAAAGAGGTCGGGCTGAGGAAGGGCGAGGAAGGCTCCTCCCGAGGATGGCCGAAGAACAGAGCAAACACTGTACCTGTCCTCGTGCCAGCTGCGGGCCTCCCGGCTAACGCTGTCCCTTCACCTCCGCAAGGATCCGCGCCTAGCACCCTTCCGCAGGTGCCTGGGGGAAGGGGTGGGGCGTCCCGCCGGTGCCTGCTGGCCATTGGCTACGGATGAGCTCATCCTCAATCCGTTAGAATAAACCTCCAATCATCGTCCTCCTCGGCTTCGGGCAGCTCTTAAAGCCCTAGAGTTTGCAAGGCCTGAACCTGGGACTGGGGTAGGAGTGGGAGTGGGTGCGATGGATGGGGATGCGAGGGTGTAGGGTGGGGAGGAGAGATCTGTCGCCATCAGGGGCGGGGGAGGGGCTGCCTCAGACCTCTAGGCCAGATGAAACGCACCACACTTCTGAGACCTTTCTCATTCACTACTTGAGTCAGTCAGTGTTTCTCTGTTGGGTGTGTCGTCTGCCCCAGGGCCTGGCTGTAGGGACGCCTCGATGGCCTCCACAGATCTGCCCGCATCTTCCTGGCGTTCAGGTTGAGTGAGAGGCGCAGCGCTGAGCAGCACGGGAGGCTATGGCCTAAGCTGGAGTCAGAAAGAGATTCCCGAGGAAGCCACATCTGACCGGTTACCCGTCAGAACCGCACTGCACATAACCATGGTCTTGCCTCTTTGATAGCTTGCCACCATGCTATCCTCCGGCTGCTCCACCACACCCCCTCGCACCCAGAGCTGTTGCTTTCTCTAGGTACCAAACTCAGGTCACCAGGCTCAGAGGGCAAACACACTACCCACTGAGCTGCCTCGCCAGCCCCACATTCATCCTTATTAATATAATAAATATTATTATGATATAATAAAGCATCTCAAACCCAACAAGCTAAACAAAACTAAAGCATAACCCATAGAATGGGAGGGAATGTTTAGAAATTGTATACTTGATAAGGGTCTGGCATCCAAAACATATAAAATAATTCTTACATTTGTCTTAGTCGCTGTTCTATTGCTGAGAAGAGACACCATGCCTGGGCAACTTGTATGAAAGAAAGCGTTTAACTCGGGGCTTGCTTACAGTCTCAGAGGCTTAGCCGGTTAGCATCACGGGGGGGGGAGCATGACAGCATACAAGAGCAGTAGGTGAGAGTCAAATCCTGATCCATAGACAGAGAGAGAACCTGGGTCTCCAACGGGCTTTTGAGACTTCAAAACACCCTCATCCAGCAGGACCACACCTCCTAACCCTGCTAATCCTATCAAAGAGTGCCATTCCCTAAGCATTCAAATTTAGGAGTCTATGGGGGCCATTCTTATTTAAACAACTACACATTTTAACAAAAATGTCAAGTTTTTGTTAAAGCTCAAAGATAAAAAGTTCAAGCCGAGAGGTGGTGGCGCACACCTTTAATCCCAGTACTCTGGAGGCACAGGCAGGTGGCTCTCTGTGAGTTCAAGACCAGCCTGGTCTACAAGAGCTAGTTCCAGGACAGCCTCCAAAGCCACAGGGAAACCCTGTCTCAAAAAACCAAAAAGATAAAAAAATTAAAAACTGAGCAAGGGATTTTAATAATTTCTTCAAAGAAGATATGAAAACAACTAATAAATAGATGAGAGGATATTCAATATCGTTGGTCCCTAGGGAAATGCAAATTAAAACAACAGACACCACTGGCACTCACTGGATGCCCATACTAAATGATTACCATAGCAAGGCTTGACAAAGTTCTGGAGGAGCTGGGACTATACTGCTGTTGAGGACGTGATGTGGCTCTGCAGAAATGAGTTAGCAGATGCTCACAAAGTTAAATGGACAGTTACAAATGACCCAGCCTCCCACTCCCGGGCATCTCTGTGAGACTCAAACACACGCTGATGTGAAAGTCTGAACATAAATGCTGTTAGCAGCAGCGGTCACAATAGGCAACACGGAAGTGTGATGTTGGCACACAACTGTAATCCCAGCACTCAGGAGCCTGAGGCAATAGTATCTTGAGTTTGAAGCCAACTGGGACTATACAACAACAACAACAACAAATTTTTAAAGTAATTCATGCTGCAAATGCCTGTCACCCCCACACATGGAAAGAGGAGTCAGGAAGATCAGGGGTTGGAGGTTATCCTTAGCTATATTGTGAGTTTGAGGCCAACTTGAGCTACAGGAGATCCTGACTCACCCCCTCATCTTCTCCCTCTGTATTTTTGAAATGGGGCCCCATGTAGCCCAGGCTGGCTCTAAACTCATTATGTAGTTAAAGATGATGCTGAACTTCTGACCCTCCTGCCTCAACCTCCAGAGGGCTGGGACTCGAGGTGCGTTTCACCATGTCTGGTTTTCTCCCCAAAATTGTTTTTTTTTTAACAATTTATGAAAATTTTACATAAAATGAACTAATATTGGGGTATAAAAGGATGAAATACTAGCCAGGCATTGGTGGCACACACCTTTAATCCCAGCACTCGGGAGGCAGAGGCAGGCGGATCTCTGTGAGTTTGAAGCCAGCCTGGTCTACAGAGTGAGTCCCAGGACAACCTCTGAATCAATGCAGAGAAACCCTGTTTCAAAAAACAAACAAACAAACTAAAAAGGGATGAAATACTGATACTGCAACATGGATAGCCCTTGGAAATAGTTACTAAGTGAAAGAAGACTACGTGCTATTTATATGAAGTTCCCAGAACAGGCAAATCTGTAGAAACAGACAGAAAGTAGATGTCAGAGAGGGGAGAATGAATGTTGGTTTCTTTGGGAGGAGGCTACCCATGACTGTAAGGTAGACAGTGGGAAGAAGCTATCCATGGCTGCAAAGTAGACATTGAAAATTGCCTCACAAACTTATGAAGATAATAAAACTCAGTGAATTGTAAATTTTATTTTTCAAAATCACTTCGGTTTTTCCTGTGAACTGTAAACTTTATTTATTCTTTACTTTTTAGATTTTTTTTTTGTTTTTTGAGACAGGGTTTCTCTGTGGCTTTGGAGGCTAGATTTTTTTTTTGAGACAGGTTTTCTCTCGGTAGCAACCCTAGCTGTCTTGGAACTCTTTATAAATCAAGCTGGCCTCAAACTCAGAGATTCACTTGTCTCTGCCTCCTGAGTGCTGGCATCAAAGGCGTGCACCACCATGCCTTGCTGTTTTATTCTGTGAACTATAAATTTTAGAGGATCCTGTAGATCCTCACTGTTGGAGTCATTCTGACCTCTATTTTCTTCTCACATGCTACCTTTAGTCCATTTGGACATCACAATGGTTTTTCCTCCCCAAATCCAAACAATTCTTCCCCATTTGCTGCAATGCCTTTGACGTGAGCGTCTTTGTTTGCTGCTCCATTTACTGTGAGAGCATTTCCAACTAATTTGGTTTTGGTTTGTTTTTGTTTTTTGTTTTTGGTTTTTCGAGATGGGGTTTCTCTGCATTGCTTTGGAGGTTGTCCTGGAACTTGCTCTGTAGACCAGGCTAGTCTTGAACTCACAAAAATCTGCCTGCCTCTGCCTCCCGAGTGCTGGGATTAAAGGCAGAGGCAGGCGGATCTCTGTGAGTTCCAGGACAGCCTCCAAAAGCAATACAGAGAAACCCTGTCTCGAAAAACCAAAAAAATAAAAAATAAAGGCATGTGACAACATCACCCAGCTCTGTTTGGGTTTTAAGATTTATTTATTTATTATGTATAGTGTTCTGTCTGGATGCATGCCTACATACCAGAAGAGAGTACCATTACAGATGGTTGTGAGCCACCATGTGGTTACTGGGAACTGAACTCAGGACCTCTGAAAGAACAGTCATTGCTCTTAACCTCTGAGCCATCTCTCCAGCCTCCTGTTTGGGCTTTTTAACATTATATTATTTTATTGTGTGTATATGCACACACATACACACACAGAGAGGCCATGGCACATGTTGACTGCAGTGGACAACTTAGAGGAGTTGGCTGTCTCTCTCTACCGCACACGCCCAGAGATCAAGCAACCAGGCAGCCAGCCTTGACAGCAGGTGACATTCCCACTCTGAGCCATCTCACTGTCCCCTGGTTTTGCTTTTAGGGCAGGATTTCCCTGTGTTGGTCAAGTTGTTCTCTAGTTCATTAAATTTCCTGACTCTGTAATGTTACCTTGCCCTGACTTACTAATTGATTTTTCAAAAGCATAAACAAATTGGAGCCTGGAGAGATGGCTCAGTAGTCAAGAGTACTAGCTGCTCTTCCAGAGGACTCAGGTTCGATTCTCAATTCCCAGTACCAGCAAGGCAGCTCACAATGGTCTGTAATTCCAGTCCCAGGGGATTTTATACCCTCTTTGGCCTTTGAACACATATGGTAAAACATAGATGCAAACAAAACACCCCAACACATGAAATAAGTAATCATAAAAATTGCAGATAGCGCTGGGCGTTGGTGGTGCACGCCTTTAATCCCAGCACTCAGGAGGCAGAGGCAGGCGGATCTCTGTGAGTTTGAGACCAGCCTGGTCTACAATAGCTAGTTCCAGGACAGCCTCCAAAGCCACAGAGAAACCCTGCCTCAAAAAACAACAACAACAAAAATTGCAGATAGTAGCTAGGTGGTGGTAGCGCACATGTCTAATATCAACACTCGGAAAACAGAAGCAGGAGGATCTCTGTGAGTTTGGGGCCAGCCAGGTCTACAGAGCAAGATCTAGGACAGTCAAGGCTACACAGAGAAACCCTGTCTCTCCAAAAACAAATAAACAAAAAAATGCATGTAGTAGAGTTCACAGTCTGGTTATGTATTCTTGACTTACTGTGGGAAAACCCTCACCTCATCCTCCTCTTCCTAATGTTGTCCTAAAAGCAATGGCCACTGCCACCCTGGGGAGCCCTCACAGCGTAAGTAAGCTCTGCCCCTCCTTGCGCAAACCTGTGAGGGCTCCCATCTTGTTTCCTTGCCCTTCCTAATTTCTTCTCCCTTACTGACCTCACCCATCCTATTTCAGTCCAACAGCCCAAGCACTGCTTACCCCAAGGCCTTTGCCTTGAAGCTGCCCCCTTCTGGGTTAGTCTAGTTTCCCTTCCCCTGAAGTCAGTGGCTGAAATAATAATCTTCAAAGTCGGGCCCCTCTTCTCCTTCTCTCCCTAGACTGACAGCATGGCCTCTAATCCACTCGTTTCTTTCTCTATGCTCACATTTCTTTCCTATCTCTGGTGTGAGATCCAGGTGGGATTTTGTCTGCCTTGTTCACTGTTGGACCCCAAATGCCAAGAATGGCATCTGTTATGTAGTATTGCTCAAGAAATGTTTGCTGAGTGAGCTCTAAAACATGAGAAGAAATTAACCAGGGGATGCAATTGAGGAGGGTTGTGGAAGAGAAGGTTCTGGGCAGAGACTAGATATGTATGAATGCCTTGATAAAGTAAGGGTGGAGGTGGTGGGGATCACATCTGCAGATCAAGCAGAAGGCATGAAGTCATTGACAGACATTAGCACTACTTCCTGAAAAAGACAAACACCTCTTTACAAACTAAGCAAAACTCACAGATTTTCTTCTTAACTTGATAGTGGGTTATCGTCCAGAAACAGAGCAAACCCCACATGTAACTTAGAATCATTCCCACAGTCAGTCATCCTGGCAGAAGGCAGGATCATGCTTCTCCAACCCTTTGTAAGTTAGGCTGAGTCATTGGATTTGCTTTGAAGTGCTCCAGGATGAAGCATGTGGTATTTTAGGGTGGGAGCTTCAAAAGCGGTGAATAATTCATCTTTCCCTTCCTCCCACCAGAGTGATCATGGAAGCAGAGAGCCTAGATCCCTGGGAAATAGCAATAAGGGCTTCTCCTCCAACCATGACGTCAGTTGGGTATGAATCGTGAGTGACAGAGAAGTTTTTATTGCATTAAGAACTGAACAGAAATTTACAGTAGAGGGATGCCTTTGATGTTCAAGGCTGTTGCTGGTTTTTGTTTTGTTTTGTTTTGTTTTTGTTTTTCCCGAGGCAGGGTTTCTCTGTGACTTTGGAGGCTGTCCTGGAGCTAGCTCTTGTAGACCAGGCTGGTCTTGAACTCACAGAGATCCGCCTGCCTCTGCCTCCCGAGTGCTGGGACTAAAGGCGTGCGCCACCCCCGGCTTGTTGCTGTTTTTTGAAGCAAGAAATTTCTGCACACTAAGAGCTATCTACAAGGATGCTCATCACACCTTTCTTAATAATAACCATCACTAAAACCTAAATGTCCAATAGTGCATAGTTGTTGACCAAACTATGGGAATTCCAGATGATGAAAAACAACTCAGAACTTAAAATCGTGTCATAGGAGAATAGCTAATGTCATTAACTGGATGATTTTTTTTTGAGACAGGGTTTCTCTGTATTGCTTTGGAGGCTGTCCTGGAACTCACTCTGTAGACCAGGCTGGCTTTGAACTCACAGAGATCTACCTGCCTCTGCCTCCTCAGTGCTGGGATTAAAGGCATGCACAACCAACGTCCAACTACTGGATGATTTTTAAAAAAGAGTTTAATCTACATTTATTTTATGTGTATGAGTGTTTTACCTGCCTTACAGGCAGGCTGCGTAAGAGCACCACACACATGCCTGGGACCCACAGAGTTCGGAAGAGGCATCAGATTCCTGGATGTTGTGAGCTGCCATGTGGGCGCTGAGCAACCAGTGATTTTAACCACTGAGCCATCTCTCCAGTCCCCGGACTAAGTTCTTTTTAACTAATCAATTTTATTTCATATGCATTGGTATTTTGACGGTGTACATGTTTGTGTGAGTGTTGGGTCCCCTAGAACTGGAGTTACAGACAGTTGTGAGCTGCTATGTGCATGCTAGGAATTGAACCTCTCCAGCCCCTGCCCAGCCTAAGTTTTACAAGCAGGCTGTGAAATAAAGCATGGATCTTAGTTTCATTTGCATCTTAAGTGAAGTGGATTTGTAATGGCTCTGATGACTACATAAAACACCCCATAAAACTATGACAAGGGATCTTCTCTGTCCAAAGAGGGACAAACGAGGATGGGCCATAGACATTCTCTCAGGGTTGAGCTGAGTTCTGGTGGAGAGCGCAGAGAAAAGAAAGAGGTAGAAATAATTTCCGGGGAAATAATTTGCCTGCAGCCTATACCAGTTCTGCACCAAAGCTTTAACACAATTTTTTTTGCTCGTTCCTTGGATTTTGGGAGAATTTGTGGTAGATTGAAAGAAAGATTTTGGAGGAGAGTATTGAAAGAAGATATGGCCACCAATTATGTGAAACAAGAAGCAATTACTGCTTGCTTAAGCAAGGGAGAGAGGTGTGCTGGCAGAGCGTCTCTGAGGAGGGTAGAGAGTATTGCTATCCAGCAGTCCCCTTTTTCCTCAGGGCTAGGTGTTCCAGGACTCCCAGCTGATGACTGAGAACCTGCCTGGTATGCAGTCCCACATACAAGCCTTGTGGCATCACCACAGTTGAACTGAAAGTCCGCAACAGACAGCTAGGAAGTGCCTAACGGGAGGGTAGCCCATACAGTGTGGGTACAAAAAGCAAGGGACGAGACGAATTCCTGGCGGGACGGCACGCTGTGCTGAGAGATTTCAGCACATTACCAAGAGCAGCGTATGATCTTAACAATCGCAGATTGTTTTTTTCTGGAATTTTCCGCTTTATGTTTTGCAATTCTAAGTAACTGAAACTTTGGAAAGTGAAAATATAGATAGACTACTGTAGGGATTTGGGGAAAGGACAGTGCTCAAGAATGAGCCAACTCTTATTGGCTGTTCTCTGACTCCAGGAGCATTGCCAGTGGACAGCTGCTGAGGACTGTTTTCAGAGGCACAGGGCTATTACTGACTGGGTGTGGGTCTCAGGAGCCTGGTTAGTGACGAAGTAGCCAAGTAAATCAGGTTTATAATCTATCCTAAGAGTTACCTGCTATAGCTACATAATGATCAGACTGTCTTAAGAGTATTAGATATAGGGCTGGAGAGATGGCTCAGCAGTTAAGAGCACTGACTGGTCTTCCAGAGAGAGGTCCTGAGTTCAATTCCCAGCAACCACATGGTGGCTCACAACCATCTGTAATGAATCTTGTGCCCTCTTCTGGCATGTGGGCATACATGCAGACAGAACACTGTATACATAATAAATAAATAAATCTTTAAAAAGAAAAAGAGTATTAGATATATTCCCCTGGGGGAAGCAAGATGAGAGCCAGAAAAATCTCCACACACACAAAAATGGAGTCTCAATGGGCACTGTGAGTCTTTTCTTTTTTTCTCCTTTTCTTTTCTTCCTGTGCAGTCCGGGCTGTCTTGGAACTCACTTTGCAGCCCAGGCTGGCCTCGAGCTCAGAGATCCTCCTGCCTCTGCCTCCCTAGGACTGGGATTACACCCCTGTGCCAGCCTGGTGCTGTGTCTGTGGTGGAGCTAATCTCCACCGGCCAGGGCTCCTATCTCATGAAGGAGTCAAAGGGGGCTGGAGAGATGGCTCAGTGGTTAAGAGCACTGACTGCTCTTCCAGAGGACCTGAGTTCAATTCCTAACAACCACATGGTGGCTCACAGCCATCTACAGTGGGATCTGATGCCCTCTTCTGGCATCAAGTTGTACATGCAGATAGAGAACTCACATCCATTAAATAAATACATAAATCTTAAAAAAAAAAAAAGGAGTCAAAGGCACCCAGGACTTCCTAGAGATTTTGAATGGGGTCCTCATGACTCCCTCAGCTTCCTGTGGGGGGATGTATTTCCAGTTTCCCAGGAAGCATCAACCTAGGATTTATGAGTTCTAGCTGTGCACACACGCACCTGCTGCACACACACACACACACACACACACACACACACACACACACACGGGAGAGGAAGGAAGGACACTACATGTGATCCTAGCCTGTTGGACCTGGCTCTGCTCCCTCCCCCAGACTGTGGCTTCTGTGTCTGTGTGGTAGCCAGCCGTGGCCAGCTGTCAGTTTCCGAGCCTCCAAGACGCTGGCTGGGGAAGGAATTTCTTGGGCCAATCTCACCCCTGGGGACTTGTTTAGCAAGTAAGAAGAGAACTCCCAGGCTTTAGTACCCACTGATGGCGATGAGAGAGGGGGCAAGCCTGTAGGGGCTGTGCAGCCTCAGACTAAACCCTCCTGGGCCACTATGTTTCTCAGCATTGCCTGTAGGGGCTGTGCAGCCTCAGGATAAACCCTCCTGGGCCACCATGTTTCTCAGCATTGTCACTGTGGGTTGGGAGGCCGGAGGCTCCTGTTACTGCAGTGGTCTTATGGTGTTGGGTGGCCCTGGTGGAGGCGTCAGGGCAGGGCCTCAGAGGAGGAAGCAGGGATAGGAAGACTGAGCTGAACAGCCTTGCCAGTGGCCAGCGTTGTCTCACCTGTCATCCAGGTGACATTCCACAGCCCAGCTGTGAGGTGCCTCAGCCCCCTCCTGCCTGCTGGCCATCTGGTGTTTCCCATGGCGACAGGGACCAGAAACACCATCATTTTGGCCTGGAGTTTTTAAGGTGGGGCTTCATCTTCCTCAGTCACAGCCAATATCATGGGAGGGTGTGCTCAGGCTTCCCTCAGGAAAGGGAGGGGTTGGGCTTTTCTAGAAAAACAGCTGTTAAACTTTGTTACTGACAGACAGCCATCTTTCCACACCGAGATTCCACGCTGTCACCACCCTGTCTGGAGCCTTGATTTCTCACCCGAGTTCGTGGAAAGGCCTTTTCTGCGGACCCACCCAGACACACCTCACAGATGGTTTGGCCAGCTTCTCCAGTGGGAAGTACAATTCTCTCCTCCCAGCTCTGCTCTCCATCCTGTGGAGGAGGCGCTGTGGCGAGGGGCAGGGAGCCTCGCTTCAGGTCTGGATTCCGTCCATGTCAGTTTGTCCTGGTGAGCTTGAAAATCTGGCTCACTTAATCTACAGGGCTTTTGACAACCTGGACCTCCGTGTCTTCTTCTGTACAAGGATGGGAAAATCTGCAAATTTTCTTTTGGCCCTGTTTGTTTAAAAAAACGTCAATGGCTCCCAGCTCACCAGCCCAAGAACAACTGCTTGAGAATGAACGCTGTTCCGTTTGTTTCCCAAATTAGTCAACAGTTTGCCTTCACCTAGACCTGGGAGGTGATTCCCACCCCCACCCCGCTCTGAGTGTGTGTGTTTGTGTGTGTGTGTGTGTGTGTGTGTGTGTGTGTGTGTGTGATTTTATTTGTTGAAGCACCATCTGGCTATGTTGTCCAGGCTGGCCTTGAACTCACAATCCACCTTTCTCATCTGCCTGAGTACATACGCCACCACATCTGGCCCATGATGTGCCCATTCTTTAAGGTACAACTCAAATGCCACTAATTTCTCCTTCCTTCTGGTTATAATCTTAATCCTTTGACCAACTTTTTTTTCCTACTTCTGAGAATTGGACCTAGAACCTTCTGTGTGCTAGGCAAGTGGCCTACCCCTGGGGTATACCCCTAGCCCTTTTAATGAATATTCACATAAGTATAGATTTAATAAATACTCTTTAAATTTTTAAATTTAGTTTTTATGTTATGTGTATGAGTGACCCTCACGTGTGTGTGTGTGTGTGTGTGTGTGTGTGTACCACGTGCGTGCCTGGTGCCCAGGGCAGCAGAAGAAGGTGATGGACCCCCTGGGGCTGGAGTTAAGGTTGTGAGCCATCATGTGTTCCTGGGAACCAAACGAGTCTTTCCAGGATCGAGTGCTCCTAACCAGTGAGCCAGCTCTTGAAGCCCTTTTAACGAAAATTCTACGGGCAGGCAGAGACGATGTTTCGCCACCTGTGTGTGACCCCGCTGGGCGCAGGCTCTGCCTGGCACCGAATGGACTCTCAGGTAACACTAGAGTCTTACTTAGCACTGGAGCACGGCAGCGGCCCTTCCTTCCTGCCCCAAGCCGTCCTCCACCATCAGAGGCTTCTTGACCAAACTCCAACCTCCGTTTCTACTCCTAGCCCTTCTCCTCATTCTCCTTTTCTCTTTGGTTCTCAGGTGGATCGGCTAGTCTCTCAGCTATGACTGCTCAGCAGCTTCCTAAATTCTTCAGGGTGGAGTCTCCTTTAGCAGATGGGGAGGTGGGGGTGGGGAGGGTGTTTGCATGCCCCGTCACTGTCTACTATCTGCTGCTGCTGTCCACTCCAAAACACGGTCCTAAGATTCAGAAACCTCTGGACAGCCAGCACGGCAGGAGAGCCCACCATCTCTCCCCCCCTCTGTGCCCTGCCCCTCTTACTAGAACTATCTGCCGTGACTGTGCCCAGATTTGCTCCAGTCCTTGGAAGCATTTGTGACCTCTCAATTTCATGTCCTTAGAGAACATTTTCCAAGTGACAGGTAGAGTGATCGATCATTCGAAAAGGTACCCAGTGGTAGTTAGGCGGTGGTGGTGCCCACCTTCAATCCCAGCAGTTGGAAGGCAGAGGCATGTGGATCTCTGTGAGTTCAAGGCCAGCTTGCCTCAAAAAAAAAAAAAGCAACCTGTTGATTTCTTCTATGGCTTAACACTCTTTGGTGGTTCGTGTTGATTTCTTCTATGGCTTAACACTCTTTGGTGGTTTCCTGTCACACTCTACCCAGCTTTGGTTTGCTATCTGCCTTTAAGGTAAAGCTGTCGGCTCTGGCTCCTGACCTCCGACCTTCCCATCATGCTCCGGCCATACTGGGATCCATCCTAACCCCATCGTCGATGTCACCAGTTTGGAGCACTGTTGCCTTTGAATGACCATAATGCCATAAATGCTGTATATATATGTACCCTCCATGATGAGGCTTCCTGTGGCCTCGTGGTCTACAGTATTTCCTTGGAACATTGACTTTTCTGTTCTGGGTACTTATTGTTGCAAAGCAAACTGCTCTAAAACAATCTGTTGTTATGGTGTCTCCTGATCCCACCAGTTAGGAAAGGAAGCAGGACATGATGGGAACAGTTTGTCTTTGCTCTGTGAGGTCTGGACCCTCATCTGAGTCCTATAAACTCCCTTATAAATTGTATTCTACTCTAAAAAGATTTATTTAGGGGCTGGAGAGATGGCTCAGCAGTTAAGAGCACCGGCTGCTTTTGCAAAGGACTGGGATTCAATTCCCAGCACCCACATGGCAGTTCCGGAGAATCTGGCACCCTCACACAGATGTACATGCAGGCAAAACACCAAGGCACATAAAATGAAAATAAACCATTTAAAACGTTTTTTAGAGACTTATTTATTTTATACAGGCAGTGTGTGAGCCACCCAAGGTGGGTTTTAGGACTTGAACTCAGGTCCTGTGCAAGAGCAGCATGTGCTCTTAACCACTGAGCCCTCCCTCATCCAGCCTCCTGAGGCATCAGCTGAGATGATGGCTGGAGCCAGAGAAGCTAGAGCTTGGCTGGGACTTCCCCTCTGCTTCCCACCTCCATGGTGGTCTGAGCTTCCTTCCTGCATGGTGACCTCAAGATGGCTAACACCATGACAGCTCAGCGTTCCAAGTGACCAAGGTGAAGCGCTCTCGAAAGCGGAACCGCTGGCTGTGGGCCAAGGCAGACCAGCAATGTCAAGACCGGCTCTAATGTTCCACAGCTGCCTTTTGAAGAGGCAAAACCCTTCCTTCCTTCCATCCTTCTTTTCCCCCTTCTGTTTAATTTTGACAGAGTCTTAATGTGTGTGTTTTTTTTTTTTTTTTTTTTTTTGAGACAGGGTTTCTCTGTGTAGCTTTGGAGCCTGCCCTGGAACTCACGCTGTAGACCAGGCTGGCCTCAAACTCCCAGAGACCCACCTGCCTCTTCCTCCCGAGTGCTGGAGTTAAAGGTGTGCTCCACCACCGCCAGAATCTTACTGTGTAGCTCACGCTGACCTCGAACTCTCGATCCCCCACCGCAGTTTCCAGAGCACTGGGATTACCGGCAGGCACCACCAGCTAACCTTCAACTACAGACATTTAAATTGTATTATTGTTGTTGTTGTTAGTGTGTGTGTGTGTGCATGACATGTGTGTGTGTGGGGGGCACATGTTCCACGGCACAAATGTATAGAAGTCATAAGACCAACTTTTCAGAGCTAGCTCATTCTCTCTTTCTACCCTCTGGCGGTGGTCCAAGGATTGAACACTGGTCACAAAGTTTTCAAGATAAGCACCTTTACCTGACCAGCTACCTTGCCAGCCCCTCTTAAGGTATACCCCTGTCTCTGTTCCCCACCTCTATGAACCCACACGTCTGTCTGTCTGTCTGTCTGTCTGTCTGTCTGTCTGTCTCTACATCCATCCATCTAAAGAGTATGAGTGTTTTGCCTGTGGCCTGTGTATATGTCTGTGTACCACATGGGTGCCTGGTCGCTGAAAAGACCAGATAGAGGGTGTCAGACTGCCTGGAACCGTGGAACAGATGGTTGTGAGTTGTCACGTGTGCGTGCTGGAAATCAAACCCAGGTCCTCTGGGAGAGCAGCCTGTGCTCTTAACGACTGAGCCAACTCACCCCTCCCCCGAAAGCAAGCTATCCTTAATGAATTTATTAGGCAAGTGTTTCTGGTCTGGCCCCAAATTGTTTCTTGTTTTACAATTTGGGGTGCTCAAGAGCCCCATCGGTTTGAGCAACTGAAATGACAGCCTACAACCTCTAACAGTGCTCCGTGGAACGAGAGCCCAGGGCAAAGGGCATGTGTGCTCCAGTCCCCACAGCGCCTCAGAACCCACGACTGAGCGCTGTTCCACCAATGAGTGATAAGCCCGTTACACAGGCCCCTGAGGACCCAGATGACCTGGACGGACCGGCAGTTTGGTCAGAGGCACCCACCACCATCATGTTCCTTTTCTAATTGTTCCTGCGGCGAACACCCTGGCCAAAGACAAAGGTTTCTTCTAACCCGGGAACTGCCCTGGTTTCTGTCTAGGTTACTGCAGAGGTTGCTGGCCTGAGTGGGAGCTGACAGCCTTGGAGATGCTACAGGGTGGGGTTGGGGTCCTCAGGCTCCGCCCAGAGGCCTGAGCAAGGGAGGGGTGCTTTCTCCAGAGAACACAGTCAGCGACAATGTCTTCCAACAGCTGCAGATGGCCAGAGAGGCAAGAAAGTCATTTCTTTAGCTGCGTCCCCTGGGGCCAGCCCACACTCTGATCCCTAGCCAGGAGCACATGCTGACCGGACTGCTGGACTGTCCTCCAGGGCTCCAGGCGTCTGTGAACAGACAAGCGGAGGGCACCTGCGCAGAACCCCTTCTACCCTGCTCACTACCATCGCGACCTTCAAAGCCTGGAGCAGCAGTCCTCAACCTGTGAGGAGTAAGATTACAGTTATGACGTAGCAACAGTCATGAGGAACTGTATTAAAGGGTCTCAGTATTAGGAAGGTTGACAACCACTGACCTATAGGCAGAAAAGGGTGTTTTAACCTCAAGAGATAGAGTAGGAACCTTCAACCCGCACACACAGCATAGGAAGAAACTCTCACCACCTCATGCGTCAGGAGCAGTTGGGCGTCTATTAGAAAGTGGTTTGGACTCAAAGAGGAAATACAGTGGTTTTTGTTTTTTGTTTGGAGGAAACTGAAGGAAGCTGAGAGGCAAAAGGAAGAAGTTGGCAGCTGATCCAGGCATCCAGGGCCAAGTAGTGAGGGGACACTGTGATTCAGCAAGCCTAGGGCAGGGTGGCCCTCCTGGGGTCTGAGGACCCTGGGAGAACATCTTATAGGCTATCAAGAATGTGTGCCCCAGGCTGGTGTAGGGAAATGGAGCTTAGGAGGCTGGAGACAGACCTCTCCCCAACTTTTAGAGGTGGGACAATATGTTTGGGGCAGGGTGGACTCCAGGGGCAGCCCTGAGATAATCTCTATAGGGACAGCCTGTGAAGACCACCCAGGGTCACTGAGACAGTAGCAGGGCTCCTTTAACACATGTCAAAGCCGGAGAGGTCTAGCCAGAGTGAATGCAGAGAAACTCAGTCTGGGGTAAGACTGGCCTCTGACTCTCGCCTCTGCCGTCTCAGGCCTCAGTTTGCCCAGCTGTCAAAGGGGAAACACATGCGATGTCACCTATTGTAACATTCCCCCCTCACAACCCGAGAAGGCTCTTTGAGCCAAGGAATAGAGCTTGGGTCTGCCATGGTGCTCTTTGCCGCTCCCTCCCTTATCTGCCTTGTGTCCACGTTCTGCTTTCCCCCCACGGCTCTCTGGAAGACACACATCCTCGACAGGTTGGTTCCAGACTAGAATGTTTTATTCAAGAGAATCTGGCTTGGCAGTTAGACAGCTGGTGGGCTGCGGGGGCCCTCCAGGAATCTGCTTGCACTCTGTCGCCATAACACTAGGACACATGCCCCTGACTTGCAGCTGTGAAAGTTCACCAACCTATGGGGCTATTACCCTTCATCCAGCCTGCCCTCTGTTCAGCCCCGAGCCACTCTGTCTGTGTCCCAGACAGGGTGGTGGGGCTTTGCAAGGGCGAAGGGAACTTCTAGGCAAGGCCCACAGGCAAGCTCAGTTCTCTAGAGCCAAATGTCTTGTCCTGGTCTCCAGGGTAAACAGTTGATTCCAGCAGCAGGAGACCATGGTTGGATCCCCGCTACATGTCTTCAGTACAGCCAGGGCCACAGCTGCTTGTCTGGGTCGAGTTGGGAACCAGGACAGAGCCTTAGGGGCCTGGCTTGCCCCTTGCAAGGCCATGTCCATGTCTTGCTTCTTCCCAAGCGGAAGCCCCCACGGAACGGCGGCTGGCTTCTTTGTTTCTCTCACGTTTTGTTTAAGGCACTGAATTCCTGAGGGTCCTGTTCTTCTATGCCCCTTATCTTGGAGGGAGCGAGTCATTCAGCAGGGACGAGTTGGCTAATAAATAGAGGGTAGGTACCAGCAGGGAGAGATTTGAGAGGGCGTAATAAATATATGAGCTGGGTGTGGGGGTCTCTCCTCTGAGGAGCTGGTCACCTCCGGGGAACAGCATCACCATACCTGTCAGAAGCCAAACACAGACTAGTCAGGGAGATCAGGACACAGTGGAGGATGCGGCCCCTTCTACAGAGGATGCAGAGGGTCAGGAGCAGCAGGAAGAAGCAGCACCCTGGAACCCTGCTCACACCCAGGCCAGCAAGCAGCCACCACCCTCTCCAGGCTCTTGCTCAGTTTCCTGGCTTCCTGCCTGCCAAGTACTGCCTCACGCAGCCTTCACAACACCCCACACCGTGTCACTCGCTTACAAATGAGGAGTTGTGGTTCAGAGAGTTTAAGAAACTTGCTTAAGATCACAAACTGTTAGGTGACAGAGACATCTGAAGTCAACCTGGCATCGTGTAACAGTGTCGCTGGTAACCCCAAGACGCTAAACTTCAGACAAACGTTCCCAAAGACTGAGAACTGGTGACAGTGGTTTCATTGTTAGCGTTATTTGTTTGTTTGTTTGTTTCGAGCTCGGTTTCTCTGTGCAACAGCCCTGGCTGTCCTGGAACTCGCTCCGTAGACCAGGCTGGCCTCGAACTCACAGAGATCTGTCTGCACTGCTTCCCAGGTGCTGGGAATAGAGGTGCCCAGCCTGTTTGCATTATTTTATTATATGTTTTGAAGCACTGGGAATGGAACTTAGGGTCTTACACAAGATAGGCAAGTTCCTTCCTGCTACACTACATCCCTACTCCCAAAACTGGTGCTTTTTTCAGAACTCAGTTTTCAGCTTTATTGGATACTCCACTTTAACTTTGTGTGAGGAAGTGCCCGAGGCTTCCTGTCCTAACTACAGTCATACTTTCCCCTTAAGGAGGGATAGGTCCTCTAAACCCAACTGTTCGTTAATATGATTTTAAAAGTTAAAAAAAGGAAGAAAGAAAAAGAAGGGAAAATTCACAGTGGCAGTGGCACATGTCTGTAATCCTAGAACCTGGGGGGCTAAGGCAGGAGGATTGCTACAAGTCTGAAGTCAACTTGGGCTACATAGCATCCTAAAACAACCCTGCAAATGCTCATGGCCAATGAGAAACACACGAGCTTTTGAAATTCTTTTGGGAAACACAGGAATGAGACACCCGGAAAAGCCATGTCCTCCTCTTCCAGCTACGCTGTAGTCTGGTACTCCAGCCTGCTGCCCAAGGATGGGCAAGGAACAGAGAGGAGAGAGGAAGGGACCCAAAGTCAGAGACACTGGCCAGGGAACCCGAGGCGGGCGGCACTGCAGAAGTGGCCAGCTACCCAAAAGCGGCCAGCTGTGTAGCAGAAGGTAGGCATTGGAAGAGCAAGCAATGTGGCTGTCACCCACGTGCCTGGCACATAGTTTGCAGAATAGCCTAAGTGCTTGCTGTGATGCTTGTCCCATCATTTTACAAGGGAAGTGATTTGTTTAAGGCCACACATAGATAAGGGATGGGAAGTAAGGTCCCTTGGTGCACCTTAGACCTTAAAGGATACACATTCCCTGTTCTGACCCCGAGGTCTCTCATCCCAGCTTTACCTCGCCCCTCCCTGACCACTGACCCTTGCTGCCTGGGCAGCCCCTGCCCCTTAGGCCCAGCCTTTCTGCCAGCCCCGGGCCCCCAGCACACTCACAGGTGGCGTTCCTCAGTCTGTGGGCTTCTGTTTCTCTCTCTTCCTCTTCCCCTTGATTTTTCTCCTGCAACAAGCGAAACATCAGCACCACGAGCTGGGGCTCCTCATGCTAGGACAGGGGCTGGCAGGTCCCACATTCACCGGGAGCCCCCCTCAGTAAGCTTACCTTTCTGCCTTTGTCTTCTCCTGGATAGGCCTAGGGAAACAAAAGGAGGTGCAGAAGAGAAGAGTTAGGCCGGCTCTCCCCACTTCCCACAGTTCCTAAGTCCTGGTAACGCTGATGCAGCAGTGCCACTAGAGGGCGGCACAGAGCTGGAGAAAAAGGCGGCAGAGGCCCCTGTGCTGGGCTCCTGCCCTACCTAGGTCCTGGCAACCTCCAGAGGGGTCAGAGTTCCCCCTGGGGGCTCTTCATCACATGTTTCTGCTCGCCCTAGCCTCTTGGCATCAAATCTGGGACCCGTTTTCTGCTATTTTGCTTTCTTTTCATTTTCCCTCTTTTCTTCCAGGGTGCATTCTGGGAGTTCCCTCAAGGAAAGTAAATGATGGACAAGACCGCGGACAGCAGGGCAATGGTGGTCACCAACTTAGGCTGCCTGCCTGGGCTCAACCCCCGCCCCGCCGTGGCAACAGCAAGGAGCCTGCTTCACAGTCACCAGGCATGTCCCAGCTCTGCCTTCTGGGGCCGTGGCTGTTGTCCCAGAAGTGAGAAGAAAGGTGTCCCTGTTGCCTGGCCTGATGGAAGGGGATAGCTTCAGTATTTCCCAGGGACAGTGTTGCGGATGGGAGGGGCGGCAGGGGCCCCAAGTGTGTGCTGTTCTGGGCTGGCCCACTTTCCCCAGTCATACCTGGCCCTCAGAGTGCCCGGGAGGGCACGCATGTCAGAGAAGGTGAGGGACGCCACTCAGCCACTTGGTGGAATGCGTGTGTGTGGGGTGGCTCATGACTGAGCTATTGTTACCTCACTGGAAGTGAACAGGTTGAGTCAAGGTGCCCAACATTGGCACAGTGGAGAGGGCCTGGAGCCAGGGCTCAGGTTTAAAGAGGGCAGCCAGAGTAGTCCTGGGCGCTAGGCAGGCGCCAGGCAGAGGAGCTAGCACTGGGACCATGGCAGACACGGTGACTGCCAAGAAAGGGGCATGGAAAATGCAGCTGCAGGGGTGAGACAGGCCGAGCCTAAGCCTAGATCCCTCTTCCACACTAGCTGAGCAGCTCACAGAACCGCACCGAGCAAGCGGGGCTTCCTCCACGATGCGGACGAGGTGGCCACCAGGGCGCGAACCTCGCCTATCTTGTTCACCGCCGTATCCCAAGCACCTAGGCCAGTGAATGGCACGGAGTGGGCGCTGAATAAACACGCGTGAGAGGTGGTTGTCCTCCCTTTCCTTCAGCCCCAGACTGGGCCCCACACCCCTAATCTGGTGCCCGTGTCCAAAGAGCAGCATCAAACCCATCTCATCCCTCCTGAACCAAACGGCATGGCAGGCTGCTGTTCCCAGTAACAAATGTTCCAAGAACCTGGGGGACAATAGCAAGGCTGAGCACTGGCCAGAGCTCACCGGGGACAGTTAGCAGTGTGCTGCAACTCTAAAGCCACGGCTGGCTGTTCCTCCTTTTTCTGGTCCCTTTCCTTCTCCGAGGGTCTCATTCTGCCCTCTTTTCAGCACAGTTTGCCCCCTCCCGCGGGCAGGCAGCCCGGTCCAGAATCAAGTACAGGCTTGTGATGCCTCTGTATGCACCAAATCCCCAGGCCTGTGGCAGGTGCTGCTCATCTCAGAGGATGGAGGTATGACATGCATGGTGCCCTGAAAGTCTAGGAGAGCCTCGGCCTTCCCTCCCTACTGTGGTAACTCGGCAGCTGGATCCTGAAAGTCTAGGAGAGCCTCGGCCTTCCCTCCCTACTGTGGTAACTCGGCAGCTGGATCCTGAAAGTCTAGGAGAGCCTCGGCCTTCCCTCCCTACTGTGGTAACTCGGCAGCTGGATCCTGAAAGTCCTGTACTGCAGCTGCCGAGGCCAGCTCCTAGGCCAAGTTGGCTGGTAGGGTGTAGAAAAACGGAAAGGCTTCTCCCCAGGGCCACTTGCTCAGGGAAACAAACACAGCTTGCAGCAGGGGTGGCAGCCCCTCTTCTGCCCCAAAGGCAGTGTGAGGATTTGCTGAGGCTTAGGATTTGCTAAGTGTACAGTCTGTCCCTGCTGCCCACCCAGGACCTACCTGCATTCGCAGAGTACATCCTGAGAGAATGTCATCTCCACATAGGAATGCTGGTCCCCAGTGGCGGGGATCTTCAAGATCTGCGGGAAGTCAAAAGTTGGTAACCAGGAAGGCGCCAGTGAAGGGCTCAGAGCCCGGATGGGAGCTCGAGAAGACAGGCCCTGTGCTGGGAGTTGGCTCCCATTGCAGGGCCCTGGCCTGCCTCTGTCCCGCCCTGGATGAGATTCCGTGGGCTCTGGATGTGGTGTGGGCCACGGCAGGTGGGGACGGGTCTGGGGAGCTTCCTACCTGCATGGTGATGTTGGCTGTCTTCAGTGGCACACACTGCAGGCTCTCATCACCGCAGCAGCCGGTACAGCGAGTCAGGAGGACACAGGATGGGCTGAATATGTGTGCCACCTCATCAGGATACTCGTCCACGATCTCCACCAGCTTCTCCATCGGCCGGCAGTAGCTGCGGCCCCACACTTCACTGAAGGGCACCACTGTCGGGAGGCAGAAGACCAGACCCGGTTAGCAGGCAGCAGCTCCTTGACGTCCCAGCCTTGGCTTCTGGTTCTACTTGCAGGAAGTACAGCTCTTCCATGAAGCCCCTGGCCCTCTGTGGGGTCCCTCTGCTCTAGACTATTGCTGCCATCACTCTGGGGTGCCTATTGACCCCTTAGCTCTTTGGGGCTCAAATTCCAATGGAGCAGACTCTCTCAAGTTCTCATTCTGTTTTTCTCTCTGGTTCCAAGTCTTCCTTGGAGCTTTGAGGACTATGCCCTGGCCACGCCTCAAGCCTCTGGGTCCTTCTCCAGTACGATCCGGTGCTTCCTAGGCCTTAAGGAACTTGCTGAAACAGTTCTACCAAGAAGGGCTAGCCTCCCCTTGCTCTCTGGCCCGACCCCATTATAACTTCCTCATGTGCCACTTGAAATCACTCCTCCGCAGCCAAGAGCACACCTAGCCACGTGGTCCAGCTCCTGTCTATGCGGTCCGGGGGGGGGTCTGTAGCGCCCACTCCTGTCCTCCAGTCATTCTACAGCAGCAGTGCTCCTCTCTGGAGCATAGCTTGGGTCCCCAGCTTGCACCCTCCCTACCATCACTGGTGCTTCTTAGCTCCTCCCCAGTCAAATTGAGCAGGAGCTGACCCCCCCTCCCATAAACACAGGCTAAGTGACTGCTGACTGATTGAGCAGGAGCTGCCCCCCAGTAAACACAGGCTAAGTGACTGCTGGCTGATGAGGTGACAGCTCACAGAGGATTACCAGGAGCATTCCTACCCCTGTGATGTCCTGGTGGTGGTGGCGGTGGTGGTGGTATCTCTAGGGGACGGATCTGGAATCTCTCTAAAGATGTTGTCCCTTCAAGGGGTAGCCTGGTACCAGGGCTCCAGTGCAGGCAGGCTCTCAGGGAGCAGCCAAAGCCAGGCCATGTGACTGCAGTCCCTATACTGACTGTATGACCTTGGGGAGGTCATTTAGCCATTCCAGGTATATCAGTTTCCTGTGTTTGAGAGAGAGAAGCAGCCCGGGAATAGATGGTTGCTAAGGTCACATACGCCCTGACAGACTGTCTGGATTCAGTGCCCTGGAATGCAGCCCTGGTCAGCCTTGAGATCAGGCCTGGATCAGCCTGCCCCACATCTGATGACCATCCTCAGCTCATGAGAGACTTGGGACCTGGGTCACCTACAAGTTGGCCTTAACAGAGCTCGGTGGCCTTTCCCAGCAGACCCTCGCTTCCGTGGGTCCTTCCTAGGAGGCAGAGGGGGCCAAAGTCCATCCCACAGATCCTGTGAGGATGTGTGGCTCCGGGTAATCTCGGAAGAAAAATAAACTTCAGACATAGCAGAGGCCCTCGGGAAAGGCTGCAAGCTGGTGGAAAATACCCAAGAGGCAGTTTGTCCATGTGGAGCTGGCCGGGCAGCCGCCGAGGCAATAAACTGTACTTATCTGGGCGCCTGGTGTTCCATCCTACACTGCCCTGCTTTGAAGACACTTGGGCTAGACCAGGGGCTGGAGGGGGATGTGGGGACGCTCTGACTCTACTTTTTCAGGCTACTGGACACTCTCCCTGGACCCAAGTGGAGAAACAAGTCCTGTCTCCTCAGAGGCAGCCCCTGAGTTCAGGGAAAGCCTGCCTTTGCAACGTGGGTCACAGGCCACCTCCCTCTGGCCAGCATCGTGAGCTTCGTGTTTAGTCTAAAACCCTCTTGAGTACTACACCACTACGAACATTTAATCTCTGCCGTGGAAACGTAAATAAGGGGAAGAAGCAGTTGGCTGCACAAAGATTTCAGTCACTGGGCAGGGACAGCAGCAGAGGGAGCCTACCCTCTACCACATCCTATCATTTGGGTTCCAGGCCCCCCAAACCTGAGACATATTTCTTAGTGGCCTAGAAAGGCTGAGAGAGAGCTGAGCTGAGGCCTGGTTTACCTGGAAGCTCTAAGAAATTTTAAGTTCATCCCTGGAGGCTCCCTGTCTGGGTGTGCAGGAAAAGCAGAGGCCTGGTGAGAGGCAGGTAGGGAAAGCGCAGACGTCAGTTGCTCCCAGATGCGTGGGGTGCCCCTCAGGAAAGAGTTGTGCTCCGTCACTCCCAAGAGCCCTTCCACTAACCCCAAAACTGCTCTGGACAGGAAGTGGGTAGTGAGGGGAACGGGAGGCTCCTCCTGCTGGGATGGGGCCCTCCTCTGAGAGCCTCTTTTGGGGCCAGAAAGGGCTCCTCAGCTACCTGTCCAGCCCTGTGAGCGGGCAGCCGTCTGTCCCCAGGGGCATCGTATCTAGAATGGAAGAACTCCAAGAACACTGTCTAGGCCTGATGGCAAGCTTCTGGAAAGGTCTCTGCAGTAGCCACTGGCCACCAGCCGGAGCCTAGCTGGTGTCCTCCTCACTGGCAGGGCAGCCGGCCAGCCTGCCACAAGGGACACTCCACTCATGCCTGCTCAGCGCCTGCACGGCTGGGAGGTCTGGGGCTGAGTATGCTGGCTCTGCCAGCGACACTGAAGACTGCCTGGAGCTTTGGCTGATCCCTGGGGCCTCTCTGAGCCTCAGACTCTTCACCTGTGAAACACTGGTACCTTCCTACCGCACAGCCTATGGTCAGGCCAAGTAACAGGACACACCCACCGCTGGGACCCGAAAGAGCAGAGGTGGAAATCAGCGCCCACGGCTGCACTGTGTTGACTCTGCCTCTGGTGTTGTTAGTGGGAGGGGATAGTAATGTCAGATTTTAACAGCTGATGTTTCCTTGGCCACAAGGCATTACAGGTGAGCTGACCTACACTCGGAAGTATGTACACTCATGTCTCTTCTAAGGACTCAGCGTCTTACAGCCTTGGGAAAAGAGTCTTTGATATTAAGCTCTTATCTAACTCTCCCATTTCACAGGTGAGGAAACAGAGGCTGAGACCTCTTTGGAAGTGGATGCCTGATCTACATACAAAGACCATCAATAAAGGACATGATGTTGGGGTGGACGGGGAGGCCCTCCTCAAACCCCAGAGAGAATGACACTGTGCCAATTCCAGAGAGTTCAGAAACTAGGCAAGCCCACGAATCGAGGAAGCTGCCTCTCTCACCCATTCAGCGGTCCTGGCTTCAGGTGTGAGAGCATGGACGGGCAGGGGACAGGGTGCTCCCAAGGGGCTGGTGGATAGCCAAGTGGGCAGGCCAGCAGAGGGTCTTCCCAGCCCAAGACAACAATCCAGCTGTTATCTGTGTGAGAACATCCTACAAATACACCCCTTCTCCCACGGTGCTGCTGGAAGTGGCCATCCTCCACGCCTCAGGGAGGCAGGAAGGGAGAAGGAGGAAGGACCTGGCATGAGCTCCTTGCCTTCTGCGTGCATGTCTCTTTGGCAAAGGTCCTACTGCCCTTTGAAGATTATGTCTTGACACAACCCAGGGCAGAGAGTGAAAGGGCCAGGGAGGGTGTGACACAGCCCGCCTGTTTGTAATCAATGGAAAGGCCTGGGCAGAGCCTCACAGCTCCACAGGGTTGGGAGACTCTGGAGGACTCTTCGTCCTGACCAAGCCCCTTGACTGCTCGCCTACTACATCCAACTCCGAAGCTCCAGTCTGGCCTCTGGCACTCAACACCAGCCCCATCCACTAAGACTCCATCTGCACCCTTACAGCATGCTGGGCAGGGGTCCGAGCCAGCTGGATGAACTCTGTCTATCCTGTGCTTCTTTCTCTCTGTGTGTGTGGTGACGCTAACCCAGGACCACACCTCTCTAGGTTGCTGGGTCCCGAGAGGCGGACGCCTGGGCTTCAGACAGCATGTCTAGCTTGCAGACCCTCCCCAGCTTACGGCTGGCCTGCTCCCACCCTTCAGACCAATCCCTTCACTGGGGGGACCCCTTAGGAAAGAAGAGAGGGGCTCAGCTTGCATAGCCGGCCTGGCTGACTTACCTGCCACTTCAGTTGAGTTGTTGCCAGCAGACAGGGTCCCCTGCGGAGGACACAAAGGTGCAGGCATGAGGAAGGAGCCTCTCCTTGGGGGCTCTGCTCTTTGAGCCCACCCTGAGCTCCTCCCCACTCCCTGCACACACTCCTCTCTGTCACAGAGCTGTCTCTTGCTTTGTGCCACTAAAAACCACCTGACTCCCCGGCCTCAAGTCTCTTCGTTCGGAAAAGGGCAGGAGACTAGAGGTTTGGGGAGGCTTCTCGTGTTCCAAAGCACTTATAATCCTGTGGGGTCTCTCTTCTACCCAGCCCCCAGGCCAGCCCTGCTGGGCCTTCTACAGCCCGCCTTGGCTGGGTGCCAGAGCCCAGGGGGAGGTGGTGATCAGCTGGTGGGGAACTCAGGGGCTGGAGCAGGCGGCGCCATGAGCTGGTGTTGCCTGCCAGTAACGTTACACCTCTGGCTAACACTGCAGCGAGCAGCCGATGGTCTCGCTGCTCAGCAAAGGGACTGGACAACCCATGCGCCGCTGGGCTGGAGCTGAGGACTCCCGGGGCAGCGGGCAGTGCAGGGGCAGCGCAGCAGGACGGGAATGCATTGGCTTTGTCAGGATTTTGCTGCCCAATCTGGCTCCCAGCCAGACTCACCCAGCTCCTGGGAAAAGGGCCGTGCTCACTTCCCCAGGCCCTGCACTCAGGACCTTCTGCCACCCACCAGGAGGAAAGGGCATGGCAAGATCGCTCGTCATATCTGAAGCCCACCCAGGATCCTTTCGCTCAGCTGGTGGGGGAAGGGCCTCACCTCCCCACCGCAAACTTCTTTAGCCAGCGTCTTCCCCACTAGGCCAGGTCAGAGGTCCTGGGGGCGCCTGGTTGGTCATGGGGCCTCAACCCTGACCACAAGGCCAGGGCACTGGCTGGGATTAGTGGACGGATGCTTTTAGCAAAGCCACTTGGGCTCCAGGGGCCAGACAGGAAACCTCCCTCATTCCCTGTGGCTTCCCTGCCCCCACTAAGACAGCCCCCAGGAGTTGGGGACTGCCTAGCCAGAGTTCTCCTCCCTGAGGTCCAGACCAGCCCCTGGGAAACATGTGGACATCCCCTGGGAACTGCTTTCTGGAGTGGGTCTGTAATTTCAGACCATCTCCCCCGTTGCTATGGCTGGGATGAGAAGGTCAAGAGAAGCCAGGTCAGGTCCTTACCTGGGAATGCACAGCCAACCCAGCTAGGACTTGCAAGAAGCAAGTGAACAGCTTCATGGCCAACATCTTATCAGACGTCCAGAGACAGGATTCTTCAAGGAACAATCACCATGCTCGTCCCGCTGATATGGGAGGAGAGCTGTGAGGGACTCGGTGTCTCACTGACTGCGGTCTTAGGTCTCCGTCAGCGTGAGCATCCACTGGAAGCCTAGGAAGTCCGGAGCTCACAGGTAAGGCTGTGACTGAGGATACTGGTCAGGAGTTAGCCCGGAGAGTCCGATCGGCGTGAAAGGGTCTTGGGCGTCCGGTGACCCTAGCTCCTCTCGTGGCTGAGTAGAAAGTCTGAAGATGCAGTTTCCTGCTCAGACCGCAGCTCCCCTATGAACAGAAGCTAGTCGGCCGCTGGTTTTCAAGGCTGTGCGTGGGGCGTGGCTGCAGCCTACCCCGCCCACTAAGCCCGGAGGCCCCAGGAGCGGCCCCGGAGCGCTGAGAGCCGGGTTGGCGGTGAGACCTGAGTGCGCGTGACCCCGCAGGGCACGGAAGGGGCGCTGCCTGCGCAAATCGCCAGTCCCCATCCGAGCCTGGCGCTAGCTTGCTCCGGAATCAGCCAGCCGCGACGGCCAGGGTTGCACCTGGCTCTCCTGGTGCCACCTTCGGTGGGAACCTTCAGGTGCTGACGTCTAACATCTGCCATGGAGATGGCTGGGTACTTTAAGAAGGCAGCATCTTTCTCATGATCAGTACATGCCATGCCTGCGACTCCGCGGGGGAAGGGGGCGTGAAAGGATTACTAACCCCGTTTTATAGACTAAGAACCTGGTCTATAAGAGGACTCCACCTGCAAATGCTGAACAATGTTCATATTCACACTAGGAAAGTGTGTGTGTGCCCGCGGGCATCTGCCTGCGTGGACAGGGATCTGGCAGAGAAAGCAAGCAAGCTACGTGCCTCCAGAACCGTCCTTCTATTCTATCCACTACCTGAACTTCCGTGGGCACAGGGCAGCCCAGCTGTGGGCAGCTCACAGGAAACACCCAGGGCACCCGGCTAGACGTAGCTCCAGCACCACTTCCTCCTGTCAGGCCAGGCCAATAAGGGCAGGGAATGAAATTAGCCTGGTATCACCTCCTGAGCCCAAGCAGAGGAGGAAGTGTTAAGAGCAGCAGGGATGTGCTGAAAGGAGCCAGCGTCTTCACGGGCATTTGTGTGCAACCATGAAACTGTGTGCATGTTACCCACTGAACATCCCATATGACTCTGTGTGTCGCAGATCTCTGTGTATCTGTATGATTGTGTGTGTGGTGTGTGTGGTGTGGCCCTGAAGATGTTTGATGTTTAGAAGTGTGTCTGTGAGTGTGTTTTGATGGGATAGTGAGTGTGTACCTGCCAATGTGTGTCCTGTGTGTGTGTCAATCCCTGGGCATCAAGGTGTGACCATGCATGTCTGGGATTTCATGGTAATCTCCTTTGCTCTCCCATCGTTCTACATGACTACCACCCTCACAAACCTCTGTGACTACTAGCTTGTAGACCGCAAAAACCTGGCAGGGTTCAGAGTCAGAAGTTGGTGGGTGGCTGTGGGGGAGGAGATGGGCCTGGGAGGTGGCTTTGGGATCACATTCCATTCAGAGGCAGGAGGCCAGGGCAGTCCTGGATCTCACCCCCAGTGACCTCTGCGTCTGTGGCTCGCTGCCCACCCACGAGGGGCTGCCAGAGATGCTGCCTCTCTGTCTGGCAGGCTCTGAGCCCAGGAGCCAGGGGCCAGCCACTGGCCAGCTAAGCGGGGGCTGCAGAGAACATTCTGACAAGCTCCAACATGCTGGGACTGTACATCAGGCAGACTGTCTCCCTGGCTCCCGAGCACGGTGCAGGGTCACTGTGCGTGTGGATGCTGCTGCAGACAGTTGTGAGATGCACTCGCTCACAACATCTTGTGTTCCCACAGGCATCTACGTGGGTCTGTTCCCGATGGATTTGTGGATGTGGGCACACGTGTGTATGCTGCACCAGTGGGTACCCTTTAAACTTTTTTTTTAGTATTTATTTTCGTGCGTGTGTTGGTATGGTGCACATGTGGGTGGGAGTGGTCAGAGAACCACCTTCTGATGTTGGGTGGCTCTCTCCCTCCACCATGTGCAGCTTCCTGAGATCAAACTCAGGTTGTCAGGCTTGCTGGCAAGTGCTCTTGTCTGTTGATGCTTGTCACCAGCCCAGGTGTGGTTTTCTAGATTAATTTATTTATTATGTATACAGCTTTCTGTCTTTCTGTCTGCATGTTTGCCTACAGGCCAGAAGAGGGCACCAGATCTCATTGTAGATGGTTGTGAGCCACCATGTGGTTGCTAGGAATTGAACTCAGTTCCTCTGGAAGAGCTGCCAGGGCTCTTAACCGCTGAGCCATCCCTCCAGCTGCGTTATATATGCTTGCCTATGTATCTCAAGCACTCACGGATTGAGCATATTTGCCTGTAATTGTGCTTAAATAGGGATGTGTACATTGTGTGTGCATGTGTTTGCTCACAAATTATTTCATTCGACATGTAGTGCTTTAGCCCTGTTGAGCTATAGGCTTTGGGGATTCGGTACGGACGACCCTTCCACATTTCCACCCCCGGAAGATGACTGTGAATGCTGAAGTGCTCCTCTTCGTTCCTGCATGAACTTGACTCCTTGGATAAAGTCTGGATTCCCTACAGGTGCTCCCCCCCCCATCTCTTGTCCCTAAACCTCAGACCCTTCTAAATGCGGCTTTCTGGGTAAGGTGGCAGGAACCAGGAAGATGCCAAGACCTCCACAGCTTAAAGATCCCCACCTCCTTCAGGGAGGTGGACTGGTATCTCCGCCTCCATGCACTGTGGCCCTGCTTCTGGAGAGTGCGTAACTAACTTCAAACCACAGCTTTCATCTTCTAAGTCCATTCCTTCCACCTGCAAAGTGGGAATGATGCCAGCGCTTACTCAATAGGGTCATGGAGAACTGCAAAGGCGCAGTGTGTGTGTGTGTGTGTGTGTGTGTGTGTGTGTGTGTGTGTGTGTGTTGCTAATGGTAGTTCTTGGGCATGGTCTCTAACTCAATTTTGTGTTCTTACTAGAGAAATAGAAATGCTGTAGTCATAGCCCAGAGTCTTTCAGAGCACAGACAAGACAAAAGGAAAATAAAGAAGCCATCTTCTGCCAGTTTCAGAAGAGCAAATGGATAGAGAAATTTGACACACTAAAGCACACACATGTACACACAACCATTCTGTCTGTCACAATCCAGTGCCCCCGCCCTCCACCCAATCTTGGCACCCACTGCCACTGAGATCTTCTGAGTAGACCCATCTGCTAAGGGCTGGCACAACCCCATAAAGTAGGTCTTAGTTACTCCCACCCCTTACGTTGTCCTGGTGGTGCTGAAGACAGTTAGTGTGTAGGAGGAGGAAGGTCTTAGTCTGAGGAGCTAACCCTCCCAGGGTGCTGGGCGAATGTGTGTCAACATTCGGGGCCAGGCAACATGGATTCCCCAAATCACAAGCCAGTCCCTGCCCACCCCCAGCATAGGGCTGCCCACCCTAGTCCTTCTCTGAAATGCCTGTCCTATCCCACCCCCACTTTTTGCCATAAAGCTTCCCAATTCAGCTAAACTTGGGAGTGCTGGTTTTTCATTCCAATACTAGGTAGACTGAGGCAGGGGGATAGCAAGCGAGGCCATCTGGGCTACACAGTGGGGCACTGTCTCAAGCAAACACCTCTTTGACTTGCTTTCTCATTTGGTTCTAGAATTCTCTATGCCGTGACCATTTGAACCTTTGCTCCACTGTGGCCTCTCTTTCCTGATAGTGACAGTTCAGCTCTGCCTGGGGAAGGTGTCATGACATCCCAGGAAGCGCTCCTTGTCCTCCTGCTCCTGGGCCACCCGCCTCTAACCTTTCCCGAGGCCTATTCCACACACCATCCCACAGCTTCCTTCCTAGATAGATGATACTTCCCTCAGAGGTGACAGATGGCCTGGGAAATGCTCCTTGTCCTCTGCTCCTGGGCCACCTGCCTCTAACCTTTCCTGAGACCTATGCCACACACCATCCCACAGCTTCCTTCCTAGATAATACTTCCCTCAGGGGTGACATGATGGCCCAGGACACGCTCCTTGTCCTCCTGCTCCTGGGTCACCCAGCTCTAACCGAGAACCCTTTTCCCGAGGCCTCTTCCAAGCCTCATTCGGGTTACACAGCACCTGGATTGCCTCTTCATAGTGGCACCCAACCCCAGTGCTGTCACTGTCCTGTCATGCATCTGCTTGCCTCAAAGACCATAAGATTCGTCAGAGCAAATGGGGTCTGTTGTATGTCCGTGTTTCTCTGGCATCTCGCTCAGTAGTGGAGCATACATACAGTAGGGGCTTAATCAGTGTGAGCCAGCCCAACTCTCCAAGGCTCCTCATCCTCCCCAGTTTGCCAAGGGATCGGCTCCTACAGTGTGCTCAAGGCACTTCACTGTGGGTAAGTGTCTCTGGACCAGGGGCAAGCGTGGGAGCGTCATCTCCCATTACTGTACAATCATGTCCTGTCTAGGGGACAAGGCTCCTGCCTTTAGCCAGAGCCCAAAGCCTGGGGTGGGGCCGAATAGAAGGGGGGCCAGAGATGAACCCATGGGTGACCAAAGGGTTCCCAGAGTGGGAAGCAAGATGGCACCCACCGCAGGGCTGGGAACACGGAGAACCAGGCTAAGTGCCTGAGGCCTTGTCCCAGGCCTCCTGGGCTATGTGCTGTCACCAAAGGAATGGTACCCTGTATTTTGGGAACTTGGCAGCTGGGGCTGGGTTTTTCGTGTTTTCTGTAATTATTTTCCTTTTGTTCTTCCTTGGTGTTTAGTAAAGCCCTTTGTGGAAATGCCAGCTGGTCTCAGCTGTGCTAAGAGGAGTGACAAAGGGGACCTGTGTGCATGGCTGGCCCTGGGCTTTAGTGGAGGGCCTACCAAAGTCAAGGGCCGGCAAGGGCACAAGGTGGCTCTGGAGGTGACTGCCAGGACCCAGTGTCCAGATAGTTTCTGGAAGCAGATTCCTTCTAGACTCTTCCAGGCTCGCCCCCCCCCCCCAGACAGTCAGCTTTATAGAAAGCTGGGGATCTGGCAGGCTGGCCCACCCTGGTTGCTTTGAAGGAAGGCATTTGGATTCCAGCCAGAGGTGTGGAAAGCTCTGGTGAGACCCAGGGGCCAGGCACCTGCTGAGTTGTTTCCAGCCGTGGGGGCGCGCTGGGGGGTGGGGGTGGGGCTTGCTCCACAGCTGGAAGCTACTGTGGTGCTCAGAGCTAGCCTCCGTTCCCGATAACCCTGTCCTGGGTATTTCTGAGCCTGGGACCCCCATCTGTCTGTTGTGCACGGGTGTGACCCCTCAGCTGGTCTGTCCACCTGCCTGGGACCCACCGCACGCTCATTTCCTGTGTCTGCCCCCATTCCCGTCCTCTCCCGCCCTCTCTCACCCCCATGTTGGCTCTCAGCTATGCGGGAGAGAGGGGCCCAGAGACCTTCCCCCTGAGGAACAATCACCCCTTTCTCTGTGTTGTCAGTGATACATGAGGAGGGGCCGGTATCTGTAACTAATCAGCTGTGATGTGGAACGGAGCCTGAGGAGAACCCGAGAGCCCCCGAGAGTTTGCCGTCCCGCCTTTGGATGACAGCTGGAAGGCTCTGTAACTCAGTCTTCTGATGGGGACAGAGGGTCGCCCCTTTCTCCTCCCCCAGCCCCCCAGCCCGGAGGCCTGAAGGAAGCTGACGGCTCTCCTCTGCCATTTGCTGTGTTTTACACACTCAGTCTGTAGACACCTCCTCCACCTTCCAGGGAAGAATTACTGTCTGTACATTTCAGAGAAGAAAATGGAGGGTTAGAGAAGTGAAATCGCTCACACAGGCCACCACAGCCAGCAGCAGGAGAAAGCAGGGGAAGGGCAAGGTCTGGCTGAGGGGCAAGGGTTAGGCAAGGATCAAGAGCCTACCTACTCTTTTTTGCAAGATATATAGACTTGGACAAGTCTTTTCATCCCCCTCCCTCCCTCCCTCCCTCTCTCCCTCCCTCCCTCTCTCCCTCCCTCCCTCTCTTCCTCCCTCCCTCCCTCCCTCCCTCCCTCCCTCCCTCCCTCTCTCTCTCTCTCTCTCCCTCCCTCTCTCTCTGTCTCTCTCTCTCTCTCTCTCTCTCAAACTGGCAGTGTGGCTTAACTAAGAAAGCAGAAATTGATCACGAAGCTGGCATACCTTAGTAACTTCAGCTGTCATGACTGTCACTGTAGGAGGGCAGAGAGTAGTGGGCTTCTTTCCACGGAGGTCCAACAGCAGCCTCGTGGGTGCTGAGCTGGCAGGGCTGTCCACAGACTTCAGGTTTCTGTGCTTTGCCTTTCTTTCCAGGGCTGAAGGCACCTCTCTCCATAGAGCATGGAACTGGGGAATGGAATGGTGGGATGGAAGGGGGTACCCTAGCCACTAGGCCCCTTCACTTTGCTGAGCAGGTAAGGAGACAGATACAGCCCCGGTTCATAGACAATCAGAGTCAATTAAGGATTCTGTCTCAGACACATAAAGTGGCACACACCTGTATTCCCAGAACTCCAGAGAATGAAGCAGGAGAAGGGTGAGTTTGAGGCCATTCTAAACTACAGAGTAAAATTCTGTCCCATCCCCTCAAAAAGGTGGGGGCTGGGGGATTTAGCAAGGAGGGGGAATGATAACAAAATAACAAAAAAGACCAAAAATAAAACAAACAAGCAAAAAAACAAGGTAAATGATATACACAACCTTTTAACCCAGGCAGTGGTGGGCCATGCCTTTAATCCAAGCACTTGGAAGCAGAGGCAGGAGGATCTCTGAGTTGGAGGCTAGCCTGACTTACAGAGTGAGTTCCATGACAGCCAGGGCAACACAGAGAAACCCTATCTCAAAAAAACAAAAACAAAAACAAAACAAAAACCAACAGTAACAACAGAAAAATCAAACAGATAAGAAATTGAGGGCTGTCAAGAGGGCTCAATGGGTAAAGGAGCTTGCTGATAAACTGTTTGACCTGAGCTCAATTCCTAGGACTCACACTGTCATCCTCTGATCTCCAAACAAGGGCACACTCCAGCACATGCACACACACACACCTGTGATAAATAAATAACATATAACTTTAAAAAATTGATCTCAGGGGGGCTGGAGAGATACAGTTAAGTGCACTGGCTAATCTCCCAGGGGACCTGAGTTGGATTCCTAGCACCTACATGGCGGCTCACAACTAACTCCAATCCCAGCAGGTCTTACACCCTCTTCTGGCCTCCACAGGTATTGCACACATGTGGTACACAAACATATATGCAGGCAAAACACCCATATATATAAAGTAAACAAACTTTAAAAAATTGATCTCAAGCAAAATGACCATAGTGGAAAATGCTGTGCGTCAAGATGGCTCAGGAGGTAATCACCTGAATTTGGTCCTCAGGACCCACATGACAGGAGAAAACGCCTCCAAGCTGTCCTCTGCCCTCTGCATGTACACACAGAAGTGGGGATCAACATGAATTCTGAATCTCCCCAGTCTGGGGTGATTACTTTTGATTATCTTTTTCCTCAAGGAAGATACCTAGCTCTGTGAGAGTCTCTGAAAAGGTAGGGAGTCAAGGACCAGAGCAGTAGGCTTCCCGTGGGAAAAAGGTCTAGACGCCCAGACATGTCTTCAGGTTGAAAAACACTTTTGTGGGCTGAGAACTGGAGTCTCTATAAACAGTTCATCCACAGCATAGGGAGAGCAGGCTCTTGTATGAAGAGCACTGGCCCAAAGGCCAGTTTGCGAGTGGCTGTCCCTGAGTTAGCCAAGCGAGGTATCTGAACTCCTTGTGGCAGATCTCAAGAGCCCTGGGCCTTCAAGAGGAGGGGAAGTCAGACAGATGTGGACAAGGTCACTGGACTGGTACAGCCTCAGTGATTGACCGAGATGTCACTCCTTGGATTATTGGCCCTGGTCAGTGTCTGTCCTTTAGAGGAAGGGAGATCGGAAGGCCCCTCGGACTAGCTCTAAGCCAGTACCCAGTGCTCTGAAAGATCTGAGATGTCAGCTGGGTATGTGGATGTCCTAGGGGATAGTATCCTCACTCGTTAAGAAGAGATTCTTCATTAAGGGATTCTTCATTCCTTCATTAAGTAGGGATGCAGCTTAATGATGGTGAGCAAGGGGCTCCATCCAGTTCAGAGGGAGAAACTTAATGTCATCAATGATATCCACTCTCCAGGGCTTCAGGCATAGATCCCTGGTTCTGGCAGTGACCAGTCCACACCTTCCAAATGCCTGACACTAAACTTCATGATATAAAAGAATGTTCTAGGGTTGGGGTGTAGCTCTCTTGGTAGAGTACATGCCAGCACGACATAAACCAGGTGTGGTGCATGTCTGTGGCATTCACAAAGTGGAGGCTGGAGGATCAAGTTCAGGGTTGTTCTTAGCTAAATAGTAAATTTGAAGCCAGTGTGGGTTATATGAATCCCCATCTAAAAGAAAGGAAGGAAGGAAGGAAGGAAGGAAGGAAGAAAGGAGGGGGAATACACTGTTTTGGAAACTTCCAGAAGGTTGAGAAAGTATCCAGAGCAGACAAAACAGAGTGGAGAAAGGTTTTACTCTGGTGAAGTTAATGTATTCTTTGCATTCTACAAGATGAACCAGGAGAAGGGTGGAGAGGTTGAGGAGGGTGGGCTGAAAAGGAATGGGCTGCTTAATGGACATGGACGCCTGTTCAGGAGTTAGACCACATGCAAGGAAGTGGGGGGGGCAGCTGTGCCTGGACGTGACTCTGGAAGGGAGAGTGGAGCCTTGCTTTGGGGAACTTGAAGAGCGTGTTGAGAACCCACAGGTTCTTGAGCAGAGGAGTGTCATGAACGCACGTACCATTTAGAATCATCTGTGGGCAGATGAGAGTTTAGCCTAAAAGCAGGTTTAGCGCCAGTGTCTCCTGGATAAAGGATGTCATGTCTTGGCTGTCTTTTGAGCCAGCTGTAGTTTGGTCCTAACTTATCCCTACACATCAGGTCTTCTCAGGGTGATGGTCGGATGTGGAGGTATGGATTTAACCTCTTGACAGTACCCTTGAAGTTTTTGCCAAGTTCTGCCTGGAGCTTGAGCCCCACTGGTAGGAGCTACTGGAGTCATCATGGACCATGAGTTTCAGATAAGTAGAATTCCCCCAAAACCTCATGAAGTTTTCCTGTTTTCCTTGTTCTACTTCCAGCCGGGATTAATTTATATTAAAAGTTAATAAACTTGTATGTTGTTAAAGCCAGTGTTATGTTGGAGTTCTCTATTAAAACGTACTGTTTCCCATTTGCTTCCCCAAGGTGGGATGGTGAACTCCTTTGTTCTATATGAGTTTTACAGGAAAAAGGCTGCCCCTGGCTTATCCTGAGGAGTGAGTCATATCTCTGTCTCCTGGGAGGAACCGGGGCTACCCCATCCCCTCCCAGCTGGAAGCAGGGATGGAGAGGCCACTGTTAAGGATCCAGATATGGAGGCCCAGCTGAGCCCAGACACATCCCTCTCCTCAGCCCTCATCTTCTCTCAGAGAGCACATGAAGAGAAATGATGGGGGCAACAGGGGCAAAGGGGAAGCCAGATCCGCTCCCCTTATGCTTGGATTCCCAGGGGTAGAAGAGCCAGAAAGTCTAGCAGAGGCTTCTGCAGACAGACAGTGGACCTCCAGCTGGCTCCCTAGGCTGGGGAGTCTTCTGTGTCAAGGAACACTTGGCTGCTGCTTCCGAGATCCTCTCTGCCTTCAGCTTCCCTCATCTCAAAGAGTGGGGCCTCGAATCTGGGGCTTCAAGTCTGAAGCCCAGGAGGCCCCCAGAGACAGTTCTGGAACCCACTTTGGTGCAATGAGGTGTGGCTAGGAGGTCAAGCTGACATCTGCTATACTACTCCCCAGTCCGGCCTTGGGCTCACATAAAGAATGTCTCAGAGAGGGCAATTTCCCCTCACACGATGACTCGAATGTTGCAGATGACACTCCACAGTCCACTCAACTTCCTCATCTCTCCAGGAACCTGAGGAATTCCCTGGAACCCACAATCACTGTATGCTATGTGGTCGGCCGTGTGTGTGTGTGTGTGTGTGTGTGTGTGTGTGTGTGTGTGTGTGAGAGAGAGAGAGAGAGAGAGAGAGAGAAAGAGAGAGACAGAGAGACAGAGACAGAGAGACAGAGATAGAGACAGAGAGACAGAGATCATTCAAGCCTCATGACAGGGACCTACAGGTTGGCATCAGCTCCATTTTAGCCACGAGAAAAATATGTCACAAACAAAATAAGCAACTTGTCTTGAGCTATCCTGAATAGTCAACAGCAGCGGAGACTGGAGCCCTAGTCAGATGGTCCCAAGCCCGCCTTCTATACTAGACATCCTGGGAGCCCTAGAGGCAAGGATGATGGTGTCTGAGGTCCCAGGTGACTTCCACCAGGAGGCCCTAGGCCCTAGACTGAATGGGGGAACCTGGTACTTTCCAAATTCACCTCTTCTCTATGTTTTCTTTCTCTCGTTCTCTTCTTTCTCCCTTCGTTCTTCCTCCCTCCCTCCCTCTTTCCTTCCTTCTTTCTTTCTCATGTGCACGAATGCATGGGTGCTGATACCCATGTGCATGCATGCAGAAGCTGGGAAAGGATATCTGGTACCTTCCACTATGATTGTAAACCTTATCCATCACCATCATCATATGTATGTGCGTGTGTGGGCATGAATGCGTGCACACATTCTGTGACACATATCCTGAGGTCAGAGGACAACATGACGAATGTCGGTTCTTTCCTTCTATCACGGGTTTCAATCTCTGGATCTGATCTAACTCAGGTCATCAAGATTGTATGTCAAGAGGTTATACATGCTGAGCCGTCCACGGGTTTCAGTCTCTGGATCTGATCTAACTCAGGTCACCAGGATTGTATGGCAAGAGGTTTTACATTTTTACATGCTGAGCCATCTCATCTTGTTGTTGTTTTTTTGTTTTTGTTTTTTTGAGACAGGGTCTCTCAATGTACCTTAAGCTCAACATTTTTACTAGGTGAGTTGGTCAGTGACCTCCCAGCATCCACATGTCTCCAGCCCAATGCTGGGTTATAAGCATCCACAGCCATGCTGACTTTTATGTAAGTACTGGGAATTTGAATTTCGTTCCTCTTGCTTGCACAGCAAGCACTGTCACCCACTAAGTCATCTCCTCACCCCCCATCCTTTCTTCTTTCTTTCTTTTTTAAGAAAAGGTCTCAAAAAAATTTAAAAGCCGGGCATTGGTGGCGCATGCCTTTAATCCCAGCACTCGGGAGGCAGAGGCAGGTGGATCTCTGTGAGTTCGAGGCCATCCTGGTCTACAAAGCGAGTTTCAGGACAGCCTCCAAAACAATACAGAGAAACCCTGTCTCGAAAAACCAAAAGAAAAAAAAGAAAAGGTCTCACCCTGTTGTCCAGGCTGGCCTGGAACTTGCTATGTCACCCACGTTGGGCTTGAGCTCACAGTCCTCTTGAGTGCTGAGATTATAGGTAGGCACCACCATGAAGGCTTAGTTTATCTTTTATCCCTTCCAATTTGAAAATATTTTAGGAACAACATTGTATCTTTACCTTAAGTAGAAGGTTATGTGTACAAATCAATTGCAACATGACTAACTATCCCCAGTGAACACTTCCGCCTGAGGCCCATTCTCTTTTTGTGAAAAGGAAACTTTGAGCTGTCACTCTTAGTGAGGTGTCATAGGCTAACCCATTAGAAGGTTGGGAAAAACATTGGAAAGGGGGCAGCTTTCTCGTAATTTCATGCTATGGAAGTCTGTGAACCCAGCTAAAGTGATCCCCGGTGCTCCCTTCTCATTTATCCCCAATTGTTATCCCAGAATACCCAAAACTGAATGATTTATGAAGGAAATAAATGTATTTTGATTCATACTTCTGAAGACAAGGAATATGGCATAAGCATCTGTTTGGGTGCGTGGCCTAGCAATATAGACATAGACTTTGCCTTAGTTAAACAAGCAATATAGCTGGGCAGTGGTGACTCACACCTTTAATCCCAGCACTTGGGAGGTTGAGGCAGGTGGATATTTGTGAGTTTGAGGCCAGCCTGGTCTACAGAGCAAGTTCAGAGACAGCCAAGGCTACACAGAGAAACCCAGACTTGAGAAACCAACCAACCAACCAAAGCCCTGCAATTAATATATATCTGTCACAGAAAATACAAATTAGCATAAAGATTATGTTTTAAAATCTCAGTCTTATCACCCAGCGAACCCCTATTATTATTTTATAGCTAGTTGGAGAGATGACTCAGGGGTTAGCACTTGCTAATCTAGCACAGGACCAGGCTCAGTTCACAAGGCTCCCATGGTGGCTCACAGCCATCCATAGCTTCAGTCTCCGGGAACCAGTGCCCTCTTCTGGCCTCCAAAGGCACTAGACACACACAGCGCATATATATGCAAAGTACTCACACACAAAATAAGTCTTTTAAAAAATTTACAATATAAACCTGGAGGTGGTGACTCACATCTTTAATCCCAGCACTTGGGAGGCAGAGGCAGGCAGATCTCTCAGTTTGAGGCCAGCCTGGTCTACAGAGTGAGTTTCAGGACAGTCAGGGCTACATGGGGAAACTCTCTCAAAAAAAAAAAAAACAAAAACAAAAAAGAAAGAGAAAAAAGAAGAAGAAAAAAGAAAAAAGAAAGAAGAAAAAAGAAAGAGAAAAAAGGAGAAGAGGAGGAGGAGGAGGAGGAACGGGTAAGCGTTAGCCCCACAAAGTGGCACCATACAAGAAGAGCAGGGTTTCTCTGTCTCTCAGCTATGGTGGCAGTCTACATCTGTTTCCTGAAAAAAGGCTAAAACTGCAGGGAGATTTGCTGGAGCTTGTGTTGAGCTCAGCCTCAGAGCCAAGAGGATGCTGGGAGGCGACTGCAGAGACAGAGCCGAGCGATCAGCTCTGAGTGATTGTGTTACGAAGATAATAAAATCGTGAGTGTTAACTCACAAGAAAAGGAGAAGGAGGAAGAGGAGGAGGGAAAAAAGACGAAAGACAAAAACAATGCCAAAGGGGGACTGGAGAGGTGGGTCAGCAGTTAAGAGCACTTGTTACTTTTGCAGAAGACTCAGGTTGGGTTCCCCGCGCTTCCATGGTGCCTCACAAACTGTCTGTGACTCCAGATCCCGAGGTCAGACTCCTTCTTCTGGCCTCTGTGGGTACTAGGCACACACGCGGTGCATGTACACACAGGCAGGCAAAACACTCACAGATACAGAATAAATAAATCTAAAAAATGAATAAAAGCAAAGCAACAACAACAACAGGTTTTGAGTGTCTCGTTAGCAGTGAAGATGGGACAGCTTTGCTAATCAAAGGACAGCTTCAGGGTGAGCACTGGCAGATGGCTCAGTGGTTAGGGGCACTTGCTGACCTTGCAGAGGACCCAGGTCCTGTTCCCAGCGTCCGCAGGGCAGCTCACAGCTGTTTCGAGCTCCACTTCCAGGGGATCTGACTCCCTCTTGTGGTCAGAGACTGCATGTAGCGCACATGCATACATGCAGGCAAACGTTCATACACCATACAAATGAAAATAAATAAATCCTTAAACTAAAAAAAATTGTTTTAGTCAGGTCTGCCCACACATGGGGCTGTAACTAGTGCTGTGCGAGGGACACAAACAGGAGGGTCACTGGGGCCTACAGGTTGTCAGCCTAATTCCAATTTGTTTGTTTGTTTGTTTTTTGGGTTTTTGTTTTGTTTTGTTTGTTTTTTCGAGACAGGGTTTCTCCGTGGCTTTGGAGGCTGTCCTGGAACTCGCTCTTGTAGACCAGGCTGGTCTTGAACTCACAGAGATCCACCTGCCTCTGCCTCCTGAGTGCTGGGATTAAAGGCGTGTGCCACCAACGCCTGGCCCCTAGTTCCAGCTTTGTGAGAAGCCCTAGCCCAAGGGAATGTGACAGAAAATAAAAAAGCAAGACATTCAAAGACTTCCTGTGGTCTCTATTCACACACACACACACACACACACACAAATGCATCACAGGCATGTTGGGTCAGAATTTGCATTTTAATAAGGTTCTTAGGCAATTCTTGTGCATATTAACACATGATTAAAAGTAGAATTTATAAGTAAAAGGGTCTTGATATTGCCCTGCAAAAAGTTTTGCATATATATATGCTCATGTATGCATATATATGTGTGTGTCTATATCACATGTATATGTATATGTGTGTATCCATATTTATATACACATATATGGGTATTATAGTTCAGGTGGTATTGTCTGGCACATGCCCTGGAGAATTCCTACTTACTACTGCTGGGAAGAAAGTCTCAGTTTGCTTTCCCTGCTGCTGTCCGCACTGTGCTGGGCTCTCACATCTTTTCCCGGCAGATGCACAAAAGCCGTGCTTCAGAGCTGCTCCTCGGCCACCTTCTTGGCTCTCATCAGGCTGACACTTCCCCCACGTGAGCACTAGCCATTTCATTTCTCCCGGCTGGGTGTCCGCTGCAAGGCCACCAAGAGAGTGAGAGGCGCTGCCAGGGAGGGGAGCCGCGCCCAGCCTTGGTACAGAATCTGGCAGTTAGAGGACATTCGTGTTGCCGTCTGGCTGAATGAAGCTCAGGGAGCTAAAGCCAAAACTCAGACGGAGCCTCGTGTGGAGTCCAGGCTCCAGCACAAGAGCCCAGCCAAAGCCACACCTCCTGGTTTGGCAAGGCCTGGGTGCCTGCTGCCACCCAGGTAGGGCACCCTGTGGTTCCCCAGGCCAGTCAGCAGGCCAGCCAGGTGTGCTGGAGGGGTAGGCAGCCAGGACAATTCAGGGAAGTGGCCCCTCTTTATTTCAGAGTGCCTGCCCCAACAAGCCTTGTGAATCACCCACTGGCCACAGTTGCTGGGGGGTGGGGGCAGAAGGAAGTGAGGCACTTACTCAGCTCTCCAACCTCCCGTGGCTGTGTTTGCAGCCTCAGCTCCCCCCCCACCCCCACATCCCCTGCAAAGCTGCACCTGTGCCCCACGGACCCTGCCACCTGTTGCCCAGCTGAGTGTGAGCCTGGTCTCCAGCCCCTGGGTAGCAGAGTCAGGAGAGGCTAGGGGAAGGGAGGGGGGGAGGAGCAGGCCTGACGTCTACTAAGGGTCCCACCCCATTGGCCACCCACTACCAAATCCCTGACCGTTAGAACTCTGTGTATTCTCTCTCTTTGGCAAACAAGAAAATAAGAGCTCAGAGGCCCAGCCTGGAGAAGGCGACCTGGAGATTCCAGGGCCGTTGCTAGAGCCCCCTTGCCGTGTAAGCATGAAGGCCTGAGCTGGATTCTCTGAATTCAGGTTAAGAAAAACAAAAAACAAACAAACAAAAAACCAGGACATGGTAGTGGCTGCCTGTAATCCCAGCTCTGGACAAGTAGAGACAGGAGGGTCCCTGGGGTTTCCTGCCCAGTCAGTCTAGATGTACCGCTGAGCTCCAGATTCAGTGTAAGACTTCTCAGAAAATAAGATGGAATGGTTGAAGAGATGTCTTAGCAGTTAGGAGCACTTGTTGCTTTTCCAGAGGACGTGAGTTCAGTTCCCAGCACCCACACTTAGTAAGCTCACACCTGCCTGTAACTCCAGCTCCAAGGGATATGATGGCCTCTTCTGACCTCCTTACACACACATATGTGTGGCATTCACCCACACAGCTATACCACAAGCACATGTATTATGTGCACTTCCAGCTACACACACACACACACACACACACACACACACACACACACACACACACACGCACGCACGCACGCACGCACGCACGCACGCTGAGTAAACCGAGGCCTACAAAGGCGGAAGGCAGTACTTGCTCTAAGTCATGCCATCTATGAGGGACAACCTCAGTGGTTGGTCCCAATGCTCACACTTAACTTTTCCTACCCCACCAGGCAGCCCTTTCAAAGTTCAGTGGGCAAGAGGAAGGGGCTCCGTATCCTCTGTAGACTCTCAGCTCTAGCCGCACACCTTCAGCTTTGGATTCCAAGCTGCCTGGGTGCTGTCTGGCAGGAGTCCCTGACCATAGGCCCCTGTCCCACATCCTTCTCTGTGTGGTCAGACATCCTCAGGGACAATCCCTAAGATGGGTGTCTCTACCTGGGTCTTTGCCACCCGGACTCCAGGTTCATTTCAGGTTCCCCTAGGGGCCAAGAGGACATGTGTATGAAGTGAGAGTGTGGTTTCTGGGGCACTTCTGGTTGAGGCCACTGTGTTACCGCAGAAAGCAGGACAGCATCTCCCGGCTGTGAGCTGAAAGGGTTGAGGTGAAACTTGAGTGTCAAGGAAGGAACTAACTTTTTAGGCTGAGTGCGGGCCAGAAGGAGGACAGAGGCGGCCCTGGTCCCTTCCTTGCCCTCTTCCGCCCTTGGTGGCCCCAGGCTGCCCCCAGGGTTGTAACAGCAGCTGCTGATGAGGCAAGCTCTCCGCTTCTGAGAGAGCAGCAGGAAGGAAGCGTTGCTCTCAGAGTGGGGGCAATCTGCATCTCTAGCCTGCCTGACCATTCATTCTCTAGTTCCCAACAGATTACATTCTGTCCCTATAGTGGGGCTCCAGGCCAGGCCTCCAAGGCCTTTTGCAATCAGGATGGAATCAGCCACCAGCTGTCATGACAACATGCATCTCTCTAGCACATCCTGAAAAGCAGGAAGACACAACCCAGAGTGCCAGGAGCTCAGAACTGTGTAGTGATGGGTTAGCCCATGGGTGTGCCAGGACCAGTCTCACAGACCAGGCCTCTGACAAGGGGCCCTGTTTGGCCCAGTGCTTTCTTTCGGTTCTCGCCTCTTCCCGGCAGAGTCTCCTGGGTCTGGCCTAACTTAATTGGATTCTAGCCAAGCTGGCCGGCCTCCAGGTGGATTCGGGACAGACAGCTGGGATGTGGTGTTTCCCACTCCAAAGAGATGGAGTCTGGAGATGCGGCCACAACAGGGCTGCTTCATCTCAGCTGGGTGATGGTTGGACTGACCTTGGTGGAAGTTTCCCGGGGAAGAGGTGTCAAAGGGTCACAGCCAGGCTGACCTGGGCTCCTCTAGGTGTTCTCTGTGCAGATAGGGAAACAAATGGCCGCTGCATCTGAGACCTGCGTGGGTTTCATGGTCAACCAATATGTCTTGGAACTCTCCTCAATTCGCTGTGTCCCCGTTCTCACTCAGGAAGACTCTTCTCCCTGTGGCCAGGCCGGCAGGGCCTGGGGAAGTATCAGGCACTGTCTGTAGCCTCTTTCTCATTTGTCCCTAGGGACTTTGTCATAGCTGCCTGGACTCCATGACTCTGGCACAGACACTGTGTTTAGCTCCTCGGGACAACCTGTGCTTGGCTCTATGGGACACGCACAAATGAGTAACACTGTCGCCACCCCCTCCTAGCCATGCAGCTGCCAGGTTCAGTTTGGGTCACCATTCCTGTCCCTTCTTGCCTGGACACCTCTGCTCCATCCCTGAGGCCAGTGTCCAATGGAAAGCTGTCTTTCCCTCTGCATCACTCCAGTTTCAGCCTCTCAGCCTCCCCTTACTACCCCTTCTCGCCACATCCAATCTGGGATCCCCTGGTCCAAAGCTCAGGGCAGGCACTGTGTGCCTGAAGCCTCCCAGGCAGAGCCATTTGGATCCTGACACTATTACTCCCAGAATGCCCCAGGCTCCCATTACAAAAAGCCCTTTTATGTTCTTTAGCTTGGTCACCCTGTGGAACCTACAATACCAATCAAGTCTCCACTGACCTTGGCCTCACTGGTGCATGCCACTGCCCCTACTCTTGGAACGGCTGTTACCATGCTTCACCTATTCAAACTCTCTCTGCCTCAAGACCTGGCATCTTCTGGGCCAAGGAAGCTAATGGCTCCCAAAGACCAATGGGTTTTGAACAACTCCTAATGCATTTTCCAAAATGTTGAAGACAACAGAAGCTAATGGTCTCTCTCTGTCTCTGTCTCTCTGTCTCTGTCTCTCTCTGTCTGTCTCTCTCTGTATGTCTCTCTCTCTCTCTGTCTGTCTCTCTCTCTCTCCTGTGTGCATGGATGTGTGTGCGTGTGCGTGCGTGCGTGTGTGTGTGTGTGTGTGTGTGTGTGTGTGTGTGTGTGTGTAGTGTGCCACTGGGTTGAGATGAATATATAATATGTACAAGTTTGGAATGTGTAAGGTCACCCTGGAGTCGTCACCAGTCAAAACCAGTTTGAACTGGTCAGAACCAGTTGAAACTGGATTGAACTGGTCAGAACGGTTTCAAATCCATCGGAACTGCATTGAACTGGCTAAAACCAGATTTAATAGGTCGGAGACAGAATGAACCAGTTGGAGCTGGTTAGAACCTGTTTGAGCTGGTCAGAACTGGATTGAACTGGCCAGAACTAGATTGACCTGGTACAAATTCCAAACTGGATGATAAATTGTAGGACTTTATACAAATCATGGACGCAGGTGGCACTAAAGTAGCATTACATGATGGGACAGAAGGCAGTGTGTGAAGAAAGCACCACTGAGGATGGTTGGTTTACAGCACTTGTCTTTGTAGTCCACCCAACATGAGTGTTCACCTGCTTTTGTGACTTTCCCAGTCTTGTAGGTTTTTGAAGAAAAACAGGTTGGATACACACTCTGTTTCATTCCCAGTTCCAATGTTGATAACTTTTTCCAGATTTGACTCTTCTTGTCTATAAAACAGGTATTCTAAACTTTCACTCATGGCAGGGCTGTGGTCTATATCAAGGAGAGAGTAAAAGAAAAATTTGGCATTGTTAGCATAGTATCAATGGACTTTCATCCTCATGCCTCTGCCATTCTCATACTGGATGATTTTTGTGGTTTACTGTTTCTAGAAATAACCTGGACTGTGTATGGGCTACACTCTGCGTCATTGAACACTGCCAGGCCATACCAGAAACTGTTCTTCAGGTGTTAATCTAGGACCTAGAAACAAATTATTTACGTTGGTAGCTTTGTGAGTTTACACTTAATTTAAAAAATCATTTATTCTTTTTAGCCTCCTTCCTTCCTTCTTTCTTTCTTTCCTTCTCTCCCTCCCTCCCTCCATTCTCCTTGCTTCCTCTCTTTGTTTTTTTGAGGCAGAGTTTCTCTGTGTAGCTCCAGCTATCCAGGAACTCTCTGTCAGACCAGGCTGGCTTTGAACTCAGAAATTCACTTGCCTCTGCTTCCCAAGTACTGGGAGCTTCAATCTCTTCAAAGATAACTTTATTTAATTAAAGCATAGCCTTATCATCAGAGGAGCTTTTGTCCTACAAAACATAAAACACTACATATAGACGTACTTATTTATATTATGAAGAGAAAACTTTGTTATCACCCCAATGGCCAGTGACTCTAGGATAATTGTGGATTATTTGAGATTTTGAAAGTCAATGTTTCAGCTATTAAATTATTTTAAATTAATAGAAGGCACTAGTAAGACGCCATGGTGCTTTGAATAGGAATGGCTCCCCACAGACTCGTGTGTTTGAATGTTTGGTCCACAGGGAGTGGCCAGGACCCCATCATCTCTTTCAGTCTGTCTTTGCATTTTGTCTCGTTCTGGCTTCATTCTCCAGGAGCCTTCAGAGCAGTGGTCCCACAGTCATGGCATGAGGCCACCCTTTCATCCCAGGAGCAGGGAAAGGAGAACCTGATTGAGTTACGATTACAAAGACTTAAAGTCCCACTCAGACAAGGAGGGGGATGTCGCCGGAAAAGATCCCTAGACCCCAGGGGAATCAAACTAAATGGGACTTTAATAGGTCTCTTCCAGCTCAAATTTCACGGATAATTGGAAGCAGGTCCTGAGTTGAGCAGAGTGGGAGGCCCTACTGGCCTGCTGGCAGCCACTCCATCCAGGAGATGAGTGGGGACTGAGGCAGGCCAGGGAGACCACCTCGATGCCATCCACCCATCCACAGCATGGCTGTGGGTTTACCTTTTACTTTGCTCTGGGGGTGCTGCATTTCAAGGAAAAAGGTGGACAGGGCTCAAGCCAGACATGCACTAAGCTTGAACATCCCCCCAACCCCCCATCCCCCCATCCATCCATTTATCTATCTATTCATCTGTTCCACACACTCATCCATCCATCCACCCACTCATCCATCCACCCATCCACCCATCCATCCATCCATCCACCCACCCACCCACCCACCCATCCATCCATCCATCCATCCATCCATCCATCATCTATCTATTCATCTGTTCCACACACACATCCATCCATCCCATCCCATTTATCTGGCCAGCCAGCCCTCTAACCCACCCACCCATCTAGCCAGCCCACCTACCTATCCAACCACCCACTTATCCGTCTAACAAATGCACAGTAACATTTAAAGTTGCAACAATTCTCTTAAACGTAATACTGATTTTTAAATTAGATTTATGTATCTTATGTTACATGTATGAGGGTTTTGCCTGCATGTATGTATGTATTCATACCACATGCATGCCTCATGCCTGCAAAAGTCAGAAGAGGGATTCAGATTCCCTTAAACTGGACTTAGAGATGTTTATGGGCCACTACGTGGGTGAAGAGACTCAAACCCAGTTCCTCTGCAAGAATGACAACTGCTCTTAACCACTGAGCCCCTTCCTTGCTGCCTTTAATTACAAAACAAGGTATGTAGTTGCAGAATATTCAAAGTCTGCTGATATCAAGACATAATAAGAAAAAACTGAAAGCATTCCACAATATACCCCCAGCACCCTGCCCTTCCCCCACCACACCTATCCTTTGGGGTAGCCTCCGCCTATGATTTATTTTTTATTCTATATTGGCATTTTGAGACAGGATTTCTCTGTGTAGCAGCTCTGGCTGACCTTGAACTCACAGAGATCCACCTGCGTCTGCCTTCTGAGCGCTGGCATTAAGAGTGTGTGCCACCACCGCCCCACTACTGCATGTGATTTATTGAGCATCTTCCAGACTGACTTCAGTGCATTTGCTGCTATAGCTTGTTTTCACTCCACAGAGCACATTGCTGTTGGTAAGTAAAGTGCACACGTCCTATATTGAACCTTGAAGATGAGAAAACTGAGATTCTTCTTCTTCTTTTTTTTTTATAATGAGAGGTTCTTTGTCCTGGCTGGTCCCTCCACCGTTCTCAGTATCCAAGAAGCACACAGATGCTATATTAATTATAAAATTGTTGGCCAGGGACTAGGGTTTCTTATTGGCTAGCTCTGTCTTAATTATGAGCCAATTTCTATTAATCTAAGTATTTCCATGTGGTCTTATCGGAGAAGGGTCCGGACCTCTATCTCCTTTGGCAGCTCACACAGTGACTACTAAGCATCTCCACAGAGAAGAGAGTGATTTCCTGTTTGTCCCTGCTTATATCTTGTTTCTGCCCAGCTATGTCATTTCTTGTCTGATCAATCAGTCAATCAGTGTTCATTAACAAATAAGTGAAGCATATATACAGAACATTCCCCATCAGTTATTGGTTTTTTGTTTTGTTTTGTTTTTGAGAAATGGTTTCTCTGTGTAGCCCTGGTTGTCCTGGATCTCACTCTGTAGACTAGATAACCTCAAACTCAGAGATCCACTTGCCTCTGCCTCCTGAGTGCTGGGATTAAAGGCATCGCCATCCCGCCCCTCACTTCCCCACCCCCAACAAAACTGAGGTTCTTAAGGGTTCAGTGGCAGCCACAGGCTGCATGATCAGTCCCTGCTTTCAGCCTACCATAGCCTCCAGCACTTCCTGGGGAGGGGCTGGTTTGCAAGGCAGAGGCTCTAGAGCCCCCCACACCCATATAGAAGATGGGGACAGGAAAGAGTGAGGTTGGAGCAGTGAGCAGGGAGGTATGGAAGGCCTGCCTGGCAGGCATTGGTGTTCCTCTCCAATGGCCCCTGGAACCCCTCCTGTGCTCAGACATAGAGCCTGGGGCTCTGCAGGCCTGAGCAAAGCAGGGATGAGTGGCTGGCAGTAGAGAGATTTTCAATTTGTACCTGGCAAGATAACTGGGAAGCTTGCCTTTCAGTGTTGGAGTGCTGCAGACACACATCTTCGTCCAGGCTGCCCATCTCCAGCATTTCTTGTGCCCCTGCTGGAGAGCTAACAGATAAATGCCCGTACTCTCCCTTAGGACTATCTTCCTGCACCAGCCTGCCACCTCTAGCTGCTTTGCCTCCACTTGTCTGGAGCGGAGGAAGACACATCTCATTCCAACCTGGTCCCACAGCAGCCAGGGAACCAGCTCCTATACACAGAGGGCCTGGAGTGCCCTGTCTGGTAGGAATGGAAAGGAACTCTGCATGGATAGCTCAAATTGAGCCTGGGCTTTGAAATGTTTCTAGGCAAGTTCAGAAAGGTTGTGACCCAGACATATGCACAGACTATCAGCTTTCCTGTCTGCTTGGGACCTCTAAAGCAGGGAACCCAGGGAGTAGATGCAGAGGGAAACAGGAAGCATAAGGAAGAAAAGACACACACACACACACACACACACACACGCACGCACACGCATGCACGCACACGCAAGCACGCACACGCATGCACGTATGCACATACACACATGCACACACAGGGGCACATGCATACACCCATACACTCTGGTGCACCACACTGACTCACAAGGGAGAAGTCCACAGGAACACAATTGCCAGCAGAGACGGCAGAGGATTGATTCCCTCAGGACAAGGGCACATGGATGGTCTTTGGAGAACTCCAGTATTGAGATCATCTGGAAAATGCTGCCAAAGATACCACCAATGCCTTTGAGGGCATCACAGAGATCCTCCACTTGGGCTAGTCAGGGAAGAAGACCCTATTCACTCATTTTCTCAGTATCTTTGACAAAACTCTCCTGTGCCAGCTGCCAGGTTAGGGGTGGGAGCATGTGGAGTCCATTTGTAAGGCTCAGCTATCACCAACAGCCAGGAAGTACCCCTGGGAGGGCTTGTTCATCCATGTGAGCCGCTTGGAAGTCACTGAGGGATCTGCAGAGTGGTAGTGGCCCTGCTTATCCATACTGAAAGTGGAGACCCCCGGCATCCAAACCCAGCTACCACCCACTTAAAAGAAGCCCGACAGGGTTGAGGTCTCCTCCCTACCCACAACCCCCACTCCCACCCTCACATTGCTAGTCCTGGCCAGGGCCCCAGGAAGGAAATCAGTAAGAAGGATTGAGTGTCAATTCCCCAACTAATCCTCCCAATGCACACAGGCCCAGCACGGGCTGTTCCTGCATAGGCCCCCTCCTATGCCCTGCAGACCCCTGCCGGCTGCCCTCTGTCAGGCCTCTGCCTGGCTGTGAGACCAATTACTGCAGCCTTAATCATCACAGTGGCGGCGGCTCAGCGTTAACAACTGTCTGCCCACCAGTCTCCTTCCTGGGGCGTAGAGGAGGGGATGACCCCTCACAGTTCTCCTCGAAGGAGCATGAAATTGTATCCCAACAACAGCGCGGTGGCCGCCATCCAGGGCAACGCCTGGCTCCCTTGCTGCCTGCTGGTCTTTTGCATGTTTGCCCGGCCACTCTGGCCACGGGGCTGAGGACAAGCACTGGGCATCCTCCGAGCACTAATGTCATTGTTCCCTCCAGTCAGCACTGCCAACTGCTGAGCTCAGGAAGGCGGGCACTCCCTGCCAGCCAGAGCAAATTAGATGCCCGGATGTTGAGGTCTGTTGGCATTTCCTGTGTTGGCTTTGGCTGATGGGGCTGCCCTCTTGACCTAAGCTGAGCCAAACAGGCACGGCCCAGAGTTTCGAGCCCACTGACTTCTGCCCTGGTCCACAGGGAATCATGTTCCAGAAAGAAAAAAAAAAGTCACCTTTCCCTGCCATGGTTCACACTAAGTAGCTATTCCCCTCCCTTGTAGGGTACTGCAACAACTCAGGCCTGGCCAGTCCCCAGCTAGTCTGTCCCAGAGCCCCACCCTTCAAGCTCAGAAATGGAAGTGGCGGACTCTATAGACCTCCAAGACTCTCAGGGCTTGTCCCTCTGCATGCTCAGGGCTAACCCCACAAGACTTGGCCTGGAGACTCCCAGGGGTATGTGGAATAGTTTCCTAAGGTCCATTCTGAGCTCTTGACACCTGGGCTCTAGCTTGGGACCCATCAGAAGCCCCTACCCCACCAAGTCCGGAGGGGGTGGTTTTACCTGCAGGCCTGGGAATGGCTGGCTGTCTCCTCAATCTATGTTTTCTTTGGCACAGGGTCATTGGGACACAAGACTGTCCAAAATAAGACGACTTCGTGATACTTATTTTCCCAAAGAGCAAAATGTGTAACACAATCAGGCCCTTTGTGCAGTGTGGTCCCAGGCCACCCCCTCTCCAGTTGGACTTTTCCTACTCCAGCCGGGTCCCTGGGGGCCTGAAGTACTCTTCATTCCCCATCTCTGGAGGTCTCTGGCCAAGGAGGGGATGGGACTGCGCAGGGAAGGCAGAGCCAAATCCCACCCCACAGAGCATTAGTAGTCCACACAGCTCTCCCCTCCTCCCTTGCTAGACATGAGGTGCTGTCAGTCCCTGGGAAGAGCAGATGAGAGTCAGAGAGATTCGCTAGGAAATCAGCTCTGCTACCCTCCAGCCTCATTCTTTAGGAAGGCACCAAGTGGCTGTGGAACTCAGTAGTGTGTGTTGTCAGCAAAATGGGTACAATGGAAGCACCTATGATACAGGGTCTGCGTAGTACTCGAGAGGGTGACCTATTTAAAATGGCGCCTTTGGGGCTGAATCAATCCCCAGCACCCACATGGCAGTTCACAACAGTCTGTAACTCCAGTCCCAGGGGATCTGATGACCTCTTCTGGCCTCCGGACACACTGTAGGCACATGGTGCACAAACATACGTGCATACAAAATGCCCATACATGCAAAATAATAAAATAATTATTATAAAAAGATGGCACTGTTTATACAGCTGCCTCCAGATAGGGGTTGGCTGGGCAGTCCCTAAGGTGTCTTCAGAGTGGTCCTGGACCATATGTAGGAGGGACCCCATTTCTACCTTACTGGCTGCTCATTTACCCTGAGGTTGGCTCTATGCTACCATCTTCATGTTGGCTTCAGGCCAGAGACTAGCTCTTCTGATGCATCTACCCTGTGATCATCAGAGTGCAGCTCCTCCGCTAGCATGGGCCGCCTGCGAGCAGAGCAGGGTCAGCAGTGGCAGGAAGAAGGTGGCTGGGTCTCCTGAAGATCTGCTTGCAGTGGTGCTACCTTGCTCCTCGGGAACAAGGGCACCCTCGACTCCTGGGTGCTCGGGGTTGCTGGGCGTGGGTGGAAAGGAGGAAGGGCTGCAGGTTCCTGCACTGCATATGGGAGGAGAAAATGCATTGTTAGGTGCTGTTTTCTGGGAAGTCTGAGTGACATTCTTTAAGACATCAAGAATATTGGTCACGGAAATGGCCATTTCAGGTAGTACTGTTCCTTGAGAAATACTCTGAAATTCCAGAAGTCAGCAGGGACCCATAGAAGATGCCTAGAGACATGTACTTCTCATTTATGGTAACAGATAAGTACAACAAATGACACACTTCGTTATACAGCGGTAGAAGTTTAGTTCTATATACTGCTCCTGCTCAAGAGCAAGTTCTAAGCCGTGTGTTTGGGAAAACACTCAGTGACGTGTCAACACCTGAGCGAAAGAGTCAGGGGTCTATTCATTATGTGTAATCTTTATTGTGTCAAAAATAGATTGTGAGTGAATAAACAAAATATGACACACCACGGAATATTACTTGACCTTAAAAAGGAAGGAAATTCTGACACATGCAGAAACAAAGATGAACTTTGGAGCTATGCTCAGTGAAGTAAGCCAGACAGATGTGATTTCATGCATAAAGAATGGGTGCACAGTTGCTGTTGGAGATGACAGAATGTTCTGGAGACAGACGGTGGTGAAGGTTGCACGGTGTATTCCTTGGTGTGGTAGTGGTGACCCAAATGCCTGAGAGCTCCACTTAAAGGAGGAAAGACTTAGCTTGGCTTCCCTTCGTTGAAGATTACATCTTTGGCGCTTGGCCCGGTTCATTTGGGCTGAACATACTGGAGACAGGAGTGTGTAGCAGAGGAGTTAGGAGGGCAGGAGGGAGAGGAAGGGACCAGGTAGACCTTCAAAGGTGTGCTACTTCCTCCAACGAGGCCCCACCTCTTAGTTTCCAAAATGTCCCCCAATAGCGCCACCACCGGGGAACCAAGCATTCAGCATGCAGGGAACGTTTAGTCCTTAAACCGAAGCACACGACAATGGGGATGATGTGCTTGAACATCTATAAAAACGGCAAACTTTATGAGCTGTGTATTTTGAAACAATTCCAAAGTGTAGGTTATGGGGGAATATGTCAAAATGTTCATAAAGAGTATTTGTGTACATCGGGTTATGAGTTATGTTTCTCTTATTCTTTTTAGATTCTAACAATGCCCCCCCCCATAAATGAGATGTTCTGTTTGTTGTTTAAAGGACGTTTTCTCCCAGAGTCTCCCAGATGTGTAGAGGTTGATGGAGCTTCCAGCTGCAGTTGGTAACAGAGAACCACAGTTGTGTTAGTGGAGAGGATGGCTCATGGAGGCCTCGAGACTTCTAGCCTGCCCCTGCCCCTGCCCTCCCCTACCCCCTCTCCAGCACCCTGTCCTGCTGGCCGCCCTCCTCTGCTGGCCCTCGACACTCTGTGTCTGGGCTTTGCCCAGGATCCTCTCTTCCCAGGAAAGCCCAGTCACTAACCCAAAGGCGCTGCCCCTGCTCTAGTGGGAATGTGGGTTCGGGGCTTTCTCAGACAGTCAGTACCCAAGACGCCTTCCCATGTTGCTCCACCCCAGCCCAGCTGCAAAAACAACATCCCATACCCAGAGCCCAGTTATTGCAGGAAGAGTGAAGCCTGATGTGCAGCTCAGGAGAGGAGATGGGGTCTGAACAGAACTAGGGGCAGGGGTGTCTTGGGCAGCGGGAGGTTCCCTTCTTGCTGCCCCCTGGGGAAGCCTAGCTCTGAGGTGTGTGGGGAGGGGATTTGGGGAAGCCTGTGGGACTTAAGGATTGAAGGACAACTTTGCCAGTGGCCTCCCTAACTCCCCGGGGACAAAGGGAGGTGGGAGTGGAGAAGGAAGTCAAGCCACTTGGGAACCCGCTGAGCCAAGCCGTGGGTAGGAGGCGGCACCATCGTGGCTCCTGGGCTGGCCTGGGGCAACGATTTCCCACGGGGTACAACCGGCCACTAGACTCTGTGAAGCACACACCCCAGGCAGGTCGAACGATGTCCCTGCTTCCCATCTTCAAGGGCAGGAGCTGGTGGCCGGGACTTTTCCAGGACCCTTCCATCTCAACTGTGTGGGGGCATCCTAGTAAGACTAGTGCAGTAAGTAAGTGGGCTGTCCCCTGATGGATGGCGGAAGACTCTTTAACCGTTCTAGTGTGTTCTTCCGGGAAGAACTAGGGAAGTCTCCGGCGAGAGAGAAACCTGGGTTAAGAGCTGGTACACCCCGTCCCGCACTAGCTGTGAGACCATAATGGCTCTGAACCTCAGATTCCTCTACTAGGAACAGATGTTAAGCCAGACATGATGATACATGACGTCATCCTGGCTCTTGGGAGGCAGAGGGAACAAAGACCTCAAGACGAGCCTGGGCTACACATTAAGATCCTTTTTTGCTCACTCTCTTCCACCTCTCTCCCTACAATTCTCCCAAAGTGAAGACATTAAGATGGCATCTACCTTATGATCTCTAGAAGATTCTGAGGTCGTATATAAAGTGTCTGATACAACACAGGTCTTCACACAAGAGTGCCTCAGTGTGACTTTTTTGGGTTTTGTTTTTCATTTTTTAAAGATTTATTTATTTATTTATTATTTATACAGTATTCTGTCTGCACATATGCCTGCAGGCCAGAAAAGGGGCGCCAGATCACATTACAGGTGGTCGTGAGCCACCATGTGGTTACTGGAAATTGAACTCAGGGCCTCTGAAATAGCAGCCAGTGCTCTTAACCTCTGAGCCATCTCTCCAGCCCATTATTTCACTTTTTAAAAATTAACTGGCAATGCCAGGCGTTGGTGGTACATGCTTTAAATCCCAGCACTCGGGAGGCAGAGGCAGGCGGACCTCTGTGAGTTCGAGATCAGCCTGGTCTACAAGAGCTAGTTCCAGGACAGCCTCCAGAGAAACCCTGTCTCAAAAAAATTAACTGACAAAGGAGCAGGTTTCAACACGGCACTTTCCATACTTAGCCTTGGTTGGTCTGCTCCCAATCCCTCCCTTCCCCATTTCTCTGCTCCCATTCCTGCTTCTATCCTTCTATCCAAGGGAGTCTCTCTTCTACTTTTTAAAAAGAGATTGTGTGTGTGTGTGTGTGTGTGTGTCCAGAAGACCACCTCAGGAGCTGAACTACAGGCCCATATTAGCCATGAGGCTGGAATTGAACTCCAGTCACTGCAAAAGCAACAGCTGTCGCTCTTAAAGGCTGCGTCTTCATCCCTCCCCTTTTACGTTCACACCCCTTCCTTGAAGCTCTCCACCATAGGCCCCTTCCCGTTTCCTGGCCTTTCTGGTCTCTATACACATTCCCGCATACTACAAACATATAAGAGTACCAGTAGGAGAACACATACTTTTCTGAGCCTGAGTTACCTGACTTAATATATTTTTCTACAAATTTTGTAATTGCATTTTTATTAACCACATGTGTCGATGGGCATCTAGAACGATTGTTTCCTTGTTGTGAGGAGAGAAGCAGTAAATACAGATGTACAAGTATTTAGAATCCAGTGTCCCTACCATGCAAGTCCCAACAAATGAAATCAGCCCAAATTGTAAAGAACCTTTGGGGATTGGTGGCGGTGGAGGTTCATGCCTTTAATCCCAGCACTTGGAAGGCAGGAGCAGACAGAGCTCAGTGAGTTCAAGGCCAGCATGATCTACAGAGTGAATGAGTTCCAGGACAGCCAGGACTACCCAGAGAAACCCTGTCTTGAACCCCCACCAAAAAACCCACGAACCTTTGAATCTCAACTCTGGGCTTAGTTATCCCCACTCCCCTATTCTGCTCAATGCAGCTTGAGAGTCCCTCTCCCCCTCCCCATGCTCAGGGCAAGAACCAGTGAGACTCCACTCTGAAGTCAGACAATGACTGCCTGTTGTTGGGATGTTTCCAGCCACATGCATCATCCCAGGGCTGGAAACCATTCCTGGTGGTGGAGGTGGTGGTGAGGGTCACAGATGGGAGCGGGTGAGCCTCGGGCCTCTGGGAACAGCCATCAAGCTATACTACAAGTCAGCCATTGAGTGTCACTTTTGCACAGAGTGTCAAGAAGCTTAGGAGACTCAGGGCACAGGATCCTAGCAGAGGGCAGGGCATACAAGCTGCTGTGCGGCTGTGTTCTTGGGTGAAAGGGGGTGTTATTTTTGTCTTGGTTATCTTTGAACTAATGACTGGGTCCTCATTAAAAACACTAGAATACACTTTCATAGAGATTTTTAAAATGTCATCTAGGCTATGGAATCTAGACCCATTGATGCTAAACCATCATACATTGTTCAATACCTATACAACCTATGTTTCAAGATCACTAGACTGCCATCTACCAATGTCACTACTACTACCACTATTACTGTATGTCGATCTCTACCAACAATTGAGACCACCCAGTTAGTTGGTAAGGGTGAGCTTGAGGCTGTCTGTGTGCCTTCTAAACCCAAGCTTTTGCTTACATGGCTAACCATTCAATGTTACTGTCACTACAGTTGTTGGTTAGTAACCTTGGTCTTCACTCTTTTTTTTTCCTCTTCAGAATCACAGATGGTACTGTGTTTGTCTACCTAGGTGCTTGGTGCATCCTCCCATAGCAGAACAGACCTGTCATTTGGGATAACTCATCTTAATGGGGCTGCCGCAGTTACCAAAGAAAGAGGAGAAAGCTGTGTGGTGGATGGAGCTCTTCTGCGTTCTCCGTGAAGCCTGGAATGAAGGAACTCAAGAAGCATGGGTCACATAGTGTGTTAATCTGTGAGGGTGCTGCTAACATGCAACCGGGAATTGAACAGGGGAAGAGTAGATTTTTCTAACCACAAGCCCCAAGTCTGTCACTTGTTTCTCTCCAGATTCCTATCACTTGACCATGTTCAAGGGGACAGCACCAGATTCTACAAAATATAAATCTGCATTTAGACCAAGAGAAGCATCTAGCTCAGCACAAGCAATTGAAGAATGGACCCCTCCTTACCTGAGCATAGTGCTGGGCTCCAGGAGGACAAAAGAGAAGCTTTGCCCAGACTCTAGCAGCAGAGTGAAGAAAAGGGTGGGGGGTTCTACCTTTAGGCCTGGCTGGATCTAAAAGCCCGAGGCAGCCTGTTTCAAATCATCAGCTCATTTGCAATTCATCACTCTAGGACTTGGCTCTGCAAACCTCTCTGAAGTAAATGCCAGGTTTTCTTCTGGGCAGTTACCTGACTTTCTACTAAAGCAGAGCAAGCTCTCTCCTGGAGGAGAAACGTGGTTCGGCCAATCCAAAGTCAACTTCTTTACAGGAGATAATGTGAGGGAAAGAAACTCCCTTTCTCCCGGGGTCTGCCTGGCAAGCCACGGGGATGACTGAGCAGACCTGCACAGTGTGCCTGCCTGTGTGGGGGTCACTGGAGGCACCAGGAGATGCCGGAGTGACAGCTCCACCCAAGTCACATGGGATCTGGAGGGACAATTCCCAGCGGAAAGGGGGTTCAGGGCAGACAAAAACAACAGGTGTCCACGACAATAGCACTTGTTCTCAGGTTGCGTGGAGACATGACTTACGAAGCAAAACAACCGAGAAGGATAAAAAAAACAGTGATGCATTCGAATGCCCAAGTGTTGAGTCAAAGTCCTTCAGGAAAAGGAAGTGATTTGTTGCCTAAAAGCGAATCTTTAGCTCAGGAGGAGAAACACACAAATGTTTGCATCAGCCTCCAGCTGAAAGTTATCTTTGCAATTGGCTAGTTTCCAAGTTAAAGCAAGAAACACACCTGATGGAGATAGCCGTCAAGAAACACACCTGATGGAGATAGCCGTCAAGAATGTCTGATATGGGGGCACTTGACGAACAGCTGGAAGCTCCTATCGAAGTCATCATATTCCCAATTGAGAGACGGAGCCTGATGAAGGATTTCTTTTCATTTTTTCTTACAGATAACGTCTACTTTTGGTTGTAAGTGGGCTACATTCATTGCTTATGTTTTGAGAAATGCAGGACAGTTCGCAAACTTAAAAATAATAGCACTCTTGTATGTATTCAGATTGGGTGTAACTGTAAGTCATGGAAACACAGAACAGCAGTGACTTGAACAAACCCTCTCTGCATTTGTTCTCTGCTGCATGAAGTCCAGAGACAGGCAGTCCAGGCTGGGATGGGAACTCCCCTCCTCAGAGGCCTCAGGGCCCATGGTGCTGCATGAAGTCCAGAGACAGGCAGTCCAGGCTGGGATGGGAACTCTCCTCCTCAGAGGCCTCAGGGTGCCCATGCTGCTGCCAGCTTGTCACTTGTCACCAGTTCTCTTCCCTACCCCACAACTGTATCATCTCAGCTGGCAGAGCAGAAATGGAGCAAGGAGGAAGCAACACATCCTAGCACTCTCCTAGGGAAGCTTCCAGAAGCAGCAACACATTGCCTTCCATTGGCAAGAACACAGTCACATGGCCACGTCTACCTGCTACAGACTAGGAAATGCAGTCTTTATTCCAGGGGTCACTTTGCCCAGCTAAAGTTCTATCAGAATATGTTAAAGAAAAGGGAAAAATGCTTTGGGGGCAGCTAAGGGTCTGATAAGCTTGTAATCATGCTAGCCAGACCATCACTTTACATCTACATAGATAGACACATCGTGCTCATTGTCTTAGGTATGGTTTCTATTGCAGTGATGAAAGACCATGACCACAAAAAGTTGTGGAGATAAGGGTTTATTTGGCTTACACATCCTCATCATAGTGTATCACTGGAGGGATCCAGGACAACCAGGACAAGAACTTAAATTGGGCAGGTACCTGGAGGCAGGAACTGATGAAGAGGCCATGGAGGGGAGCTGCTTACTGGCTTGTTCTTCACGGCTTGCTCAACCTTCTTTCTTAGAGAACCCAGGACCACCCACCCAGTGATGGCCCCATTCACAATGGGCTGGACTCTCTCCCATCAATCATTAACATTAATTAAGAAAATGCTCTATGCCAGGCATTGGTGGTGCACTCCTTTAATCCCAGCACTCGGGAGGCAGAGGCAGCCCTATCTCTGTGAGTTTAAGGCCAGCCTGGTCTACAGAGCAAGTTCCAGGACAGCCTCCAAAGCCACAGAGAAACCCTGTCTCTAAAAACCAAAAAAACAAAAACAAAAACAAAAAAACAACAAAAAACAACAAAAAAGAAAATGTTCTATAGGCTTTCTTATAACCTTATCTTACTCTCTCCTCTCTCTCTCTCTCTCTCTCTCTCTCTCTCTCTCTCTCTCTCTCTCTCTCTCTCTCTCTCTCTCTCTCTCTCGTCTGTTTCTGTGACAGGTGTCCTGAAATTTCCTTTTTTTTCCAAGACAGTAATTAAGTTTGGGTGTGAATTTTTAAAATTCTCATTTTTTTTTTGGTTTTTCGAGACAGGGTTTGTCTGTATTGTTTTGGAGGCTGTACTGAAACTAGCTCTGTAGACCAGGGTGGCTTCAAACTCAGAGATCCACCCGCCTCTGCCTCCCGAGTGCTGGGATTATAGGTGTGTGCCACCACTGCCCATCAGGGAATTATTATTTTTGTTCTTATTATTATGTATATGTGTATGGTATGGGAGGCAGGGACGTGCCTTAGTACATGTGTGTAGGTCAGTGGACAACTCTGGACTCACCACCAGCAGGCAGGAAGGCATCTTCTCAGTTGGCTTCTCTCCCTTCAGACGACTCTGTGTCAAGTTGACATAAAAGCAGCACATCCATCTATGGACACATGTGTAAATACACTCACTTGTGTGCATAAAATTGAGATCCTACCAAATATACTATTTTTGTAGACTGCTTTTTAAAACAAAAAACTGCTGCTCAATCCCCAGCACCTTCTGAAAAGTTGGCACCGGGCTGTAATCTCAGCTCTGGGGAGGTGAGGACAGGAGACTCCTGGGTCTTGCTGGACAGTCAGCAGTCTGCCCAAAGCCGCAAGCTCCAGTTCATCCGGAGTGACAGACCGAACACCTAATGTTGACCTCTGGCCTTCACATGCATGTGCACACACACAAATATGAACACATGTACACCCAAAGGTCATGCTAACACAGCACCATTTAACAATTACAGGTTGAGTTAAAACAGAACAAAGCCTACCTACTGTGCCAATGAGTTGGCTCAGTAGGTGAAACACTTACCACACAAGCCTCATGACCTGAGTTCAGGCCCCAAAATTCATGATGAGCCTAGTGAACTAACTCCCAAAAGTTGACCTCTGACCTCCACACATGTACCGTGTCACCCATGAGCCCACGTTTCATACACATATACAATAGTAACAAACAAATAATTTAAAGGTTGACCAGGTCCAAACAGAATATTTTATAGTTTTCACATATAAGTAGATATATTTTATAAATTCTAATTTAAATTTTTCTTGGGGAGCTAGAGGTACAGTGTACTGAAGTTGTGCCTTGTCTAGCAGGTATGAGGCTCAGGATGATTTGTTTTGTTTGGTTTTTGGTTTTTCGAGACAGGGTTTCTCTGTGTACTTTGGAGCCTGTCCTGGAACATGCTCTGAAGACCAAGCTGGTCTCAAATTCACAAAAAACCCACCTGTTTCTGTCTACCTAGTGCTGGGATTAAATGTGTATGCCACCACTACCTGGTGAGGCTCGGGATGATCTTTAGCATTACAAAAATAAAAACTATTTATTGTAGTGGGTCAGTGGTGGTGCATACCTTTAACTCCAGCACTCAGGAGAAAGAGGCAGGCAGATCTCTGAGTTTGAGGCCAGCCTGGGCTACTGAGAGAGTTCCAGGACAGCCAGAGCTACACAGAAAAACCCTGTCTCAACCACTCCCCCCAAAACCTAATTGTTGTCAAATTAATTGTAGATTTTCAGGAGGTCCCTATGGACACACGCCTTCTCTCTTACCCACTCTCCTTCCTCCGACAGTGGCACTTTATACCGCTACAACACAGTGTTGAAAGCAAGGACATTGGCACAATCCATAGAGTTTATTCAGACCCTGTGGGTCACACATCAGCTGTAATTACACTATGCATAAGCACCAGAATCAAGAAACCCATGCTAGGCAGTGGTGGTGCATGCCTTTAATCCTAGCTCTCGGGAGGCAGAGGCAGGCAGATCTCTGTGAGTTCGAGGCAGCCTGGTCTACTGAAAGAGTTCCAAGACAGCCTTCAAAGCTATCTCAAAAAACCAAACCAAAACAAAACAAAAAAAGGAAAATCAAGAAACCTGACAGCACTATTGCAAGACCTCCTGTATTATTCCTAATCACGCCCCCCCACACATATACACACAACTCTTGGTAACCACCCTCAGAATTAAATTATTTCAAAATGATGACATAAATGGCATTGTATTATGTACATTCTTGAGAGTTTTATGTATGTGAGTCTGTGAGTGTGCATAACCATGCATATATGAGTGCATGTGTGTGCAGGCACTTGTGAAGGCCAAAAGGACAACCTTGGGTGTTGTCCACAGGAAAGCAATCCATTTCCGTTGCGAGTTATGACTGGCCTGGAGCTCACCAGCTACAGGCAGCCAGCGATGGGCATGATACCGCATGCCTACAACCCCAACACATAAAAGGAAGGCAGAGGATAAGGAGTTCAAGGCCAGCATCAGTTACAAGTATACATGAGATATCATCTCAAAACAAACCAAAAGAGTGCTTATATGCAACCTGTATTTAAAACTTAATGTGTTGTTGCCGGGCCTTGGTGGCACACGCCTTTAATCCCAGCACTCGGGAGGCAGAGGAAGGCGGATCTCTGTGAGTTCCAGGCCAGCCTGGTCTACAGATCGAATGCCAGGATAGGCTCCAAAGCTACACAGAGAAACCCTGTCTCGAAAGAAGAAAAAAAAACTTAATGTGTTGTCACAGTTCTTATTAAGTATTTCCCATGTTGTTACTCTGTGTTTCTGTATGAGAGAGATATGTTTCTGTGTGAAAGTAGGGGGCAACCTTTGGGTATCCATGTTTGAATCCCCCCCATTTTTGTTTTTTGTTTTTTTTTTTGAGACCGGATCTTTTTACCCTTCCATAACCCAGACTAGCTGGCCTACGAATTTCTGGAGATTCCTCTGACTCTACCTCCATTCCCTGCAGGTGCTCTGGGATTACAGATGCATTGCTTCTGCATCAGCTTTCACAGTGGCTCTGGAGATCCAAACACAGGTGACCAGGCTTCTGTGTCAAGTGCTTTATGCACTGACTCTCCCTGGCCCCATCATTAAAACACAGTATTCCATTGAAAGGCCATACACTAATGTTCTAAACCAACCACTTATTTTTTTTTCTGGTTTTTCAAGACAGGGTTTCTCTGTATTGTTTTGGAGGCTGTCCTGGAACTCCCTCTGCAGACCAGGCTGGCCTGGAAATCACAGAGATCCGCCTGGCTCTGCCTCGCATAGCATGCATGTAGGAATCTGACAGAATGTTCTGTCCCACCTGGCGACAGCAACATTATGGAATCAGTTCTCTCCTTCAACATTTTTTTTGTCTTCCAGTCACCAGACTCAGTTCATCAGGCTTGTATAGCAAGTGCCTTCATCTACCGAGCCATCTTGCTGGCCAGTTTTGTTTCTTTTTTGTGTTATAAATGATAGTGGAAAGATTATTGTGAATTATTAATTATAATATTTCTGGTTATTTGAGACAAATTCTGAGGACTGAGGAAATGCCATGTGCTTGCCTTGCCAGCATGAGGACTTGAGTTTGGATCCCCAGCACCCAAATGAAATCTAGGCAACACCGTGCACCCATGTAACCCAGTGGTGAGGAGGGCCAGGCAGTAAGAAGGGTCTGGTGACTCCCTGGAGCTCGTTGGTCCGCTAGCAACCAAATCAATGAGCTCCAAGTTCAATGAGAGACTGGGCTTCAAAAATAAGGTGGAGTGTGACTGAGGAAACACACAGTGTCAGCCTCTGGCTTCCACACACACACGCATTCGAGGAGAAATTTGTAAATACGGCCGTGAAGATCGGAGGGAAGGAAAGAACATTGAAAACTCTTTGATGTCTTTCAAAGCGATCCTATTAAAAGGTATGCCTAATACTCTCTGAATAGCATATGATAGTAGAGGCGACGTTTGCACACAGTATTGTGACACTTGCATCAGTGAGGCAGTTCATGTCTTTAACATATGAACATATCCCATAAGTCCACTAGAGAAAGAGAGACACCTACTCTCAGGAACTTTGGGCTGAAAAAGACAGAAAACTCCATTCAGAATCGGACCGGAGCCTGGAGTCATGGTATATGTCTTAAATCCCATGTATAGCATGGTGAGTCCTTGGGACAGATGTGTAGCTGTGTCTCAGTTAAAGGACACTGGCTGCTCTTTCAGAGGACTGGGGTTGGATTCCCAACATTCACATGGCAGCTCCAACCACCAAGGCTATCAGGCTCCCATATTCCCTTCTTTGTTTTTCTTTTCTTTTCTTTTTTTTTCCAGGTTTTTCGAGATAGGATTGCTCTGTGTAGCTTTGGAGCCTGTCCTGGAACTAGCTCTGTAGACCAGGCTGGCCTGAAACTCACTGAGATCCGCCTGCCTCTGCTTCCCGAGTGCTGGGATTAAAGGCGTGTGCCACCACCAACGCCCAGCTCATATTCCCCTTCTTAAACTAAGAAATGCTACACATCTGTCCCAGTAACTCACTATGTTCTACAAACATACACACAAACAAAACGCCCATACATGTAAAATCATGTTTAAAAAGGAATGTGGTCAACAGTCCTCAGTCACTGCTCTCTCTGAGTGGGTGCATGTGAATGTGTTCACATACATGTGGAGGCCATGTATGTGACAGCATCTCTCATTTGGTCCAGGGTTCACCACAAAATACTAAACCCGCAACAAATGAATTTTCGAGGAACACACTCCAACCGTACGCAAGCTAGCACATGGGCACAAGAAGGGTGAGAAATCTGGGAAAACACAAGTATCACTGGCAAGCAGGAAAATACAAATTAAAATGACCATGAAATAGCTTTTTTATGCCCACTTTCTACAACGATGCCTGGTAATTCCGTGTGTTGATAAGAATGTAAAACAGTTCTAGGAGTAACACACACTCATTTGGCCAGTGTGAAGGCCTGATCTATTTGGGAAGGTGAATATTCACACAGCTTGTGATGTTACAGTTATAGTAATGTGAAAATATGCACAAGATTATTTAGAGTTTGAATTAATCCCCTTCTTAAAGGCTGGAAACGACCAAAATGTCTCAAGAAAAATGAGTACCTAAATTTTTGTATGAAACACTGTATAACACTATGCAGCAGTGCGAAAATGATGAATTTTAGTAATGCTATACTGAATGAAAAAAGCAAGTTGTAAAAAATTACATTATTCTTTTACACATTCTAATATGGGACAGTGGGGTGGACACTGGGGTTTGAGCTTGTTTTCATATACATTAAAAACAAGCAAACTAAACAGTATGTTATTTAGAGATTATAAGTACTTATTCTTTTTAATGTATTGCTGCATTCTATTTGCTAGTTAACTTGTTACGGATTTTCTTGGCTAATGACAGGTAATTTTCTTGTCCTACCTTTGTATGATTTTGATACTGATACAATCTCTCTGGAAAAAAATTTGTCAGCTGTAAGTAAAGTCTTAAAAGCCTGAAAGATTCACCTCTGAGAAGTCTGTCTTAAGAGATTTTAGCAACACAAACTGTGGGTTCAGACGACCCCGGATTTTAAGCACAGCCTCATCTCCTCCCTAACTACTTAAATATTGCGATCCTCTTTCTCAGATGGTAGAACGGAGGATAAGAGAGCCTACCTCACTGAGCCGTGTAAGAGAAAGAGAACTTACACACAGCACTCAATACCTAGTAAGCTTTTCGGTTGCCTTACTTATTAGCTTCTACTTTGAATCTCTGATTAGTGACTGCTTCCTAGGCCGATATAGAAGGGCAAACAACGAAAGGGCTAGGAATAGAGACTCAATAGTGGGGCGCTTGCCTAATACCTGTGAGTTCCTAAATGCAATTCCTCGCACCGAGGGGGAAAAAGAAAGATAATGTCGGTGGGGGAATGGAACCCATTTGAAAGACGCACTCAACATCACACGTTGTAACGACACTTTCTGAGCGTCCGGAGCCCTGCACGGGCACTCAGGTGTTCCCCAGGCAACAGGAGGTACCCACGACGCTCGGCCGGGAAAGAGGAAGGCAACTCCTCCTGGTCGCCAGGCGGGAGCGTCGCTCGCTATTCCCATAGCAACCGGACGGCCCAGCGTCAAGGGCTCCCCGGCTCGGCGCGCAGACTCCCGAGAGGCCACTTCCCGCCGTCACTTCCCGGAGGCTCGCCCCGCTCCGCCGTACCACGTTTCTGATTGGCCGCAACAGAGGGCGGGCTTCCAGCGCCTCAAACTCAAGCACGCCTCACTGAGCGGAAGTCGACCTCTCTCGCCCCGGAAGTGGAACTCTGTGGTTTGGCAGTCGAGGTTCTGGCAAGTTGGGGGACTTTAGTGAAGATGCCGGGTGCCGCCGCCAAGGACTCAGAGTTGTCTGAGAGGATAGAGAGCTTCGTGGAGACTCTGAAGCGAGGTGGCGGGCAGCGCAGCTCGGAGGACATGGCTCGGGAGACCCTGGGGCTGCTGCGCCGGCTCATCACCGACCATCACTGGAGCAACGCGGGTGCGGCTGACCCAGCCCCTCTCCTCTGCCTCTGCCCCTTCCTGAAGCTGAGGCTCACCCCAGCCTCCCCGCTCATCCTGTCCCTCTTGGGCTGATTGCAGGGGAGCTGATGGAGTTGATTCGCACAGAAGGCAGGAGGATGACGGCCGCTCAGCCCTCCGAGACCACCGTGGGCAACATGGTGAGGAGAGTCCTCAAGATCATCCGGGAGGAGTATGGCAGGTCAGGTTCACAGCCTGGGGTCTGGGTGGGACCGGGGGCCTCCTCTCAGTGCTTGGAGCGTCTGTTGTGGCTGTGCTGCTCCGGCTGCCCCCCTTAATCCCCCCGGTCGCCCTTCTCCATCTCCCCCTTGGGTCTTGTTGCCTCCTTAGACTTCACGGGCGCAGTGACGAGAGCGATCAGCAGGAGTCCCTGCACAAACTCTTGACATCCGGAGGCCTGAGCGAGGATTTCAGCTTCCATTATGCCCCACTAAAGTCCAACATCATTGAGGCAATTAATGAGCTGCTAGTGGAACTGGGTAAGAGGCCCGATCACAGGTGCACAAGATAGGTCGCAGGCGGATGGGGAAACAAGCCCCAGAAATCGTTCATTGACAGGGATGGGCGACTTATCAGTCTCTGGTGTCCGCAGTCGGGTAGGAATGGATGGGAAACACCAGGACCATAGTAACTCCATCTTTCAGGACAGGCCCGCTCTTTAAAAGTCCATTGTGTACAGAGAAACCCTGTCTCGTAAAAACCAAAAAAAAAAAAAAAAAAAAAGTCCATTGTGATGGAGATTTCTATTAGGGCAGATTTTTTTTTTAATTTTAAAGCAAATGAACTTGCTGGGGATATAACTCGATGGAAGAGTCCCATAATTGAGACCCTAGGTTTAATTCCCAGTGTTTCAAAAACGGAACGTGAATTCCCCAAAGCCACATTTGGAAAGTTCTTTTTTCATTAAACTTCATCCTGATTTAATTTTAAAAACCCTTTATTATTATTATGTTATGTGTGCATAGATGGGAAGGGGAAGCATGTATGCCACGGCCCATGTGTGTCGGTCACAGGACGACTCTGTGGAGTTGTCTCCACCCACCTTTATGTGGGTTCTACAGATGGAACCCGGGTTTCCAGGTTTGACCAGCAAGCACATTTAACCCACTGCCATCTTACCCACCACACACACACACACACACACACACACACACACACACACACACACACACACACACACACACCACCTCCATTCTTACTTGCAGATTCTTGTTATAACCAGTTCTCCAGTCATTGAAAAAACTAGGTACTGGGGCTGGAGAGATGGCTCATGTAGACTCCCCAGGTTCAATTCCCAGCATCTACACAGTGACTTATAGGCCCCTGTAACTCCTGTTCCAGAGGGTCTGATGCCCTCTTCTGACCTCTACGAGGACCAGGCACACACAAGGCACACAGACACACATGCAGGCAAACATTCATACAATAAAAGTAAAGTGTGCAATTCTGAAAACAAGAAACTAGGTACCATCTGTGCCCCAGACTGCCATTTTCAGACACCTCGTTTTTCTTTTTTCTTCCCTTTTGTGCCCCCCCCTCCAATGGGGGTGCTGCAGCCACCTTTTGGAGGAAGAGTTCTGTCAAGGGAAGATCTGTTTACAGGTAGCCTTTCAGGATTTCCCAGATGGCCATTTCTGTCCTTAACTCATCCAGGACAGTTGTAAGGACCTAGTGTCATGGCAGTATGGTGGCTGATGAGCAGGGGTGCTGCTGGCAAACGGGGCAGGCTGAGGTGTGGAGTGGAGGACCCTGAAGGAGTGAGGCTTCTAAGAGGCTGGGATGTCCCCGTGGAGCCTCGTGATACCAGATCTGCCAGGTGGACAGTGTCTGGGAAGGGTGGGTTTCTCTTTCTGAACCATTGCCATGCCTGTCTGGAATGAAGCATGGCAGTTTCACATTCCCTTGCAAAACTGTTCTTGCAGAAGGCACAACGGAGAACATTGCAGCCCAGGCTCTGGAGCACATCCACTCCAATGAGGTGATCATGACCATTGGCTTTTCTAGAACAGTAGAGGCCTTCCTTAAAGAGGCAGCCCGGAAGAGGAGGTTCCATGTCATTGTTGCAGAGTGTGCTCCTTTCTGCCAGGTAAGAGATGCTAAGAAAAGGTGACGAGGAGGGAGCAAATAAAGGAGGCATGGAGTGAGTCTGAGCCAGCTGTGAATTGATTAGCATGACCTCGAGTCATTAAGAAGGTAAATCATACCAGGTTCAGTGGTGTACACCTTTATCCATCCCAGCCCTCAGGAGGCAGAGGCAGGCGGATCTCTGTGAGTTCAAGGACAGCCTGGTCTACAGACTGAGTTCCAGGACAGCCAGGGCACAGAAAGATCTTGTCTCAAAAAAAAAAAAAAAGGAAGAGGAGGAGGAAAAGAAAAAGTAAATCAGGCATAGTGGCAAGGTCTTTAGTCGCGGCACCTGCAATGGGGAGGCAGAGACGGGTGGATCTCTGTGAGTGGGAGGCCAGCTTGGTCTGGTCTAACTAATGAATTGCAGGACAGCAAGGCTACATAGTGAAAACCTGTCTCTAAACAAACAAAACCACTAAAAAAAAACCCAAAAGATTGTTAGGGATTTTCAAGTTACTGTAGATATTTTTAAACATTAGTTTAAGGAAGCAGAGTATTGCTGGGTCTTCTAGGAGTCAGTAGGGCACATGACCTTAGGGATGGCTGGTGTCTGACTTGATCTCAGTCTATCCTTAAGTAAATAATAGGTCTCAAGAAAGAAACCATATGCTATAAAACAAGTTGGGAGCTCTCACCAGCTTGCTTGATTGTGTAAGCAGTTGTATTTCCGGTTTTGGAGTAACATTTATTAGCATCCCTATGGCTCACCAGACTGTGCACCACAGATGCGGGTTATCCCAGAAACTAGTTACAGAATCATTTTAGATCCAGTTGCAGTTGAGAGCTCTTCTCCCTGTTTTATTGTCTCCTAACATCAGCCTTTCTCTCCTGTTTCAGGGTCATGAAATGGCTGTCAATTTGTCTCAAGCAAATATTGAGACAACTGTCATGACTGATGCTGCCATTTTCGCTGTTATGTCAAGAGTCAACAAGGTGGGTGGCACCGGAGTCCCTAAGATGAATGCGGGAAGCTATGCTCTGGAACACTGGTTTCCTTTTCTTGTCTTGTGAGGTCCATAGTGAGAGGTTCCCAGCCCTGTCTGAAAGTGTGCACTTAGGCCCTTTTAATCCACTAGCTGGATTTGTTCTCTCTCTCACCCACATCACTGATCCTCATTAGGACAGCCTCTAAATATGGCTAAGGTGTTGAGGGGAATGAAGTTGAACTGACTGAGCGTGCTAGCTGTGAGGGATTTGCTGCGGGTTGTGGCAAGGGAAGGTGGGAAATGACCAGGCTCTTGGGTTCCTGGGAGGTGATGAATCTCCAGGAAAGACAGGGAAGGAGCTATAGGTGTGGCAGCCTCCCATCCCACGCCATGTCTGCCGAAACTAGAAGTCTGTGGTCTGGTCTTGAGCCGAGGCGGCTCCCTGCCCCTCTGCTGCCTGTGAGCCCTCTAGATGCTAAGGCCCGAACGTGCAGCCAAAGGGCCTGTTGGGACTCCACCCCAGGGTGGCTCATGTTTTTTCTCCTTCCAAAGGTGATCATTGGTACGAAGACCATCCTGGCCAACGGTTCCCTGAGGGCTGTGGCAGGGACTCACACTCTGGCACTGGCAGCAAAACACCACTCCACCCCACTCATTGTGTGCGCGCCCATGTTCAAGCTTTCTCCACAGGTGTGTCAGTCTGTCTCGCTGGTAACCAACAGAGAAGAAAATGTTGTCTAAGCTGGAACTCTGGCCCTCAGCTTACTCTAGATTCTGTGTTTTGATCTGTTCCTTAATGGATTTGATCCACCACAGGCTAAAAAGAGCCACAGATGTTTTGAGCCAAGAACAGAATCAATAGTTATAACCCATCACCAATAATGTCAGGGTAACGTGGGACAGAGAAAGGCCCTGTATGCCAAATTGCCACTACTCTCCATTGTCCCCAAACACTTCTGAAAATGCCAAGCAGGTTGAAACTGGGATCATAGAATCCATTCAGGGCCTGTCCTCTGCAGCCTGAATGTCAGCGGGTGTTAAATGAAGTCATTTGACAGTGACATAAACTATTTGCATGGGAACAACCTGCTTAGAGGTCTGCATGGTTTAATTAACCATTTGTTTAGATTTAGATTTTATGTGTATGAGGTTTTTGCATGCATGTATATCTGTGTACCACATGCATGTCTAGTGCCCAAGGAGATGGATCAGAAGAGGGCCTTGGATTCCCTGGAATGTGAGTTATGGGTGTGCACTGCCATATGGGTGCTGGGAATCAAACCCAGGTCCTCTCTCTGCAAGAACAGTCAGTGCTCTTAACCACTGAGCCATCTCTCCAGACCCCTAACTAAACATGCATTTACTGATAGGTATTTGAGTTAGTTCCACCTTTAGCTTCTGTGAATGCTGCTGCTTTAAGCAGTTATAGATTTATATAGGCCATGAATTTCTGTATGTCTTGTCTGTGTGTCTATGAGTGGAATTGTTGAATCCCATATTTAAAAAAATAATGTTTATAACTGGGCAGTGGTGGTGTATACTTGTAATCCCAGCACTTGGGAGGCAGAGGCAGGTGAATCTCTGTGAGTTCAAGGCTTTGGTGTACAAAGCAAATTCCAGGACAGAGAAAAACAAAATTTTTTTTTCTAGTTTCCCAGTGAAGAAGATTCATTTCATAAGTTTGTGGCTCCTGAAGAAGTCCTTCCTTTCACAGAAGGTACAGGGTGTGTGTGTGTGTGTGTGACAGAGACAGAGAGAGAGACTGAAAGACTTATGTGGACCATTTCCAGTTGCTATAAGTAACCATATAGATGAATTGGCTGCCCAAAAAGGCAAGATCTAAAATATTTGTACTTACCAACTAACCTGTAGCCTAGATGCTCCCCACCTCCATGTTTGGGGGGTCTGAGGCCTCTTCTGAAGGCAGCAGCTCTGCTCAGTGAGCCCACAGCCTTGTCAGTAAGTCAGCTGGTTGCACTCACCCTGTGAGAGCAGAACACTGCATGTTGTACATGTTGTCCTGCTCCTTTTGGGAAGTTGAATAACTTACCCTTTTATTTAAACAGTTTTTGAAGCAAAATGTGATGGCACTTATAATCCCAGCATTTGAGGGGCGGGGGATGATGAGGCAGTAGGATCATCACAAATTCTAGACCATCCTAGTCTGTCTATACAGTGAGTTCCAGGCCAACCAGAAAGATACATGATGAGAGAGTATCTCCAAAAAAAAAAGAAAAAAAAAAAAAAAAAGAAATGCCTGTTATGCACTCTCTGCATCTGAGTCCAGGGAATAAAATAATGAGATGTTGGAGCCCTGTTTCCTCAGACTTAGATGACGGTAAGGAAATGTTGGGTCCCAGGGTGTTGTAGGAAGAAAGCATGATGGTGGTAGGACTCTACCTAAGACCGGTGACGGTCTTATGAGATGACGTTCCTGGAGTCCCAGATGAAGGGGCTACATCATGTGAAGATTTGGGAAAGCTTCCTAGGGACTGTACAAGGCATGAGATTCGGTTGTTTAGCCAGTTGGAGATGGCCGGACTGTTATGAGCATAGGGAGAGGACTCAAATAGTAGTTCATATGGTTGATGAAAGGCTGGACCTTAAGGTTGCAATCTTGAATCTAATTTATGTATATGGGTGTTTTGCCTGCATGTACATCTGTGTACCATATGAAGTCTGGTGCCCTCAGAGCTGGATCCCTTGGAGCTGGAGCTAGGGATGGTTGTGAGCTGCCATGTGGCGGGAGAACTCAAGACCAGGTCCTCTGGAAGAGCAGCTGGTACCATTAACCAGTGAGCCACTGCTCCAGCTTGACATTTATTTTAAGTGCTAGGAAAAGTCAGCAAAGAGCTTGGTTTTACTGTTGTTGGAGTTTGTTTTGGTTTGAGACAGTGGCTCAGGCTGCCCTCACGTTAGCAGTCTACCCGACTCAGCCATTAGAAAACGTTAGACATGCGGATCGTGGCTGGGCGTCATCTCGCTCAGTTTGTTCTGCCGCAGCTTTCTAGCATGCCTGCATTATTGAACTTAGACTCTGTGCTACTTATTAGGGCCGGGGCCTCGGTCTCACCTCTAGCATGTGACTGTCTTGCAGGGGACATTCTGGAGAAGGTCAGTGTTTATTGCCCTGTGTTTGACTACGTGCCCCCCGACCTCATTACCCTCTTTATCTCCAACATTGGTGGGAATGCACCGTCCTACATCTACCGCCTGATGAGCGAGCTCTACCATCCTGACGACCACGTCCTCTGACACTGCCTGTCCCAAGCGGAACCAGCTTAGACCCAGAGACACAGTGCTGCTGCTACAGAGGACAGTGGAGTCAGCCTGAACACCTCAGTGTTCCCTGCCTTCCTACTTATCCCCAGTGAGGCATGCGGCCAGGACTGTTCTTACCCTCCGGGGCTTACCTCAACAGTGGGGCTTACCTGTTGATTTTGGGGCCACTTTGTGACCAGGCTGTGTTTGTTTCAGGAACTTCAACCTCTGGCTCTGGGGTGTGTTACACATACCATGACTCTTTGCTGGGTTGCTGTTTGCTCAGAAACAGCTTCCAGACTTTTTCCTAGGCTGTGCCAATAAAAGCTGCTGGAAACTCCCGGGAGTTCTTTTGTTGTGCAGAGCTCTGAATGAACTGAAACAGCAGTGTTTGCATAGAGGGCTGTGATTATGGGGAAAGCCTAATACAGTTAGAGAGGAAAGTACTGTTTCCTCTTGCAGCTCACTGGAAAGGGCACCACACAACTTCTTAGTAACCTACAGTAATGTATGTCTTCAAGAGCATCTTGGAGCTTAAAATATACCATCTTGGGGTCCACTTCTAGATGGCTGCATCAGATCTTGAGAAGGAGGGAAGCGGTTCAAAGCTTCCCTTTTAGAAGAGGATGCAGGCTCATTAATTGGTCTGGAAGGCAGCTTGGAGCCTACACTTATAGAATTACTTGAAACATGGGACACAAGAATGATCAGTGTGGCCCTGTGATGTCACAGCCAGTGTTAGGCAATGGCAGGAAGGTGTTTACCCTGCAACACTGTAGACTGCGGGTGAGGTGTCCTGAACAGCAGTGTCTGGATTGACAGCATTCCAGTTGAAACCATTTTAAAGAGCTGGTTTCCCAGCCTTTGATTTAGTTCTCAATATTAAAGTCTAGAGAGACGATGGAGAGATGGCTCAGTGGTTAAGAAAGTCTGGAGAGACCAGGTGGTGGTGGCACATACCCTTAATCCCAGCACTTAGGAGGCAGAAGCAGGCAGATCTCTTGAGTTCCAGTCTGGTCTACAGAGTGAGTTCCAGGACAGCCAGGGCTACACAGAGAAACCCTGCCTTGAAAAAACAAAACAAAATAAAAAAATTTAGAGAGCAATACATTTAACAAATTCCAATTTCGTGCTTTCCTGAGAACTCAGATCTGGCCATTCCCAATCGCCCAGTGGCGAGTGCAGCAGCCTTCCAAATGGTTGTAGTTGGCTACAGCCTGCTAACATGATTCCATTAGGTTGGAAAGGATGGACCACCTGTTAGAGGTGGGGATACTTGTAAGGAAGTCCATTTTCTAGTCCACTAGGGTGGTGGTGAGGCCAAGCAAACAGTATGCCATGTAACCCTAAAACATCACACAGGCAGGCAGAATCAAAAGTTGGAAGAACATGACTGAGGACCACTGGTGTGAAGTCAACTCCCCCGTGAGATCTTGTCACAAGGGCTCTTGTGCCAGTGTCTGGATGCAAGTAAAGATCTAGGAATCTGCATGTCTAGCCCTGAGTAATTTGGATGGGTGGTTCCATGCCCACACTCTGGTAAACTTGTCAGAAGTAAGTTTTATAAGGGAAGGGCCTTGAGGCTGATACCAATTTGAGAGGTCTCTGCTTCGGGCTTTGGTGGGGGGGTGAGCATAAGATCAAAAACGGGTCTGCCTCAGTTCTAAGAAGAGCCTGACTCACTCACTCAGCCTTCTGTCAATTTCTTCCTAAACAGAAGACCCTGTGCTTTCTTGGGAAGTGGCTTACGTCTGCCAATCACAAGCCATTGCTCCCCCACCCCCAAAGCACCAATTCTAACAGCAATTCACTTGGGTCCAGTTGTGTGGTTTGGAGTAAGAACAGCAGGGAGTCAAGGACTTTAAATCTGGTTTTGGCTTCCAGTGCTTGGGGACACTTTTTATGCATCCCAGTCTCTGTGTCTAAAATTAGCATCAGTGTCCTTCCAGGCAGGACAGAGATGGACGTGGGTGGGACTTTGAGCCCAGAACTGCAGGATGCTGCTTTAGGCTCTACGACCTCAACTAAGTCAACTCCACCAAGCCTCATTTCCCTCCTCTTCTTATTCAAGGAAAGGCTAACCCTGAGGAGAAGCTGCACTCCCTGATGCAGGAGTTCCTGGGACTCATCACCTCCAGCCTGACTGTGTCTGCCTCACAGCCCGGCCTTGCAGGCAGGACTCAGAAAAACACATGTAGCTTGGAGAGGATTATAGAAACGAGATCCCATGATGCAGATGTCTTCCCGAATACACCAAATAAACCTCCAGATAACGAATACAGTTTGTAAAGACACTTGTTCCCACGGTTTCTGTCTTCCAAGTTGGGCAGAGGGCAGGAAAGGCATAATTCTTGGAACTTGAATAAGGAACAGAAACTCAACTTAGCCTCAGAAGTCTGAAAAAAATACTCTCACCAAGAAGAACCAGTGTAAAGTGATCCTCGAAATGCTGGTGCATTAGTCTTGATTACAAAGCCTGCTGCCAAATGGCTCTATTGCTCTGCTACCTTTCCATACATACACCATGTTACATCAGACCCACTTAGCCATGAATACTAAAAGGCCCTATCCTGCCTATCTGACCTCTCAGAAACTACTTATGTATGGTGGCCTTGGTGAGTTGGCTAATGGCACTTGGTGCCAAGTCTGCCAGAAAGATGGGACTGACTCCCACAGTTCTTCTACATGCATGTGCACATTTAGAATTAAGACCTGCCCAGGAAAGGTAAATTTATGGTGAATAAGTGAACACCTGACCAGGTCCATAAAATTCATAACACATAGATGCCTGCAGGTTAAGGAAAGAGAATGCAAAGATGGATAAAGAGAACTAATCAGGGAACAGTGACTCACTCCAGTATTCCCACAACACTCCAGAAGCTGAGGCAGGAGAATTGCAAGTTTGAGGCAGTGTGGGCCATATAAAAAATTAAGCCTTGTCTCAAAATTGCAAACCAGGCCAAGCATGGTGACCCAGGCCTTTGATCTCAGCTCTCAGGAAAAAGCTCACAGAGACAGTAGGATCTCTGTGAGTTTGAGGCCAGCCTGCTTTATAGTGAACTCTAGGACAGTCAGGACTGCTTAGAGAAACCTTGTCTCAAAACAACAAAAATGCAAAGCAGGGGCTGGAGAGTTGGCTCAGTGGTCATACGTGGCCTCTGAGGACACCAGGCATGCATGCAGTGCACAAACATTACAGACCAAAACACTCATATACATAAAATAACACAAGAAACCTAAAGGAATATTTTTCTTTTTCTTGTTTTTTTTTTAAGACAGTTTCTCTATGTAGCCCTGGTTGTCCTGGAACTAACTCTATAGCCCAGGCTGACCTTGAACTCACAGAAATCCACCTACCTCTGCCCCACAAGTGCTAGGATTAAAGGTGTGCACCACCAAGCCTGGTAAAGAATTTTTTTAGAAACGCAAGCCAAATCAAAAGATAATAGCAGTATCTAGCTCCAAACTGCTTTTTATCAGTAGACATTCCTTGCTTTGGAAATAAGCAGTGGTGAGTTGTAAGGCTAACTTCAAGTGAGGCTGGCCAAGCTCTTTAGATTGCTGCTGGGGTGCTGGCTTTCTGCTCAGCATTCCAGCTGATGGGTTAGCCAGTCCCAGGTTGGTCAGGCGATGGATGAGGAGGAGACACTAAGGAATGGGCATAGGGTAAAAGTGCCCCAAGGACTTGAGAAAGGCAGGGGGCGTTGATTAACTCTTTTTTTGGTGGGGTTATTAGGTAAAGAGATCATAAAAAGGGGGAAGGGGGGAGACCAGCCTCTGGAGACAGGAGCAACAGGAGAAGAGGAAAGGGGGAGAGTTGATGACCTTTTTAACCCCCACCTGATGCAATGCTTACACCCATTTTCTAAAAGTATTTAGTGAATAGAAGGAATAAGGATGAAGGGTGTATCTGGTGCAGAATAACCAGTTTTAGTTTCTCTAGACTTCCTTCTCTCCCTCTCGTTCTGTCCCTCCCTGCAGACCATCTCATAGTCAAGTACAGTGGCAAATGTACTAGTCAGTTCTCTCTGTAAGCCTTTTAGTGTGGTCGTTTCTTTGTAATACATGATCCTGCTGCCTCAATCTACCAAGTACTGGGATTTCAGGTGTGTAGCACCATTTCTCTTAAAATGTATTTTTGTGTATGTATATGTAAGTGTGACATGTTTGGGAAGGCACCTTTGTGCTCCAGTGAAGAATGTATAGCTGGCTGTCCGAGGACCACCTCAGGTGTCCTTATATCCCCTCGTTTGACCTGTAAACTCTGGGGTAGGTGGCCTTCAAGCTTTTAGGGAGTTCTCCTGTCTCCACCTCCCAACTCAGCCTAACCTGGCTGGAATATAGACACACCCTGTGCCAGGCTTCTGTATGGGACCCAGGGATCTGAATTCATTGTTAAGCCTGGGTAGTAAATGCTTTTACACTGGGCCTTCCTTCTCCCCCGACCCCATTCTGGGTTCTGATGGGAGGAGAAAAGGCAGTCTGGGTTTTTGTTTCAGAACAGCCCTTCAGACGAGGCGCTACCGTGCCAGGGCCTTCTGGGAACTGCCGAGCTGCAACTGCTCTCAACTTGCCGTGGCTTCCTCAGGCCCAGATCCTAGAATTTTGGCCTTGGGCACCCATGATTTTTCTCACTGTCTGTGTTGCCCCTCTCCCTGCCCCGCTAGAAGCTCTTCACTATTCCTGTGCTCCGGCTCCCCCCCCCCCCCCCCTCCCGCCCCACGTTTAGCTTACTCTTGGCTTTGGCTCTGGCTTTTCTGGTGCTAGCTCCTGGTTTTTTTTGTTTTTTTTTTTTTTTTGGTTTTTCGAGACAGGGGCTAGCTCCTGTTATTAACCAGAGCATTTTGTTTGTTTAAGACTTATTTATTTTACAGCCTGGAGAGATGGCCCAGTGGTTAAGTGCACTGACTGCTCTTTCAGAGGACCTGAGTTCAATTCCCTGCACCCAGATGGTGGCTCACCACTGTCTAATTCTAGTTCCAGGGGACCATACACCCATGGCAAAGCGCCAATGCAAATAAAAAAATTGTTTACTTTATGAGTGTTTTGCCTGTATGTATGTCTGTGTGCCATGTGTGTGTGTGGTGCCCAGGGAGGTCAGATATGGAGTCTGCTACTCTGGAACTGGAGTCACAGATGGTTGTGAGCCATCTTGTGGGTGTTGGTCATCAAACCCAGATCCTCTGCAAGAGCAAGTGCTCTTAGCTGAGCTGTCTCTCCAGCTACTCCTACCTACAGTCTTAATTCTCACAGTAGGTCTAGCATCTCCTCTCAACCCAGCAACAGAGCACTGGCTGACATTCAGTGATCCATCTGTCCTCAGCTGTCTTGTCCCTCTCCCCGGTTAGCACTGGATCTCTTGAAGTTAGAGGCAGCCATATGCACCTTTATTTCTCAGTAAATGTTGATGAACAGTGCTGAGATGGAACTCTCACAAATGGTTACATTTCATAACTCTTACTCTGAAGTTACCAACACCTTTACCAACAAAATATCATAAAGGTGAACCAACTAATACATTAGTTTGACAAACTAATAAATTAAAAATATATTACATGGGGCTGGAGAAATGTTCAGCAGTTAAGAATGCTTACTATTCTGCAGAGGACCCAGGCTCTGTTCCCAGCACCCACATGGTGGTTCATAACTGCCTGTAACCTCAGTACCATGATCTATGCCCTCTTGTGGTCTCTGCAGGCACCTACACACATATGATGCACATAAGCTCATACAAGCACACACATGCACACAAAAAAATAGATCTTTAAAAATATATTAACAGCCGGGCGTTGGTGGTGCATGCCTTTAATCCCAGCATTCGGGAGGCAGAGGCAGGAGGATCTCTGTGAGTTCGAGGCCAGCCTGGTCTACTGAGTGAGTTCCAGGACAGCCTTCAAAACAATACAGAGAAACCCTGCCTCAAAAAAACAAAAATATTAACATGGGGCAGACCCTTAAAAGCCTTTCAATACTGGGTGTGGTGGTGCACACCTTTAATCCCAGCACTCCAAAGGTAGAGACAAGAAGATGTCTGTGAATTAGAGGTCAGCCTGGTCTACGTAGCAAGTTCTATGGCAGCTAGGACTAAATAGAGACCTGGTCTCAAAAAAGCAAAATCTTAAAAGTACCATTTTAGTGTCAGAAATTACTACCATAGGCCAATGAGATGGCTGAAGCTGGTAAGGACTCTTGTTCCCAAGCCTGGACCAGAGAACTGACTCCCCAAGTCATCCTCTGGTCTCCAGACACACACACCAGGGTCCCATGTGTGTACACACAGAGAAGCACACTCATAAACAAATGTTTTTAAAAAGTACTCACATATATTAAGTGTGTCTTTGTTCTTATGGTCCTCGAGTGTAAAAGGACAAAATAAAACCTTAATAGGCAATAAATATAATCTACTAGGTTTTTTTGGCTAATAAGTGTTTTTTCGCTGATGTATGCAATAAGCTTATAAATTATTAGCAGAAGGTAATTATTTCCTTGACTAAATCAGGCTTGTCGGGAAGACATAATTCATGGAAAACCTCTTCTGATTCTCCAGTACTCTCAGGAAAAGAGGAGTTGGCAGTCACGTAGAAGGACTCTTTTGGAAGCTGCCCCACCATTCTGTCAAGAAGTGCTATCACTCTTTTGAAATCCCATGAACTAACTGGTCTGACATAAAAGAAGTTTTTCAAATTCTTGGAAGAGCAGGCAATGGTGATTCATGCCTTGAGAGGTAAAGACAAAGACAGGGGTTCAAAGGTCATCCTCGGCTACATTGAGTTACTGGACAGCCATACAGGGGACTCTGTTCCCTATCCCTTTTCCTCCCCACCAAAATATTCTGGAACAGCTGTTCTGGGACAGTACTACAGAGGCTAAAGCCACACCTCCCCACTGAACATCGGCAAGATGCTCCAAGAATATGAAACACCCATTTGTACAGTTCTGGGGAGGAAGGCTGCCTTAGACAGTACTGCCTATTCTTCCTGCTTCCAATGATGAAGCTATTAGGATCAGCAGGAAAATGAGCGCTGGCTCCTCTTGAACATGCCTCGAGGCCCATGCTCATGAAGGCATCACTTTCATCCCTAAGGTTCACTCCAAGGCTGCTGGCAAACACACTGTCTCCCATGAGTACACATTTGTTTTCTCCATTCACTAAATAGAGAGTCATTTCATTGATAGAAAGGCCAGTGTGAGCAGGAAGCTCGGAAGCTGCCGAGAGCTCCTCCTCGAGACATCTTGTTATTACACAGCATCAAGCGAAACACTTGCAGTAAACATTACCAGCTGGATTTTCTGCACACACATTCCCCCACTATCATTTAGTCAACTGAGTCTTATTAACCACAAATAATTTAAAGAGCAGGGAAGACACAAATTAAAAGAAGGATAACAAGCATTTTCAGGGAGATCAGTCCTGGTCCCAAGTGAAATTCTAAGGCTGTTAGGCATAATGAAACCAAACCCGCACACAGTGAGAAAAGGGGCCAAAGAACCCCCGTCTCCTGCAAACCATCAGTGTGCAGCACACTGCGTCAGGATGAAATAAATGCTGCATTTTGACATAATAATTACTTTCACAAAAACATTTAATAAAGTACAAAATTCATTTTCAAAAACAAATAGTGTTTTTTTTAACATTTTACTGGTTTAGAATATGAACATTCATTTCTGGTTTTAAAAAATAGTAAGAATATTTAAAAAAAACTCTGTAAATTTTCTTGCCAGGTGATGGTGGCGCACACCTTTAATCCCAGCACTTGGAAGACAGAGGCAGCAGATCTCTGAGTTTGAAGCCAACTGGTCTATAGACAAGTCCAGGATGGCCAGGGCTACACAGAGAATTATAAAACTTTCTCTATTCTATCTTGTGTTTCTCTTTGCTGATAGTTTATTTATTTATTTATTTATTTTGGTTTTTCGAGACAGGGTTTCTCTGTATTGTTTTGGAGGCTGTCCTGGAACTCACTCTGTAGACCAGGCTAGCCTCGAACTCACAGAAATCCGCCTACCTCTGCCTCCCGAGTGCTGGGATTAAAGGCGTGTGCCACCACCGCCCGGCTGATAGTTTATTTATTTTGAGAAAGGGTCTTGCTCTAAGGTAGTCTAGACTAGTACTGACCTTGCCAGCCTTCTGCCTCAGTCTTCCAAGTACTGGGATTACAGGTATATGTCACTACACCCACCTATTAATAATTTTTTCTTCTTGCCACTAATAATTTCTAGTCCCTAAAATAATTCACTGAAGTCTTGCTGGGAGACATCAGGTAATATTTCCATAGAGAGGATAAGCACCACAACCTAGCAAAGAATGTAGAGAAGCAGGGAGTGAAGGTGAGAGGACTAAAGGGGGAGGGGGAAGGGGGGAGGAGGGCGCTGGGCCAGAGGCTTTGGGAAAAGCAGACCAGCCTTCGCCATTTAGCATCTTCTCACACAATGTAAATGGAGAGGCTGGGAAAACTGCTCAAAAACAACAGCTACCCTCTCAAACACAAGCCAACTACCAATTAGAAAATCGTTACCATTTTATCACTAAATAAGCTCACAAAAGACAGGTATCATAGGGCAAACCCCTGTGTCCATGGATGCAGAGGAATGGACCGTCCTTCGGTTGAGTGCATCTGCTCCAAGAGACTGATGTGCCAACCACTCAGGTCAGGCTGACCCTCTCACTGCTGCAGTGCCGGGCGCTCTGCGTGGAGGCACACCACTCCCCTGACTCCTTGCAGATCCCTAGCTTGTCTTCATCGGGTTCACAGGAGGCATGGACAGTGGCAGGCTCTGCCTTGTTATCACGGCCTTCTGCTCTTCCAAAGAGATGCCAGGCACGGGCCATTTTGCGAAGTTTAGCAATATTGGGTTTAACCTATGAGAAGAAAGAGAATAACTATAATTAACAATAGGAAAAGCTGGTGTCATAAAAGATTTATTTATATGTTTATTTTTAAGTATTTCAAAGTCTGGCTCCCCAAATGTGTTTAAATTTCTCCTTTCTGGACCGATAATTAAACTAAGTCTGGATTCTTAACTCCTCAGTAGTGGGGATGGGATTTCTTGAAGAGGTGGGTTTTGTGGAGGGGTAGTGGGACTGTTCTTCCTGTATATATGTCTGTGCAACACATATGTGCATGCCTTGTGCCTAAAGAATCCAGAAGGTGTCAGGTCTCTTGAAACCAAAGTTGTTGACAGTTGTGAGCTGTCATGTGGGTGCTGGGAATCAAACCTGGATCCTCTGGAAGTGTGGCCAGTGCTCTTAACCACTGAACCATCTTTCCAACCCCATAAGATAAAGAGTTTTAGTGTAGTAAAATCAATTGGATAAGTCAGGGAATAGTACTTGAAATCTCTACACAAGAAAAGCTTTACCGCCACTAGCGAGAAAGAGAAGCAGAAGAAAGGGCACTGGAAAGCAGCAGTGTCCCACGTACACACGCACTTCCTGGGTTAAGAATATTGACCCCTCTTCCAGAGCGCATAGGTTTAATTACCAACAGCCATATGGCCTCTGTGGGCAACACACACACACACACACACACACACACACACACACACACACACACACACACACACACACACACACACACACACGGTGCATAAACACACACACAGGCAAGACATCCACACACACATAAAGAAAAGAAAAATAGATTAAAACAAGAATAGAAAGTGTTCTGAATTGAAGGGCTCTGTGAACCTACTCTATTATCCACATATCATTGTTCATGTGAGCTCACACCACAGCTCAGAGCCATGCACAACAGAGCTTGCCAAAGACTGGCTCCCTGCCAAATGATGCAACACAAGAGATGGTTTGAGACAGCTAGCTTCACCTGCCTGTCTCCATCCCAGCCACACCTGCAAGGGACGGGACGTCTTGGCTATGTCCCAACAGCTGTGAGTTCAAATCGCTGGAGCTGGCAGGCAACTGATGATCAGGATATATGTGCAATGCGAAGTTTAAAATCCAGGCCAGGCAGTGGTGGCGCACACCTTTTATCCCAGAACTCGGGAGGTAGAGGTGGATGGATCTCTGTGAGTTCAAGTCCAGCCTGGTCTACAAGAGCTAGTTCCAGGACAGCCTCCAAAGCCACAGGGAAACCCTGTCTCAAAAACAAACAAAACAAACAAACAAAGAAACCAAAAACCCAGGAAGCCATCATAGAGATCATCTGGCACTTTAGTCTAAGATTCACTTCAAAAGTGACTGAAAGATCAAGTGTGTGGTTTAAGTAAAACTTTCAATGCATATTTTTTAAATGCTTCTGTTTTGGGGAGGATAAAGGAGAATTACAGGGGGTTGGAGAGATGGCTTAGCAGTTAAGAGCACTAACTGCTCTTCCAGAGGACACAGGTTCAATTCCCACCACCCACATGGCAGCTCACAATTGTAACTCCAAGATAAGACACCCTCACATGGACATACATGCAGGCAAAACACCAATTAAAATAAAATGAAAATAAATTTTAACAAAGGATTATAATTGGTCTTTCTCCAGCTATCTGCCATGGTGGAGGGATAAAAGGCCCGAGCTAATAGGTTTCGCTCGTTAAACAACTACAATAAAAGACTCTCTGGATCTGGGCATTGGTGGTGTACACCTTTAATCCCAGCACTCGGGAGGCAGAAGCAGGCGGATCTCTGTAAGTTCGAGGCTAGCCTGGTCTACAGAGCAAGTTCCAGAACAATACAGAGATACCCTGTCTTGAAAAACCAAAAAAAAAAAAAAAAGGATTAAGATGAACTTTGTTCCTTCCTAATTCTCTAGGTCTATACGGGCTGGCTTTTGTTAACTTTACATAAGCTAGAGTCTCCTGAGAAAAAGAGAAGCCTCATTTGAGAAAATGCCTCCATCAGCTTGGCCAGCAGGCAAGTCTGTAAAGCTTTTTCTTGACTGATAATTGGTGTGGGAGGGTCCAGCCCACTGTGGGTGGTACCACCCTGGGGCAGATCGCCTTGGGGAGTGTGAGGAAACAGGTGAAGGCGCCATGGAGAGCCAGCCTGTCATAGCACTCCCCTCGGTCTCTGCTTCAGTTCCTGCCAGGTTCCTATCCTGCTTGAGTTCCTGACTTATAATTAGGATGTATGAACCAAATAAACCCTTTCCTCCACCAAGTATGTTTGGTTTGGTTTTATCACAGCAACAGAAAGCAAGCTAGGGCCGGGTCATTACTGTACCTGCTTTTCCTGCTCCAAGTGGTCCAGGTCAGCTAAGGGCAGCATTGAAGGTCTCCCGTGAGCACACTGGAAAGGCAGCTGACACAAAGACAGAGCTTCGATGAGGCGATGGCTCTCCTCTAGGCTCAGGCGATCATTAAACTTAATGGCCCCTAAATGGAAGAGACACCAGAAAGTCACAGTGTGCATGGTGAGAACCAATGTCGACCTTGGGTCAGAACTGGCACCTGAGGTCATGGAGTAGACTAAGGCCTCAGCTCCCACATGGGTGTGTCCCTCTGATCTCTCGGGAGGGAGGCATTCCTTAGCTGTGAGGGCCTTCCTCGCAGGTTTTCTTTCTCAAAGACATAAGAACTGTAGGGAGCTTGTAAGTTGTAGTTTCCTTCTGGCCACAAAGTGAACTCTGATTTCTCATAACGTCTATTTTATCCCCCCTTCTTTTGGTTTTCCCAACAGTCTTCCTGATCTAAACCTTCATAACTTATCTTTATTCTATGATCAGTCGCTCACTCAAATGTCTGCTTTGTATTAGGAGCCTTTCAGACAGTGCCTCCACCCTACGGCTCCTGTGCTCTCACGCGTAAGACAACACGAGACAATCACTACAGAGTAATTTATCAGCGCCGTGAAACACAGGTAGGAATACGTAAAGCAAGGCCAACCGGGTTTACGAGGTCAGGCAGCTCTCGGTAAAATACAGCCGAGATGTTGGGCTAAGAAGACATGATCTGGCCGGGCGTTGGTGGCGCACGCCTTTAATCCCAGCACTTGGGAGGCAGAGGCAGGTGGATCTCTGTGAGTTCGAGGCCAGCAAGTTCCAGGACAGCCTCCAAAGCCACAGAGAAACCCTGTCTCGAAAAACCAAAACAACAACAACAAAAAAGACATGATCTGTTGGAGAAGGAGCAGAAAGGTATTTCAGGTTCAGGAAAGGCCAATGTAAGGGTGTCAAGACACTTTTTTTCGATCCACCTGCTCCAGGTTCCCACTGGGAGTGCCTGTGGGGGGCGGGGCCTGTGCGAGGACCCTGTACCACGCCCAGGAGGTGCAGTGTGCACCTCTGCTGCTTTCTGTGCATGGTTTGCAGGAAAGATTTAGACAGCACAACAGGGGCAAGTCATGACGAAGAGATCTACTGCAAATCCTGCTACGAAAGAAGTATGGATCAAAAGGCCATGGTTACAGCCAGGGTGCTGGCACGCTCAACATGGACCGTGGTGAGAGGCTGGGCATCAAGCCAAAGGGTGCTCACGGGCCTACAACAAATCCAAACACTTTGAAATGTACCCCGAAATATGGAGGTGATGAGAAGTGTTCCAGGTGTGGGGGTTGTCTATGCCGCCGAGAAGATAATCGGAGCTGGAAAGCCCTGGCACAAAACCCGCTTCCGACGTGCCAAGTGTGGGAAGTCTTAAATCTACAACTCTGACGGAGAAAGAAGGTGAAATCTATTGTAAAGGGCGCTACACAAAGAACTTTGGGTGCAAGGGATCTGGCTATGGTCAAGGAGCAGGGACCCTTGTTCGTGCTCAGTGATGGTGTAAACCCAGATTGAAGCACCGCACACAGGACTGTCACTACCAAACGCAGACGATCTGACGGCACTCCCTACTGTGACACTCGACCAGCATTCGGCACTGTGCGGCACACCTCTACCTGCGCATGCGGGCTGGACAAGACGGCACTGCGCTCACTCGCTTTTCACTAGCATTTAAGGGCATTTCTTTTACCCTGGAAATAAAGTTTCAGCTTGATTTGGGGGAAAAAAAGGTTGTCAGGACACAGGAGGGACAAGACCAAAGAGAGGTGGAGGTGTAAAGAACACAATGGAAGCCGGGCGTTGGTGGCGCACGCCTTTAATCCCAGCACTTGTGAGGCAGAGGCAGGTGGATCTCTGTGAGTTCGAGGCCAGCCTGGTCTACAGAGCAAGTTCCAGGACAGCCTCCAAAAGAAAAGAACACACTGGAGCTCAAGAGGGAGGCGGGGGGTCAAAGCACGGAGAACCCAGTAAGCTGTGGGCTACGGCTTTTGGCAAGTATGGTAGGAGATACCGGTGATCCTAGAGCTTTGGAGAGAGACAGGAGGATCAAGAATTTAAGATTATCTCCAGCTACATATTAAGAGATGAAATAAATAAATAAATACACACATACATACATACATAGCTGGACAGTGGTGGCACATGTCTTTAATCCAACACTTGGGAGGCAGAGGCAGGTGGATCTCTGTGAGTTCGAGGCCAGCCTGGTCTACAGATCGAGTTCTAGGACAGCCAGAGCTGTTACAGAGAAATCCTGTCTCAAGCCAAAAATAAGCATATAGTAAATACATACATACATAAAATACTTTTATACCAAGAGTGTTAATAAATGTCAGTGTATACCCAGGTAGAAGAATGACACGCTTAAAGGCATGCTTCAGAAAGATTTGCCTGACTCGGCATGGTCGCACACATCTGTAATTCCAGCACTTGGGAGACTGAGGCAGGAGGATTGCTACAAGTTATAGGTTGGCCTACTCTACATAAGTAGTTTTAGGACAGCCTGGAGTACAAATAAAGACCCTGCCTGGAACAAAACAAAATCATAACGGGGACTCCTGTGGGTCTAAGAGAACAGAAGGGATGTGGGGGCTGGGTGGGGCAAGAAGGAGGCAGTGGAGACAGACTAGGGCAGACTGCAATCTGGTGATGTAGGGCATTCGAGCAGACCGGAGATTGGCAGCTAAGTCAGGAGAGGCAGAGGAGAGGAGACTGGAAGGAAAGGAACAAAGTGTGGGCGTCAGTGGTCAACTGACAGCTGTAGGGGGTCCCAAAGCTGCCACAGACCGTGAGGTCTGCAATGCCTCTACTCACCACATCCCTTACTCAAGACCCCCGCCAGACCTAACGCATCTGGAGCAGCTCTAAAGGTTTCTCTGGAACCTTCTAAGCGTCTGGTCTTTATTTCCAGCCTAACTTTTCGGTAATCTTGGCTGCTTCTCAGGAGAGGAATTTACTCCTGGCCTTTGTGGCTCTGCCAAGGCTGCTTCCTCACGCTGTGGCGAGCCCTGGCTCACTGGGCCTGACTCCGAGCATTCCCTTTAGGGCCCACTCCTTGGCTTTGTCAGTCAGTCTGCACCCATGCTGGGGTTGTACTTTGAAAAAGTAATTTTACTGTAGATTTGGTTTCCTGACCTAAACCACACTCTGTAAAGGTTAGTAGATACTGCATTTGCTGCCTCTATAGTCACTGCTCGCGCTCTCTGTCAGTGCTCTCCACACCCAGGACTGAGCTGATGTGCAGGCTCTTACCGTGGCAGGCCTGGGAGGCCAACACCTTCTGGACAGTCAGCGGCAATGTCCCCTGGATGACTCCTGTGGTCTGGAGCAGCTACATTATTAACAAAAGGAAAATGAGATCACCAAGCCTTTTGTGTGCAGCACTTCAGTGTGACACCCCCAAATAAGAGAGGAGCTTACCTCCGCTTGTTCTCGAATAAATTCCTATAAAGCCAAAGGAAGACAGGCATGAATATACTCTTCTATTGTACTTGTTCTTTTACTATTTAAGACCATCAGTGACACAGGAAACTGTCCCAAAAACTGAGAAATGTGATGACATGAAGTCAAAAATGTCTGCACAACAGAGGGGACAGAAAGCCTACAGTGTGAGGGAAAAATCTTTGCCACCAATATAAGAGTTAACATTTAGAATATACAAAGAACAGCAAATTTGGGGCTTCATGGTGGTGGTGAACGCCTTTAATCCCAGCACTTGGGAGGCAGAGGCAGGTTAATCTCATTGAGTTTGAGGACAGCCTGGTCTACAGAGGGAGTTCCAGGACAGCTAAGGCTACACAGGGAAACCCTGTCTCAGACAAAAGAAATGTAGCAATGACTGTCAATTGCTAGGATTCACAAAATCACCTCAACACTCAACTGCTCCAACTTCTTCCAAAATCAACGAATCCTCCCATCAGCCCAACTTAATGTAATCAAATTTTCTCAAACTACATAAGCTTTGTTTCAGTTTGAAGTAAACTTTAAAGTAGTCTTTGAAGTCACTTCAGGAGTTTTTATTATGATTTTCTGGTTAAAACTTTAGGTATTGAATTACTGTAAGATTCTCAAAGATCCTATCTTTTGGATTTGACACAATTTGAATCCAAATTTGACTCCAAATTTAGAGCAGGAGTCTGAGAAGAAAGGAGCTGTATGGGCAGAAAAGACATCTGCTGAACACAGAGTCAGAGCCGAGGCTGTCACCAATAGGCAAGGTGGAAAGGGAGATGGCAGAGGCTGCAACGGGGAGTGCCTCTTGCTCTCCAGGGTCTTCCTTCCATCTTAGAACAAACGTTCCGCAGCCCTCTGTCCTGCACATGCGAACTCAAGCACTGCCAACCTCCAGCCACCACCCCATCTCCGTCCGCATGCAACCAGAGGCTTTGGTGTCTTTTCCTCAAGTGCTACAGATGGACGGAAACCTAGGCTTTGTGTATGTTAGGCAAGCACTCTACCACTGACCTACTCCTCAGCCTTTGTTGTCGTTGTTTGTTTGAGAGAGAGAGAGAGAGAGAGAGAGAGAGAGAGAGAGAGAGAGAGAGAGAGAGAGAGAGAGAGAGAGAGAGGAGAGAGGGAGACAGACAGACAGAGGATTGTCCAAGAAACTCAGGGTAGTTGGCCTAGAATTATGTAGTTCATGCTAGTTTCGAGCTTGTAATCCCCCTGCCTCAGCCTCCTAAGTGCTGGAATTGCAGGTTTGTGCAAGAGTTAGCAGGCCTCATTCCTGACCCACTGTGCTCCGTCATCTGTCCATTCTATCCCAATGGGATGACTGCGATCAACCAAGTCGTCACCAAGCCAAGTGCTCATAGTTTTCTTCCTGGCCACGGTTAACTATGTCCTCTTGCTTACAGCTGTCAGTTGAGACAATCCCCCTCTCCTGGGCTCTTCTCAGTATCTCCCTTGGCATCCCTCCCTGGCCTTCCTTCCATAGCCTCAGAGCTGTGCTCTACAGGCTCGGCCTTCGCTCCCTCCCTCCCTCTTCTTCCTCGTCAGTCTCCTTGTCTCCTGGCCCTTCCTCACCTTCCGACATCACAAACGTGCATGCTGCTATCGCCAACAGAGCCGCACAACCCAGATTCGTTTCTAGACAGGGAGAGCGGCAGTCTGCTAGTCCCCTGGCCACCTGCACCTGAAGGCACTGAGTCTGCCCTGAGGTCACAATCACCCCCAGCAAGCGTACTGCCGTCATTGCCTTCCTTCCCAGCAGCAGCTGTCCTCATCCAACTACGACTCTTAGGGTCACAGAAACGTATCTCTTCTCCTTTATTCCTTCCTGTGCCTTTTGCATCAAATCTCCCGTGTTTCCCTCCCATCTAGTTGTCAAACCTGTCCCTCCTTCCCATTCCCACTACCACTGACTTAAGTCAAATCATATGGCAACCAGTACAATAGTATTAACTTCTCATTTTGTTTCCAACCTTTCTCAAACCTGCCCATGTATCCTAACCTAGTCTATCTTCTAATATTTGTGCATTGTTTTCTTACATTATTTACATGTATATTCATGTGCGCATTCCTGCGTGCATGTACACATGCCATCGTGTGTACTTGGAGGTCAGCGGATAGACTGAGGGAGTTTGTATTCCCATTCTACCATGTAGGTCCTGAGGATCGAACTCAGATCTGGCTGCAGCAGCTTCACCTGCTGGGTCATCTGGCTGTCTGCGAGTGTTTTGCCTAAGTGTATAGAAGTGCATCACGTGTGTGCCTGATGCTCATGAAAGCCAGAGACGGGCCCTGGCGGCCCTGGAACTGAGTTATGGATGGTTGTGAGCCAATACACAGGTGCTGAGAACAGAACCTGAGTCCTCTCCAAGAGCAGCAAGTGTTCTTAACCTCTAAGCCATCTCTCCACCCCCACCCCCATTTGGGACAACGTCTCACTGTGAAACCTTAGTGAGCTTTAAACTGCTTCTCCTTAGCCTCTGAGTGCTGAGACGACCAGCAGGTGCCACATGTAACGCTCTCTGTAACTTCTAAGCTCACACCCCTCTCACTGTACTGGAACTGTCTCCACCCTCCTCACCATGAGCTAACTCATCTTTGAATGTCCAGCACCCGGCACACTGACCGTAACAAGCGTGTGTTGACTCAAGGTGAACACTAAGTCAGAGGCACTCAGCTACTTCCCAGGCACGGAAGAGACAGCTCACCTCCACGATACTCTTTGTCACCGTACATCTTCCTCTTCGAAGTTCACTGGCTTCTCTTTCTACAAAGCAGAGTGGCACTTTTCCCACAAGGATCAAAGAATCACTAGCATCTGGAAAGATCAATTCCAGTCCCAGATCTTCTAAATGTTTGTGGTAAGACCTAAGGAGACAGCCCCAGATGTAAAAGCATGACCTCACCACTTCAGCGCTGGTTCCAAAAACCTGATAGTTTTCAAAAGCGCCCATGACCTTTGGAAGTTGTATTGTTTTCCTTATGCTTATATGTGTTTAGGATTTTATTATCAGATTTCCTTTTCAATTACAGTAATTCTCATTCACAGCTACACTTTCTAAGAATTCAGTTACTTGTGGTTGACTGTGATCCAAAAACATAAATGGAAAATTCCAGAAGTAAACTTTTTTCTTTCTTTACTTTGGGGACTGAACTGGTGTCTTGCACAGGCTAAGCATATGCACTCCCAGCCATAAAGTTTAAATTACATGCTGCTCTGAGAAGTCTGACAAAATCTCAAGCTGTCCCACTGAGGCACCCTATTGTCCGGCATAGCCACTGTACATGCCACACACTGTTAGTCACTTAGCTATCAGACGACCATTCCAGTATCAGCTTTTTAAAAAAAGATTTATCTGTTATATGTGGATCTCATATGTATGGACGTTAGCTTGCACGTGTGTATACCACATGCTTGCCTAGACCTGCAGAGTCCAGAAGAGGGCATGATATCCTCTGGTACTGGCGTTACAGTCGGTTGTGAGAGTTCTTGTGGTTGCTTGGACCCAAACCTGGGTTTTCTGCAAAAGCAGCAAGTACTCTTAAGCACTGAACATCTCTCCAGTCTAGTACTGCAGTTTTTATGCTCAAGTATTCTGTAATGTCCCCAAAACACATTAGTAGTGATGCAAAGAAGGCAGCAAAGCATGGAATGATGAGGACAGCCTGACCATGGGACGTGGCAATGCTGCAGGCAGCAGGTTAGCTGTGGTAGAGGGTGGTGATCTACCGGGAAGCAACACATACACAGGGCTCGGGAGAGGCGTTTTCAGGCATCTGCTGAAGTCCTGTAATAAACCCACACATATGAGGGAGAACTACTGTATAGTGACCCTTTTCCTTCTGTCTTTCTGGTGAGAGAACCAATCTGCTCCTAAATCTTACTCCTAAGTTTTCATTTTCCACCAAAGAACTAACTTACTGCATTTAAAGAAATGTGGCTCAAAGAGAAGCTCTGAAAATGTCCTCAATCATGAGAGAGAGAGGTAATTAACAGCCCCAAGAACTGAGAAGTCTGACTGGGGGTGTGCTGGCAGCAGTAAACAAGTGAATTATGCTCTGGGGGAAAAGCTGCATTGGCAGCAGAGAACATTCAAACCTGAAATGAACTGAGTCTTTTCATTTTCAATAACTGACACTGCTCACAAGTGGCAAAATGACCGATCATCTTGTGACTTGCCCCAGGACTTGCCCCACCCTGGCATCGCAGGGTTGGCTTCTTCCTAATAAGACTATGGAAATGAAGAATCTAGAGTGAACCAAGACACAGAATGGAAGCAATTACTACCCTGACTTTGCTCTCAGAAACAGCACAGCATAAACACTTGGCGTTCCAAGAAATGAGAAAAGGGTTCTAAGCCAACTGCTGGAAAAAATTATCAGGGAAATTCTATCCTATACTCAATAGCTATGCTATAGTGGGAAGAATGACATTTGGGGTCAGCAGACAGACTTCGAGTGCCCGCTCCACAGCTAACTGTTATGACCCACTTTTGTCTCAGTTTCCTTTTCTGAAAAAGATGCAATTTTTATGCAGAAACCTCAACAAGTTATCATAAATCTTTATACTACCAGCATCGTGTCCTCGAGGTGTTACTAACCGCAAGAGTCTCCTTTGCTCCTTTGGTACTGTGATGGCTAGAGGAGGAATTATCGTGGAAGACAGTAATTTTTTCCGACCACAGCTTTGTGGAGGCTGCTTCTCATAGGAGTCTATTGGAAAGAAATGAATGAGAAAAGGATGCTGGGTGAGGTATGGCCACAGTAAAAGTTCTCTCGAACTAAGTAATGTGTTCAGCGTCCAGGTCTACAATCTGAATTCTAGTAGTAAACTAAGGGAAGCCAGACATTTCAACCATTTTAGCAGTTTTTCAAAATAATAAAGAGAAGCCTAGGGGCTGGAGAGATGGCTCAGAGGTTAAGAGCACTGGCTGCTCTTCCAGAGGACCCGAGTTCAATTCCCAGCAACCACATGGTGGCTCACAACTATCTATAATGAGATCTGGTGCCCTCTCTTGGTGCACAGGAATACATGCAGGCAAAAGGCTGTATACATAAGATTTATTTAAATCTTAAAAAAAAAAAAAAACAGAAAGAGAAAACCAAACTCTTACATCCCAATGAACAAGGCAGTGTTCCTATAGTTAATATGTGTGGTATCAATACAGAGGTACATATGTGGCATAATTTCTATAAGTCAAATCAAGAGGGCTTCTTGGTTCCTTCAGAAAGGTTTCTCAGTCTCTGAAAAGAATTTGCCAGTATTATTATTCTCAAATTGTGCAGATTCTATACAGTAATATGGGTGTGAATTTTTAAAATTATCTTTTTCTTTTTTTTTTGGTTTTTTGAGACAGGGTTTCTCTGTATTGTTTTGTAGGCTGTCCTGGAACTCGCTCTGTAGACCAGCCTGGTCTTGAACTCACAGAGATCCGCCTGCCTCTGCCTCCCGAGTGCTGGGATTAAAGGCGTGTGCCACCAACGCCCGGCTAAAATTATCATTATTTAATTTAAAAATACTTATGTGTATGGGTGTTTTGCCTGAAGGTGTGTCTACGAACCACATGTGTGCTGGGTGCCCACAGAGCCAGCAGAGAGCATTGGAGTCTGAGGTACTGGAGTTACAGATAGTTGTGAGCTGTCATGTTGGAGCTGGGAACTAAATCTGGATCCTCTGCAAAAGCAGCCAGTGCTTTAACTTCTGAGTCCCCTATTATTTATTAGTGTGTGTGTGTGTGTGACGTGGGTGTATGGCAGGAGCTACACACAAGCCACAGCACACAAATGGAGATCTTAGGACAACCTGGGGCCAGTTCTCTCCTTCCACCTTTATGTGGGGGACGGGACTGAACTCAGGTTGTAAGACTTGCAAGACAAGTGTTTTGCTGGCTAAGCTATCTCACTGACTGTAAGTTCCTTTTTAATGAGCCAAATTTTTTTCTAGTTCATTTCTTGCATTTCAAGTTTTCTTTGATGACATCCTTAGCCTGAGATTCTTGGCCACAATCCTTAACTGCTACACACCACAGCCAATGGCTTTAATAACTGTTATGGTCTTGGACAAGCCATGGGAAGATCAAGTCTTCTGATCTCCCCTTCTTCCTGACAATTCTTTTATGCAAAAATCTCACAATGTTGCACAGCCAGTTCATTTCTTGGGGTCATCAGCTTTCTTAAAGTCCAGAGCTCGGGGCTGGAGAGATGGCTCAGCAGTTAAGACTGCTTTTCCAGAGCACCTGGGTTCAATTCCCAGCACCCACAGGGCAGCTCACAACTAACTGTAACTCCAAGATCTAAAGTTGAGAGCTCAGTGTAAAGGGTCTCCGCCAGCTTCACATGTGCTTATCGTGAAGACAGGTTTGTGAAAAACTACCACAAAATCTAGACACTCAAGCAACAAACATGCTTGCTATTTAGTGAACTGAACCTGATTTGACGGCTGCCAAATGAGACTGGGCAACCACCCTCCAGCTGCTGGAAACTGCTGGCCAGGGCCAGAGCCTGTACATTTCTCAAGCCACTGGATTTCACCCACCAAAATGAGTGAGGGAGTGGGGCTCAAAATTTAAAGCCTTACTCAAAGCAAGGAATTTTTCTCCCACTGTTTTGACTGTATCTTTCCAAACTCTTGGGCCTTCATTTGTTTTTCAAGACAGGGTTTCTCTGTAGCTTTGCAGCCTGTCCAGGACCTCGTTCTGTAGCCAAGGCTGGCCTCAAACTCAGAGATCCACCTGCCTCTGCCTCCGGAGTGCTGGGATCAAAGGCGTAAACCAGCAACACCTGGCAAAATACACTTGGGGTTGTTTTTCTTTTTTGGGGGGGGGCTTCATTTTATGAGTGCAAAGAAAATGGCAGTGACATTATTGCCATTCCAGTTCATGAAACATCTACCTGGAGAAACCCTATCTCAAACAAACAAACAAACAAACAAACCAAAAAAGCACAGTCACTTTGGAAAGACATTTAAACAGTACAATACTAGCTGCCTCCGAGAAAAGAAATACAGTGAAAGACAAGGCTGTAAAGGATGCTTTGCTATATTTCCCTTTGTGCCTTTTAGAATTAGATCAATTTGATTGTGCTACCTGTGCCCAAATAAACGAGATTTTAAAATAAAGTATTTTTTTGGGGACGGCCCAGTGAGGGCGCACAGGCATCGGAGAACACACCTTTGGACTTTGTGTCAGAGTGAACTAGCCCAGGCCTTCTGTAGGTCTGGGCAGAGAATAAATAGAATAAATATATAGGAAATATGCCTGTGGCCAAGTCCATCAGACCCACATGTCTGAATTGGCAGAGCAAACTACTGCAGTCTTTCAGTGGTTTTCAGACTGGATGATTTCAGCCTAATTTTTCAAACACACAATGCATCCTTCCTCATAAGTCACATGAGGAAACTCTTCTCGGCATATTAACTGTGCTGCGAGTCTGCAATATGCATTTGCAGACAGATGCTTACCAGAAATAAGCTGCTCCAAACGAACTCGCTCATGGGCAGCGTGCTGATCCACCAAGACTAGCAGGTTTCCACCTACAAAACCATCCACAATTACTGGCGTTTCCAATCTCAAGATTAAAAGAATCATAAAGGAGCCGGGCGTTGGTGGCGCACGCCTTTAATCCCAGCACTCGGGAGGCAGAGGCAGGTGGATCTTTGTGAGTTCGAAACCAGCCTGGTCTACAAAGCTAGTTCCAGGACAGCCTCCAAGACAATACAGAGAAACCCTGTCTTGAAAAACCAAAAAAAAAAAAAAAAAAAAAAAAAAAAAGAATCATAAAGGGTGGAGGGAGAAAAAGGTTTAGTCATCCCATTTAATGACAAAAACATAGGATATACTGAGTAGATACAATTGTAGTTTTTTTTTTTTTTAAAAAAAAGGGTCCTAATATACAGCCCTAACTGGCCTTGAACTTGGCTATGTAGATCAGGCTGGCCTTGGAACTCACGGAGATCCACCTGCCTCCGCCTCCTAAGTGTTGTCACTAAAGTTATACACCATCACACCTATACTTTTTATTTTTAAAAAAACCTTGAAATTATCAATAAATTATCAAATTCATCCTGGTGAAAAACCCTTTAACTTATCAATATTTCATTTAGAAAGGAAGGTTAAACTTTTAAATTTATTCAATACAGACTTGACTTTATTAATTCAACTTGACTACAATGAAGAATTATTAGCTAATGCACTGTATACATTATATAATCAGTGGATCTTGATTTGCAAACCACTCTCAAATTCAAGAAGCACATGCTTGTATACTTTAGATCAGAGGCCAGAACTTTTTCTTTTTTACAAAGAGGCAGAAAAGAAATACTTTACGCTTTTTAGGCCACATGGATTCTGTCATGACTATTCGTCTTGAGCCAAAGCAGCCACAATCTGTGCCACTATAGCTATGTTCCAATAAAACGTTATTTATGGACACTGAAGTAACTGCATATGATGTGGCTATGTCAAGAAGTCTTCCTTTGTTGTTTCCTAACCATGTAAGGATGTAAAAATCATTACTTCCCTGGCTGCAGAGAAACAGACCCTCACTGTGTCTGCTCACAGGCTGCAACTGTAGCTTCCCAAGCTATCCTCTGTGAACCTGTCACCTAGAAGTATACTCAAATGCCAAATCTGGTCAATAGGGCACAAGTTTTTGCAATTCTAATTAACTTCCAGGTGATCTTGCCTAATAGCCCCACTTTAAAAAAAAATTGGCGGGGGGGGGGCAGAGAGATAGCTCAGCAGTTAAGAACACTTGTTTCTCATCCAGAAGTCCTAGGTTCGATTCCAAGCACCTCCATGGAAGCTCACAACTGTCTGTAACTCCATTCGAGGCCTTCTTGGTATCCACATGTACTGCATACACGATATACACGCAGGGAAGACATTCATACATATAGAAGCTTTTAAGTAAAAATAAAAAAATTTTAATTGAACATACTTTTAACTATGTGTAGTGAGGGGCACATCCGTGCCCCAGAGTACAGGTTCCACAGAAGACACACGTGTTGCATTCATTCCCTTGGAGGTGGAGCCACAGGAGCTGTGAACCACCTGATGGGGGTGCTGGAGTCACAATTCTTGAGGAGCTGTATGGCTGTTAACCACTGAGCCATCTCTCCACCCACTACAAGCCTCTCTTTCAGAGCAGGGCTTCAGACTTTCAAGTACAAACAAGGGAGCAAAGGGTTTGGAAGTCAGCCCTGCAGGGGATCTAAGGGAGAGGACAGCTTTCCACGACATGTATATTACAGCTTTTAAAAGTTGCACTTGGCCGGGCGTTGGTGGCACATACCTTTAATGCCAGCACTCGGGAGGCAGAGGCAGGTGGATCTCTGTGAGTTCAAGACCAGCCTGATCTACAAGAGCTAGTTCCAGGACAGCCTCCAGAGAAACCCTGTCTCAAAAAACAAGACAAACAAACAAACAAACAAAAAACTGCACTTGTATCATTTTAACCAATAGATCAAAGCTTATTGTTATTAATCATACTGAAACAAAAGCTCTTTTCTCGAATTTGATATAGAAAATGTCTTTTCCTATTTCTACTCAAATGTTACACATGAAATCACAGAGAACACTCTGTGTAGAGCAGGCTGGCCTATGGGCACGTATGTAGAGGGCTGTTTTGGTTAAGTTGACTAAAAGCATGAGGCACCACGCCCTGGGTTTGTGACCTAAACTGTAAGAGCAGGTGAAACCAGCCAAGCAGATGGCAAACGGCTCATTCCTCTCCTCTAGACCATGGGTGTGACGTGACTAGCTTCTTCAAATTCCCGCCTGACTTCTTCCCGGCGAGGGAATGTAATCTGGAGTTGTGAGCTAAAATAAACTCTCTTCCCGAAATTGCTCTTTGTCAGGGTATTTTATCATAGCTACAGAAATGAAAGTAGGGGAGATACTATCAAATGCACAGCATGGAGCCTAAGACTTAAAGAAAAAGGAAATAGACAATTTACTTTTTATTTCTGAGACAAGATCCACTGTGTATCAGGCTGGCTGCAGACTTCCCATGTAGTTGAGAGTGACACTGAACCCTGACCCTCAGCTCATATGACAGCATTCTGCCGATTAAGCAGCGCCCCCCAGCTCCCACGCAGACTTCTTTTTTTCCTGTATGTGTACAATCTCAAGTGTTGATTCTTACATCACTCATCTTTTTGAGAAGGGACTCTTACTAGTTTGGAGCTCATCAACAAGTAGTCTTGCTGACCTGTGTGCCCCAGGGATCCACCTGTCTCTATGCCTCTCGAACACTAAAATTATAAGCACATGCCAGCATACCCAGCTTTTTAATTAAATTCTTAACCAATTAATTAACTATATTAATTATTTTTAGGTTAGAAAACAAAGGAAAGTATTTCATCATGGCAGCTACATGAATATGTGTCATATACTTTGTTTTAATTTGTTCTCTCTAAATACATTTTAAGATTTTTATGACATATATTAGAATGCATTTAAAATTGAAGAATAGGGCTGGAGAGATGGCTCAGAGGTTAAGAGCACTGACTGCTCTTCCAGGGGTCCTGAGTTCAATTCCCAGCAACCACATGGTGGCTCACAACCATCTACAATTCAATCCGGTGTCCACTTCTGGCATACAGGCAGAACACTGTATATGTAATAAATAAATAAATCTTTAAAAAAATAAATAAAATTGAAGAATAGACAAAGGATGTGGACTTGGGATTTTGTTTCCTTATTTCCTTACCCACATTCTAACATAGTATCTTTTTAAAAGTCTTTATCACTCTTTGAGAACTTCACATACTTATAAAATGTATTTTGGTGGCGAACACACACCAGAGCTTTTCTGGGCCTTGAACCAGGTGCTGTTGCTTGTGAGGCAAACTCTTTGCTCACTGAGCCTCCCCAGGCCTCAAAGCAGACTTCTGACACCAAGTATAAAACAGGAGTGTCCCCATGTTGACTATTAATTTTCTGTGAGGCTAGCAAGAGTGGCAGCTGTTTCTGATGAACACGGAACATCTGGCATTGGGCAAAACAATGGAACAAACTAGACCCTGTGAGGGAGTGGCCTTAATGACCAACACAAATTACCAAACTTAGGAACACTCTGAAAGTCAACCTGTACTGACTGGAAGAGCGGCTTATCTTTCCTTTGTCTATATGATGCTTATGAACATTTCACTTCTGGAATGAAGCAGAATATAGAACACAATTTATTTACATAAAAGCCATGTTTTTGATATTCCAACAGGAAAGAAGTTCTGTGACAACAGATATTTTCATGCTATAGTCTTAAGCACATAAAATAGAATTTTATAATAGGTATTTGATAAATATTTATAGATTAAATTTATTCTTTAGAATATCATAACTGAACAAATGTATCCTAGTAGGCAGAAATATATAACATAAAATGCCAACATATGACATTAGTTTCACTATAAAACAATAATGCATGTGTTCAATAAAAATGTCAATATCTGCTGGGTGTTGGTGGTGCACACCTTTAATCCCAGCACTTGGGAGGCAGAGGCAGATGGATCTCTGTAAGTTCGGGGCCAACCTGGTCTACAGAGCGAGTGCACGGATAGGCTCCAAAGCTACATAGAGAAACCCTGTCTCAAAAAAACAAAATAAATAAATAAAATAAAATGTCAATATCAAGCTAGAAGTCATGGCACACATCTTTCACCCTGGCACTCAGGAGGAATAAGGATGTCTGTGAGTTCAAAGACAGCCTACTCTACATAGAGAGTTCCAGGCTAGCCAAGGCTATGATAAGAATCTGCCTCAAAAAACAAAAAACAATGCCAGGTGGTGGTGGCACATGCCTTTAATCCCTGTACTCAGGAGGCAGAGGCATGTAATCTCTATGAGTTCAAGGCCAGCCTGGTCTATAGAGTAAGTTCCAGGACACTCAGGACTACACAGAGAAACCCTGTCTCAAAAAAACAAAAAACAAAACAATACAACAATAACAAAACCTCAAGAAAAACAAAAACAAAAAACATGCAAGCAAAATAAAAATAAGTCAATTCAGGAATATTACATATTTATGACTCACATTTGGTTCGGAGGAATGGATTTAACTGTGTTTTTGACAGGGACTCATATAGCCTAGGCTGGCCTTGAACTTGCTACTTAGCTGAGGAGGGCTCTACCTCTACCTTCCCAGCTCTAGTCTGGACTTTCAGGAGTATATCACTATGCTCAGTTTCATGCAGTGCTGGGGGACTGAACCCAGGGTTTCATCCATGCTAGGCAAGCAAGCACTCTACCAACCCAGCCACAGCCTCAGCCTCAAGAACATTCTTGCATTTTGATTTTGCTTCTATTTTTGTTTTATTGTATTTCTTTTGAGACAGAGTTTCTCAGGGTAGCCCTGGCTGTCCTAGAACTTTCTCTGCAGACCAGGCTGGCCTCAAACTTAGAGATCTGCCTGCCTCTACCTCCTGAGTGCTAGGATTAAAGGCAGGCACCACCACACCACCACACCAAACTTGACTCTGGTTTTGCTTTTGAAAAGAATATGAAGAATACTCTTTGGTAGCAAATCCAAAATAAATATAAACACTCAAGAGAAGTTTAACTAGTGGCCTCTTTTGTTTCTTTGAAGATAGACTGATTTTGCGCTTACACCCTTCTTGGGTGCCAGTGGTTGAGATCTGGGTATCTCAAATATAACAGAATTTCAAGTAAGCAAAACTTCAGGACTGGAGAGAAGGGTCAGTGCATCAGGTATTTGTTGCCAAGCCTGAAGACCTGAGTTCAATCCTCAGGACCCACATGGTAGAAGGCAAGAACCAAGTCCTGTACCAAACCCTGAACAGTCTGTTTTTTCCAAGTCTATGATAAAGCTGGATTTATAAATTAGATACAGTAAGAAATTCACAATAACTAACGATAGAGCAGGGCTGGGGGGTATGGCTCAGTGATAGAGTACTTGTGTAGCATGCTAAGCACTGCAAATAAATAAGTAAATAATACACTTATAACAATGTGCTGGAATAAAACTGCTAACATCATTTCTATTATATTTGTACCATTATTAATATAATAAGGTTTCTTTGAACATAATGCAATACTGTACAGCTAAATTGGTAATGTATGCAGCTACTGAGTAGCGGGCAGCTAGGGTATACAGCATGGATACACTGAGTCATTTGCAGCTTGGGTGGACCACAGTGAGATGATATGAAATTGCGTCATACTGCTCATACAGCAGTGTGAAACTTAAGACTTACCAGTTGCTTATTTCTGGAATTTTCCACACACTATTCTGACCTTGGTTGACTATGGGTAACTGAAACAGCACTACAAGGCGACAGACACAGGCAGACAACTGCACCCAAAATTCTCATCGAAGTCTCCTCACTCTCTGCTTGTCACTGCCCCCAGGCCTCAGATTTCTAGTCTTTCCTTGTAGTCCCCTTGAGCATCAGTGGCTTTGGTCCCAGCTCTTCCAGACAACTCTCCATGTCAAGGTCTTCACTGTCACAAAACCTAACAGGCCTCCCCTTAGCAAACAGCAGAGCAGCAGCTGGTGTGAGGTCGTGACTATGACAACCTTCTATTTTCTCCGTTTCTCGAGCAATCCCTTCTCCTCTTCTGCTGGTCTGCCTTCCTACTCAGCGGTTTCATGGTTGGATAGCCTACACTCAGGGCTTCTCCTCACTCTTCACATTTCTAGGTGATAAAATTTACACCACCAATAACCAACTTTATGCTGTCAACCAAATTTATATCACCAGGTCAGAACACTCTGGTCCACACCTGCACTAGCCAAACACATTCCTGCTGTCTCCTCTTGAACATTTCAAAGAGAATTTAGACTAAACTTGTGATTTTTATCCTCCCAACCTGCTCCACCTCTAATCTGGTCTTGCACCATCATCCACTTGGCCACAGAGGTCAGAAAACTAGGAGTTACCCTTGATACACCTTTCCCATAACAATCCATCACCGAGCCCTGCTGACTTTCATGCCCTGCTTTCCCCATGCATCCACCATTTTCTGTTTGTTTTATTGGCAGTGAGGTCACTTGTGGTAGCCCATGCTATACCCTCTAGGCTCGCACCAGTGTCAGCCATCCTGCCTTGGTCTTTTGAGTACTGAGCACGGGATTATATGCAGAGGACACTGCACTCAGTCTTTCACTTCTCCTTAGTCTACCATGAGCCTAGGCAACCAATATTTATTCTTAGTTGCTGCAATTATCTTCTCAACTGTCTCTGTGGAGTTCCCAGAACTTCACACAAACTCAGTCCCTCCTCCAAACTGCAACTAGAAAACTCCTTCTAAAACGAAACATGATATGACATACAGCATTCCTAAAACCAAACAAGGAACAGGAAACATCCAGCTGTTTCCAGCTAGTGTCAGGGCAGAGCAAAGCTTCAAACAGACATTTGACACCTGGCTACTACTTCCTCCCCAGCTTTGTCACCATGCTTACTGTCCCTCTGTCCCCTGGCAGAGAGGAAATTACAAGTTACTTACTGACTGCCCTACTTGACACGCTCATACTTCAGACTTGTTTTTACCAAGAACTATCTGCTGATCGCCCTGAAAAAAAAAATCTCCCGGTATCAGTTCTTTTTGTTTGTTTGTTTTTCGAGACAGGGTTTCTCTGTATTGTTTTGTACGCTGTCCTGGAACTAGCTCTTATAGACCAAGCTGGCCTGGAACTCAGAGAGATCCGCCTGCCTTTGCCTCCCAAGTGCTGGGATTAAAGGCGTGCACCATCAACACCCAGCCCAGTATCAGTTCTTACACCATCTTCATAAGAGCTATGTTGAAATTTTATGTCTTTGTATGACTACCTATTTCTCTGACATATCTACATTTTCCTATCATTGTACCCTGAGAGCCTGGTACAGTCCCTAGAAAATAACAGGCAATCAAACAATAACTGTTGAGTGAGTTATGTAGGAACTATTGTTTCATTAAGCATTACACTACCTTCTGTGTAATTTTTTAAAGTTTATCTGTATGAGTGTTTTGCCTGACTATACATCTGGGTACCACATGCATACCTGGTGCTTGAGAGGCCAGGAGAGAGTGTCAGATACCCTAGGACCTGAGTTACAGATAGCTGTGAGCCACCATGTGGATGCTGAGAATTGAACCCAGGTCCTCTGGAAGAGCAGCCAGTGCTCTTAACCACTGAGCCATGTCTCCAGCCTCCTGATTCTGTGTAACTTTTGACAAACCTAGCAGAACACATTGTATGTACTTACATAAACTTATTACTATTAATGAAAACACTGTAAAAGAAGCTGGGGGGATGGGCTAAGCATGAAGACTTGAGTTAGTTCCTTAGAATATATATATATTTTATATATATATTTTATATATATATATATATATAAATGCCTGGTAGGTGGTGCATATTTGTAATCTCAAAACTGGAGAGGGGAAGACAAGACCCCTGGGGTTCACTGGCCAGCCAAACTGGTGACCTCCAAGCAAATTAAAAACCCTGTCTCAAAGGAGATGGATGGCATTCCTGAACATGATACCCAAGGTTATTTTTGTTGTTTTGTTTTGTTTTTCAAGACAGGGTTTCTCTGTGTAGCTTTGGATTCTATCCTGGAACTCTCTGTAGACCAGGCTGGCCTCGAACTCACAGAAATCCACCTGCCTCTGCCTCCCGAGTGCTGGGATTAAAGATGTGTGCTACCACCACCCAGCCCAAGGTTATGTTTCAGTGTCTACATGTATAGGTGAGTACCTGTGTATACATACAGCCATTAAAGGGGGAGGCTGGGGAGCTCGGTGGCAAAATAAATACTTGCTGTGCAAGCACGAAGATGTGAGTTTGGATTCCTGGCATCTACATAGAAACCTGAGTGTGGCTGTCCACACCTGTAGCTGCAACTATGGTGCAGGTAAAGACAGGCAGATGAGGCAGGGGTATTGCTGGACAGCCGGTCCAGCAGAAACAGAAGTCTCTAGGTTTACAAGAAGCCTTGTCCTAAAAAGCAGGGTGGGAAGTATCACAGGAAGGCACCTGAAGTTACCTCTGGCCTACATACACTGAGATTTTAAGGGAGCAGAAGATGAAATGCTCCCTTTGCCCACATTCATTTTCATTTCTGAAGTGACTACTATTAATAGTTTAATGAAGCAGGTGTGGTGTGGTGTAGGCCTGTAATTCCAGCAGTCAGTCATGCTGAGGCATTAGGATACCATGAGTTTGAGGCAATTCTGAGCTGCATCTCAAAAGACCAAAAACTTAATGTCTATCTGACCTCTATGTATGAATGGCAATGTACTTAAAGTTCATGTACTTTAAAACTTGTTTCAGATTCTGTGAGCCAGTTTCCCTTTATCTGTTTAAATCACTGAAATTACAACAATTTCAAGCTGTTGATCCAACACAAGTTGTCACATCCCATAACAGGAGTATCCCCCCAGAACACTAGTCAGATTATTAACTGAAGCAAAAGCCCATGCTTACCTGATTTGCCATTCTCTTCCATTTTCGTGCTCATTAAACAGGCAATAAACTTGTTGTCCACTTGCTGGAGAACCTGCCATTCATTTAGAAAAACAATGTGACCCTAACAAAAAATTAGCAAAGGCTTATCTGCATAAAGAGCTATGATGACACTTGACATGCTAACACCCACAGCCAGCTGGATGGCTCCACGGGGAAGGTGCTTGTCACCAAACCTGATTACCTGAGTGTCACCTTTGTAATTCACATGGAGGAGAGAACTGACTCTTGCAAGTTGTTCTCTGACCTCTATCTAAATCTGCTCTATGGCACATGTGAGCTCATTCCCAATTAACACAAAAAAGAGTTATTTTAAAACTCTGAGTAAGAAGCCAGGCAGTGGTGGTGCATGTCCAGAGGCAGGGGCAGGTGGTTTTTGTGAGTTTGAGGCCAGCCTGGTCTACAGAGCAGTCAGGGTTGTTACACAGAGAAACTCTGTCTTGAAAAGCTGGAAAAAAAACCCAAACCCAGAAAACAACAACAACAACAACAACAACACTGAGGTAGGATAAAAGGATGGGCAAGGAGGCCAGGTTGAAGAGAGGAAGGTCAGAGACTTCTACAATGTTTCCAGCAGAGACACTCTGAGTAACATATATGACCAGAGACTGCTAATGAATAGACCTAAAATAATTTATTCATCTTTTTAAAGACACTGTCTCAATGTGTAGCCCTGCCTGGCTTGGAACTCTATGTAAAACAGGCTGGCCTCCATCTCACAGAGATCCTCCTGTCCCCCCTCCTGAGTCCTGGGATTAAAGATGTGTGTCATCATGCATTGCCTAACATATAAATTCTCAACTGTGAAAAGCAAGGAAAGCTGCTGTAGAATATTATTTTAAGGTGTGTTACATTTGTTTATGCACTGGAGCATTTGTTTAATGATGTAAAGATATGCTGCTTTTGTTTAACTCTGCGAAGTTGTGATTCTTTGCCTGTCTAAAACACCTGATGGTCTAATGAAGAACTGGATCACCAATAGTGAGGTAGGAGAAAGGACAGGGGGGCGGGCAGGCAGAGAGAATAAATAGGAGGAGAAATCCAGGAAAGAGAGGAGCAAGAGAGAACAAGGAGAGGAGGAGGCTAGAGGCATGCCAGCCGGCCAGCCAGCCTCAGAGTAGTCACAGAGGAAGAGTGAAAGTGAGAGGTACAGAAGTAAGGAAAGGAAAAGGCCCAGAGGAGAAAGATAGTTGGGGTAATTTAAGATAAGAAAAGCTGATTGGAAACAAGCTGAGTTAAGGCTGGGCATTCATGAGAAAGAATAAGCCTCCGTGTGTGATATTTTTGGGAACTGGGTGGCAGGCCACCAAAGAACAAACAGCATAAGAGTAAAGAGTAAAAATTCAACTACAAACAGCCATTTTGGAAGAGCTGGTCTAAGAGCAACAGTGAAAGCCACCAACAGCTTTAGACTGCGGAGGTGCCTCTCTCCAGGCTCATGCTCCAAAAAGTCTCTTTCTGGATAACTGTTCCCTTGCTCTAATCCCAGGTCAACACCTGGGTAGGCCTTTATTTAGCTTTGCTAATGTCCTAGCTTGTTTCCAAATCCAAAGACACAGAGATTAAGACTGTCAGAGCAGTGTGCAGAGAACACAGCAGAAAAGCAGAGACATAGGGGTGGCCCTTTTGTTAATGAACAATTCTTAATCTTTGCAGCCCCACAGAGAGGGTCATTTAAAAGTGAGCACTTTTGCACAGTTAAGGACAATGTTGATTTATAAATAATTGGTTGGCATTTGTCACATAGTTATAAAATGTAAAATCCAAATATAATTCTCTGCAGAAATATTAAAGTCCTTGGCATTATCAGCCTGAACCACAATAGCAAAGAAATTCTTGTTTGCTATTGAAATTAATCTGCATTTCTTTTCTGATGAGAAAAATTCAAGGTTCCAGCTGTGCAGTGGTGGCACACACCTTTAATCTCAGTGCTTGGGAGGCAGAGGCAGGTGGATCTCTGTGAGTTTGAGACCAGCCTGGTCTACAGAGCGAGTTCCAGGACAACCAGGGTGATTACACAGAGAAACCCTGTCTCAAAACAAAAGAAACAAAAAACAAACCTGTACTATTATTGTAAAATTCCAGTCAGATTAAAAACAAAGAAACACATGTGTGATGGTTATTCTCAGTTGTCAACTTGCCTACACCTGGACTTAACTAAAACCCAAGAGGCAGGTATACCTGTGAGGGATTTTTTTTTCTTAATTAAATTATTTAAAGTAGGAAGACCCACTTTTAATTCAGACTTTTGAAGTGGGAAGAGAAACCTTCAATCCAGATCTTTTGAAGGGGGAAGATGCACCTATAGTCTGGGCCACACCTTCTGCTGGCAGCCTATATAAAGGACATGGAAGAAGGAAGCTTGCTCTCTTTGCCGCTTGCCTTCATTCACTCTGGGTGGTAAATCCATTCCTTCACTGGCATTAGAGCCTACTTCAGGATTCCTGTGTAAATCGAAGACCAGATGAGACATCCGGCATCGTGGACTGAACATCTGCTGGATTCTTGGGTCTTCCACTGGTAGACAGCCATTGTTGGACTAGCTCGGCCACAGCCTGTAAGCCAGTCTAATAAATCTGTAATTCTACCTGTCCCTCTAAAGAAGCCTAATACAGCATGTCTTGACTAATACAGCCTCTCTCATTAAAAATGAGTTCAACTTCACAAGTAGTCTAGCTTAACCATGACATGGATGTCGGTGTTGGTTTTACCTGCATTGAGTGAATCATTTCTTTGGTGAAGCGATAGGGATAGAGTACGTTGTGGATTCTAACTGCTAAGCTTTCAGCCTGGCCACTGCTGACATCAACAGCGACCTAGAAAGAGCCGGTAAGAACACAGTTTATTAATTTTTAATGTCTGTGGAGCTGCTTTACCAATGATTCCAGAGTCCTCTAAAATACTCATGCTTTGGGGCTTGGAATATAGAGGTCAGTGGTGAAGGACTGCCTAACATATGCAAGGCCCTGGTTTCAATTCCCAGCACTGCAAAAAAATAAAAGCAAAACCAAACAAGTACTTTCACACATCCTACTAGAAATAGGATGAATGTAAGAAACCTATAGATCCAATAGGCTGTAAGAAAAGTTGTCTAAATTAACAATTTTTTTTATAAACACTGACTAAACCTGCACTATTTCGGAACAATCTGTCTATGCTCCATGATTAAGTCCGTAAAGACATCTTAAGTGAGGAATCAGTAGTCAAATGCTTGTCTGTTACCCAGAGTCATTAACACACTCAGTACAAGCTGTGACAACGCATCAAAGAAAGAACATTGCCAGGACACACAGAACTGTTCCTGCAGATGAAATGGTATGAAGGGTTGGATGGTTAACCCCTATTATTACCACCCTGTCAGACAGGATAAATACATCTACTCTTCACACTGAATATGTAAGAATCCAAAATTCTTGACCTTTCCAAAATCCTGACTTATCCCCTTTACATTAAACACTAATTTCCGAGTATATTGTCTACGAATCTGCCTACTTTCCATTCATTATTACAAATTCATATACTCAGCATGCCTACACCCAGCTTAAATGAAGTTAAAATTTACAAACAGGCAAAGAAAAAGTACTGCAGACCCACCTCTGGGTAACGGGCAAACACTGGATTGTTCCATCCTGAAAGCAAAGACTGAAGTGATTCACTGACAGCAGCAGCGTCCACAGCATCTAGGACAAAGAGGGACAGCTACCATCAAGAGCACAGAAAACAGTGCCTTCTCCTATTCAGCTACAGCCTCAAGACCAAAGCACATTATCCCTACATCCTACAAACGGTCAGAGCCTGTACCATATCCTACGTTTGTTGTGATGCTGCTTCTTTGGTTTGGAGACAGGCTCTGGCTGGCCTAGAACTCACTATGCAGACCAGGATGGCCTCAAACTTACAAAGACTCACTTGCCTTTGCCTCCCAAGTGCTGAGATTAAAGGAGTGCATCACCACTGCCCAGATTGATGCTACTTTTAAAATAGTATTATGACTGTACCTCCTGATACTGTATTACTCCAAATTGTCTAGAAGAATGGTTCTCAACCTTCCTAATGCTGCGACCCTTTAATACAGTTTCTCATGTTGTGACACCCAACCATAAAATTATTCCATTGCTACTTTATAACTGTAATTTTGCTGCTGCTATGTAATCTAAATATCTGATATGCAACCTAAGGGGCCACAACCCACAGGTTGAGAACCACTAGTCTGTAACAATGTTTCAGGGGCCTGGAGAGATGGCTCAGAGGTTAAGAGGATCGTCTGCTCTTGCAGAAGACCCAGGTGTGGTTCCTGGTACCCACATGGTGGCTCACAACCATCTGTAACTCCAGTTCCAGAGAATCTCATGCCCTCCTCTGGTCAACGGCAGTTTGTACACATGGTACACAGACATGCATGTGGGCAAAAACACCCATACACAAAATAAAACTAAGTAAGTCTTAAAACAAAAGTGTTACGTATAGAAAAAAAAAACTGTAGTTCAAAATTTCTTGTTGTCTTTTGATAAAACAAATATTCTTCATCTATTTTAAGAAACAGCAAAAACAAAATAGGTTTCTTTAGCTTTTTTTCAAAGATCAAACTACTGTAATATGAAGAAATTCAATCTTCAAAAATAAGAAACCTTTCCCCAGTCATAGACACCGTAGCCTAAGCAGAATCACCCAGCACCAACTTCCAGTCTGGAAAAGCAATTTCTGATCTAAATGCATGTACTGAATTACTTAGTTCTGCTGTTAAACAGAGCCCTGGGGAGTCCCTGGTTCCTGAAGCGCAGCTGGTGCTGATCAAGCTTCAGAGTGCAACCCGGCCCAGTCTTCTGTGCTAAGTGGGACAGAGTGCACTTGGTGTCTCCACACACAACCTCTGGGAGTGTCTCACCTCTCTTGTTCTGTCTCGACATAGTTCTCTCTTCCTGGGCTCTTGGAAGGAAAGGAAGGATAAGATCGCTTCTAAAAGGATGACACCTGTACTGAACCCCTAAACAAAAAAGAAAAACCTACAAATTTGAACTCAACATACAAATAAACTATTAAAATTATGTAAAACTTCTTTCTTAACAAGCTGAACAAAGACATAAGGCAGACTACTGCATACTACATGGAAAGTCAGAATTTTCAATGAAATTACCTAACTTATTTACAATAACACATCATCTCTTTATCCATATTATGTGATTCTCAATGTTGCAGTGTGCAGGTTGCAAGGACATATTAGGCAATGTCTTCAGACATTTTTCACAGTCCTATCTTGAGTAAATAATGCAGCTACTGGAAACCAGCAGATAAAGTTTGGGTGCTGCTAAATACCCTACAAGGTCTAGCTACTCAGGAAAGCTTGTCAGACACATAGGTGTACTTATGGTCACTCACAACCTGGTACAGCCTTCACAGAGTCCCAACTTTTATGTCTCTTGTCCGCAATCCATGTACCTACTGTAATGGTGATTTCATTGTATTACGTGGCTGTCCCTAACAGACTGAGATACTGAGAAGTCAGACCGACTTCAATGCGACAACACCTACCGAGGTGTGGCAATCAACAAATGATGAATGAGTGGCAGCTGGAGAGATGCCCAGTGGTCAAGAGTGCCGGCTGCTCTTCCAGAGGTCATGGGTTCAATTCCCAGCAACCACTGGGAATTGGCGGCTCACAGCCATCTATAATGGGATCTGATGCCCTCTTGTGACATGCAAACAAACATGCAGACAAGAACACTCATACCCATAAAATAAATAAGCCCTTTTTTAAAAAGATGAGTGGATGGGGCTGGAGAGATGGCTCAGTTGTTAAGAGCACTGGCTGCTCTTGCAGAGGTCCTGAGTTCAATTCCCAGCAAACATGTGGTGGCTCACAACCATCTGTAATGAGGTCTGCTGCCCTCTTCTGGACTGCAGGGATACTTGCAGACAGAACACTGTATAAATAATAAATCTTTAAAAAATGATTTTTAAAAAAAGTCTGGAATGATACACTCTGAATTCTAACCATCTGAAGGAAGGGCGGGAAGATTTGAGTCTTAGAAACAACTCTGAGACAGTTTTGGAAAGGGGAAGTACGCAGCCTGGAGAGGTGCTCAGTGGTTTGAGCACCAGCTGCACTTCCAGAGTCTGGGTTCAATTCCATGGGGTTTGATGCCCTCTTCCGACCTCCATGGCATGAAGCATGAACATGGTGCACAGAATACACACAGGCTAAAACATTCAAATACATAAAATTAAAAAAAAAACTAAAGGAGGAGGGAACACATAACTGAACTATCAAAAAAGACAAGCCTGTTGGACAAAAACTAAAGTAAGAGATTGGCTAAAATAAAGTTGTGTCACATGTCCTTAATCCCAGTACCTGAGAGGCAGAGGCAGGCTGATCTCTGTGAGTTTAAGGACAGCCAGGTCTACAGAGCGAGTTCCAGGACAGCCAGGGCTACACAGAGAAACCCTGTCTCAAAAAGCAAAAACAAAAGAGAGAAACTGATTGATTGAATTGGGACTGTAGCTCAATAGTAAAATATTTAGCTAATATATAAGCTAAAGAAGATATTTTTAAAGGAAAAAATCCCACGGATTAGGAATAAGATGTTACTCCAAAATTACCTTTATATAACAAAATCTTGGTTTCATGTAGCCAAGCTGGCCTCAAGATGTAACCTCAGGATAACTTTTACCTGATCTTCCTGCTGCCACCTCCCAAGTGCTAAAATGAGATGACGTTTAACGTTTCTCGTAGTAAAATGTTGCATGTTCACATTTTTAGGTGTGGGCCAATCATGTCCTAAAGTCCCACTGTAAAGAGCCAGTTCCATGTGAATGGGGGATGAGAGGTGTCATCGTTTCAGTGAACTTGTTTTGACTTAACGTGACTCTCCAGAGTTCACATGATGCGGTACTCCAGATGGTTAAGTGCACTGAAGTAGTTTCAACACCTAAATCTACTTAACAGGAGCAGATGTTTATGTTGAGTGTGGCAGCTAACATCCCCCTCCTTTGTTTTGGCAACAACCACCCCACAGCTGAACGCAATCCAGTTATTTTTTGGCACTGTGTCAGCAGCAGTTACATTTCAGGAAGGTGAGGTGTCGGTGCCTTAGATGTTCCTCTCCGATAAGCATTCAGCACATACAAACCAGTGCGTGTGACCTAGACTGAAAAGCACATAAAGATGCCTTAAGAGCAACTGGATAGTCTCAAGAGCAATCTTGAAAATAAGGGGTTTTCTCCTCCTATGAAATTCTCTAGAAGTTACAATAGTGGTCTTTTTCCCATGAGGAAAAAAAATTGAAAAGCATTTAAAGCTAAAGGATTTATTTAACATCAGAGCCTCCAGCTAGAGATATTTATCCTAAGGAGACAGTCTAATTTGCAATTACATTAATACAATCTACATTCTTTTACAGCATTTGAGACTTTTAACAGGGATGCATATTTAATGTTTACCTACAAGTGAAAGCTGAGATTATAGCCAGATGGAAATCAACTTTGCCGTTTCCCAACATCTGGCTCTCTACACACTGCCAAAACAATGTCACTTTTAATGTTGCCTGAAACCTGAGAACCCAGAGTCCTAGACCAGGCTCTGGTGTGGCTTTGTGGCGTGACCTCAAAGTCACATTAATATCAATGTCTTGTATCAGAGATGTATCAAGTGGATTGCTACATACATTATAATAAAGCACATCTGAAAAATAGAGTATGAAAGCACTATCTAGCCTCCATTCTGGGAAAATGTTTACCCAGACCCTGCTTTCTTGGGGAAGCTCACAAAACCCCACTGCATTGACCTACATATCTTACTAGAAGCCAGGGATAAGTTGAGGCTCTTCTCAACCTTAGGCTGGTAGCCACAGATAGAAGCAGTCGTCTCTCTAAAGACAAATTTCTAGAAGTATACTAGGGAAGAAAGGGGAAACACTAGATAAGTACTGTGGGTCTTTTTAGATATACACAGCATAATTTTATTAAAATGAAGTTTCCTCCCTCTTCCACACACACACATTTTAGACATATGTAATTACCTATGTTTTTTATCAACCATCACTAAAAATTTTTGGGGGGGTTCAAGACAGGGTTTTTCTGTGTAACCCTGGATGTCCTGGAACTCCTCTGTAGACCAAGCTAGTCTCGAACTCACAGAGATCCACCTGCCTCTGCCTCACAAGTGCTGGGATTAAAGGCGTGCGCCACCACTGCCCAGCAGCTATCACTAAATTCTTACATTTAAATATTGCTAACCCTAAAGACTCTCCATAATGCCTTAAACACAGTATAGGTTTTAAACTGGCCTTCAGAAGCTGGGTGTTGTGGTACATACTTTTAATTCAAGCATTTAGGAGAACCTATGATGAGATCAAGACCAACCTGGCCAGCCTGGGCTATATAGCAAGACTCTGTCTCAGTATTTCCAGCCCCAAAACAACACCCCCCAAAAAAAAGCAATAAACCACAGCTTTCCAATGCCGTCTGCTGAGGCCATCCCTGTGAAGTTATATTGCTCTTTGACCATTATCCTTTTTCAAGAGCTGTTCATGTCAGTAAACACTACATACTTACCATTCCCAAGTAGGACATCCACAGCCACAGTTGTCAGGTCTTTAGTACAAGCAGTCTTGATGTCTTCAGTAGGAGCAACGAATGTGCTAAGTCCTGTTTTTCTGTTGATGTAAACCATCCTTCCCAGAGTTACATCAAAATGCTGCTGCCAACCCATAGAATATGCATTTGAGTCTTCATTTTCGGAACAAGATTTCGCTTTAGATTCTGCATTCTGGGAACAAGTTCCATCTTGGCTTGCTGTGGTATCTTCTACCTGACTCATGATCACTCTACAGGGAGAATGAGGACCTCCTGAATGTTGCTCTGAAGACCTGGCAAGAACATCTGAATCTTTACTGATTTCAGAGTCATTACAGGGTAACAGCAGCAAAGGAGTTTCTGGTTTCTCTGTTCCATCCATTATGTTGCTAGAATATATCGCACTGTTATGAATGGAATTATCCTGTGTGGCAGAATCTGTTATTAGGAGCATGTCACTCTCACATTTATTTTTAAGTAATTCACAAACATGTAAGTCTGACCTAGCGCCCCGGCTATTGTCTGTCCAACTGGAATCCGAATCTGGAAGTTCACAGATATGGCCTGTCATCTCCATTGTTTGCATTTCTTTTTCGGAACCTTTCAGTCTGGATAATTTAGAAGCCAATGATTCAGCAGACTTCTCAACATTGGAAGGTTTTCTGCGACAGTGAGGTAATTCTGCCAGAGTAATAGGACTTTCTCTCAGATGAGGCATGTGTTCTAAGCAATCTTCTTTGGAAAATGGAACTTTCTCTATGTACAGGATGGGACTTACTGGTTGACAAGAACCATATGAATCACTGTGCTCCACAGTGGTGCTCTTACAAGCATCAGGCATATCTAAGTGGCCCTTGTCTTTCAGTAGAATGTCAGTTTCAATCTGAGCATCTTGATGGGTCCTGACTTCAGTATTACTTCCCCCCTCTGTATCTAGAGATCTGTTAACCTTCCCATACTGCCTCTTAAACTTCTCTAAAGATCCTACTTGTGAACGCAAGCTTAGCTTCCTATGGACTACGTGTTTGGAGGGACACCTCATCTTATCTGTTTTCTTTTCTGAAGTATGTCTGTACCTCGGGAAGGAGGATGTATCAGGCAAAAAGCAATCTCTGTGGGATCCTGAGCCACCGTCCTGAAACAAAGCCAAGTTCTCCTCCACTGCTGCTGGGCTGTCCTCTGCCACATAATCTGTATTTGTCCTGCACAATTTTTTGTGGAGATGAGCAGGTTCTTTACTCAAAGTGCTTGTTAAATCGCCGTTGCCTGGAGTCTCGACTACGTGGTGTACTCTATTTGCAAACGTTTCTTGGGCACTTACGGGACCAGGACGAACATAACTTTTAAATGAATGCTCTGCTTCAGTTGACTTGGTGTGCTGCTTTTGTACCACGTGAGTTATAAAGCCAGTGGAGCACAGTTTAACTCGACCATAATTAAAAACATTTCCTCTTCCACGACTACTAGGCTCTTTTTTTCTTTTTTCCTTCTTTCTCTGTATACCCTGTACTCTAAGTACTGCTGTCTCAAAAGGCAGAGGTTGGTTCCCCACTTCGGTAGCATCTTTACATTTCTCCAGTGGACTCTGAATCCCACCATTTTGGGGAATGTCGGCAGCCATGACATTAACAGCAGTACTTATTTTCTGTATTTCTAGATCTGCCTCACCCTCCTCAAAGAGATGATGTGTCCGAATAGGGCTTGGAAACATTTTTGGGCTAGTCCCATGTGGACTTTCTGAGGTCCTATGTTCCAAGAAAGACTTCTGATGTTTCTCGTTTTCTCCAGATGGTGATGCTTCTTCCAACACCCTTGATTCTAAGTGAGCGCTGTCTCTGCTATGTAACGAAAGCTCTTCCATCTTACTATGGCCCAGGCCATGTGCTTCACAACTGCGAGATGAGTCATTTGTCTTCTTTCTGATAGCTTCTGAAGCCCCAGAATTCTGTGTGTTTGTATTTTTTATGGTAGCTATTCTTTTCACAGCTTTTGACTGCAAATTAAACATTTCATAGGAATCCAAAATATTATTGCACGCTTCCTGGAAACTGTTCTGTTCACACTTCTCTTGAGTGGATGAATGTGTTTGAAGAGTAGTACCCAACAAACTGAAATCATTATCTTCATTAAATTCCTTAATATCTTCACCTGATAATTCTACAAATAGTTTTTCTTGCTTTAAAAACCTTTTCACTCCTTCCTGAATACAAACCAACAGGGTATCCCAGTCCTGAAACTCAATCAGAGTTTTGGCTGGCTCCATGCACACGTCATACTCACAGAACTGGCACTGCACATTGATTACATATATCCCATGGAGTTCAGAGGCAGAACGATGTCGAGGACTTGAATTCATTTGTCTACTGGCAGAGCCATTCTTTGGCCTGCATATAATGCTTTCTTTTCTTAATAAAAAGTCAATGAGTTTATGCAACTTTGTCCTTAAAACTAGTCTTCTATTCACAAACAAAAACTGCATATTCTTATTGTAGTGTGCTTCAGAGCTAATGTAGCCACTAAACTCAAACTCCTTATATTTAAAATGTATTTCTCTTAACTTTTGGGACTTGCCCAATCCATAAATTTGACAAAATCGAGAACATATGTCTTTGGTTTTGGGGAGTTGGAGGACCATGGCACCAGAAACATCATTCCTCAGAGAGAAAGAGATGGAAGGGTGCATGAGTGACAGGGCTTCTACCCTCTGCCTAACCTTCTCAAACTCGAGCCGTGGGTCCATGCTTTTCCTCCTCACAGGGAACTGGGAAAACAGGTTATACACTGTTACTGTCGTCCCCACACTTGGTCTAGTCAAATCAGCTTCACAAACATTTAGGGCTTTTCCATTCTGAAACATTTTCACAAAGGTTTTCATAGTTGTGTTTTTCTTGGATAAAATTTCCACAGCACTAGCCATGTCAACTATACTTGCCAAGGCCTCTCCTCGGAAGCCATAAAACTTTGGGTTCTCCAAGTCCTGTACTGCGCTGCACTTACTAGTAAAATACCGATTTCCTACCTTCTCTACGTCATCACCCAGCATCCCAAACCCATTGTCTACCACTTGAACTTGGAAGGTCTCCATATTCACTCTGATGGCCACACATTTTGCTTCCGCATCAATACTATTGAGGATAAGTTCCTCAACACATTGGCCTAAGGAGATTATGGCCAAACCAGAACGCAATTTGGCTTGTACTTCATCTGACAAACACTTGATCATGGCAGATAGACATGAGGAGAGAATGCCATACACGGGCTTCCTTCTCTGACAGGAAATAAACACCTATGGGGGAAAAAAAAATAACCTATCACACCTCAGTTATACAGCATTACCAACTTCTCTCAAGGATTATGAAGAACTACAGTTAGAGGAAAACAAACTATTAAACCAAAATATGAAACACAAGTATACTTCTAATTTCTAGACAGCACACAAAACTCATGCCTGGTATAATGAACTTCAATTCCAAAGAAGCATTCATAATTTCATAATTTTCCCTGTTCCTAAAGTGAATGCCCTAAAGTAAAATCATAATTATACTTGATGTTGAACCGTAAAGACACTATTCAAAATTCTAAGCACTTTACTAAAAACAGATGCCTAAATTAAATTCAGTTAAGAAACATTAGCTAGAAATTATTCATGAAAAAAAAGTCCAAGCTAGTTTCATAACGTTTAGACATTACACAATATCCATGACTTTTGGAAACCTTTGATGTGCTAAGGCACTGTAAGTAAAAAACGTAAACAACAGGATGGAATTAAAGTCAAACATATCGAGGAGAGGCAGATATTAAACGATTACTATTGTCACATTACTTTCTCAAGAGGAGGACGTCGGGGTAGGTGGGGGAGTGGTGGCGGGGAGAAGAATAAAGCAGGAAAATTTCTTTGTCTATACATTTTTTGTTTTGTTTTTTACCATTTGCTATTTAAATCCTGCTCCTGGGCGGTGGTGGTGCACGCCTTTAATCCCAGCACTTGCAGAGGCAGGCGGATCTCTGGGAGTTCCAGGCCGGGCTGGACCGACAGCCTCCAAACAATACCGAGAAACCCTGTCTCGTAAAAAAAAAAAAAAAAAAAAAAAAAAAATCCTGCTCCTGTGTTGTCTGATAGTTTGCTGAAAAGGCCTGATTACTAATATTCTTTTTTATTGATACTCACGGTCTCTATATACCTCCAGAACACAGTTTGGCAATAATGATGGTATAGGGTTGTCTGAACCTGATTTCAAGTTTACTTGCAGGTACAAACAAACCCTAAGATTCTAGGTCACTAAAGGTCTCACTTCCTTCTTCATAAACAATAACAGCACAGCTGGTGGCAGGCTGGCTTTTTAAAGCCTGGGAATTGCTTTCTAAGACAATGAATTTAGCGGCCGTTGGCAAACGGGGTGAATGTTTAATTAGCTTTCTGATTGCGCCTCAGTCCGAGGGTCCCGCAGTCCAGCGTCCCGTACAGGAAGCCCGCGCCTGCGCAGTTCTCCCGCCCCGCCGCTCCCGAGGCCCCTCCCCGGGCTCCTCCAGGCGGGCCCGCGGCCGTCTGCACAGCTCCGCTGGTGTTACACGAGCTCCCGGGACTATATTTCAACACGTGCTTTCCCCCTTCACCTCGAATCTCCTCCATCAACTCTCAGGCACCAACCGCCTCCGACGTCCGACGCGCGCTCCAGAGCGAGCATGCGCTTCCCAGACACCGCGAGCCCGCTACCGCATGACGTCTAGTGCGCAGGCGCCAAGGTGGCCTGGCTGAGTACTTAAACCTTTTCACCTGGCTGTGCACGGGCTTTAGTCTCTTTTGGTATTGGGTGGTGGCTGTTTCCAATAAGTTTTACTTTGTTTCCTTTCTCGTTCTCTTCTCCTTTGCATGTACTAGTTTTAGCTGGGCATGTTTTAATTGTTTCCTTAGTCTTTGTTCACTAGATTGCAAAATGTGTGAAGGTGGGGTTTGGTTTTGTTTACTGCGGTGTCCTGGTGGCAAGTGTACATTCAGAGAATACAGAGTGTTCTTAGAATGCTAGGCGTTGGTGGCACACTCCTTTAATCCCAGCACTTGGGAGGCAGAGGCAGGCGGATCTCAAGGCCAGCCTGGAAAGCGAGTTCCAGGACAGCCAGGACTGTTAAGACAGAAAACCCCTGTTTTGAAAAAAAGAAAAATTAAGCTGAGAAGCCAGATCTCCTCTCCTCTCTCTGTCTCTTGGTTTTTCAAGATCTGCCTGCTTCAGCCTCTCATAGCCCTCATAAATTGCAAATCAGGACGACAGGATTGCCCGCATTGATTTTTTTTTTAATCTTCCCAGTACCATCATTGCTTTTTCCTAGCTGAAGGAGAACAGAGCTCTTAACAGCACAGTGAGAACGTTTCGGGAATTATTAGCCTATCCTCAGTGTTTTGTCTTAGTTTTATTGAAGCCTGGGCCCAGAAAACTTTTTTAATTTATGTATTTTACATATATTGATTTTGGTCTGCATGTACATCTGCACACCAGAAGAGGGCATCCGATCCCGTGGACTACATTTGTAGACAGCTGTGAGCTGGGAATTGAACTCCTGGGAGAGCTACCAGTGCTCTTATCCATCTTAACCATGCTGAGCCACCCCTCCAGGCCACCCTTCCTCCCTTAAATGACACATTTTAAAAACGTGTATATTTGTTTAATTGCTAATCAGATCAAATCAGACTCCCGGGGTCCGATGAAGCAAGATTCTGATTACTGTGCAGTTTCCCAGGACTTTGTGACAAAAGGCCACAGGCTGTGTGGCTTAAGCAGCAGTTTTGTGGTCATCCCTCCCCAGCCCCCAGCCGCGGGTCTGGGACGAGTCTGAGATTCAGGTATCAGCCAGGGTTTCTTGAGGCCTCTTCTTAGGTGTAGCTGGCTGTGTTCACATCTTTTGTGCTCACACTTGTGAGCCAGCAGTGGAGTAGGACGGGTGCTCGGGCTAGGGCTTGAGCATACAAATGAGGGGAAGGGCAAAATCCAGGCCCAGGCTACTTTATGTGACTTTCTAACCTGTGGAAGAGGAATGACAGTAGATGTTCCAAGAACCTGCAAACCAAAAGTAGTCAGTCCAACACATCATTTGAACACGCTTCCACCATGACCTGATGGCTTTGCTCTTACCACACATCAAGTCTCCAATTTAAAGAAATGACTCAAAGTCACTTCTCTTTCAGACCTTAAACCACATCAAAATCGTCCTCTCACGACACTGATTGAATGCATCAGGTAAGCATAAGGTCCTAATGTGTTTTTATTGGTCAGAATTGTACACAATTATATTTCATCATACATGTCATTCACGGTAACTTTGGCAGCTAAAGTAACTTACTGACAAATTCTAATACTGAGCACAGAATAGTTCTATATCAATAAAAATGAGATTATTTTTGAAAAGAATTAAAACTCGGGTCATTATTTTATAATTTGGAAATCTGCATAATCCAACTTTGAGATGGTCTTCTCATTGTTGAAGTTGGCTCTGTCAATGTGTGATTTAGGGCTTCCTCTTGTCTCCAGCCATCGCTGCATAGGACGCACCTTGGAGAGGGGACCTTGCAGTTGTCCCTGCACCGTGCCCCGATCCGTGTTCTGGACCCAGCCCACCAAACCTAACTTTTTACCTTCAGCCTAAGGGGGAGAAAAGAGAAAGAGCGATCCAGTGAGATTGCAAAAAATAAAGTAAGACGAGAGTCTGTGGCCAGAACTTGGCCTGGAATCAAACCACTGAAACCAATTTGACATAGTCCAGAAAAATCAAAACAGACACCAAGGAGGATCCCGTGGCTGATTCAAGCATCAAGTGTTAGCCACTTGATTCCATTTCCCTTTTTTATTCTGCAAAACTCAGCGTTGAATTTTTCAAAATTTCCATTATGTAGTAATAAATGAGGTTAACTACTGAAGAATTAGCCCCAGAAAGATGCCTTTAGAAGGATTTCCTAAGGCTGACTGTTTTTGGGTCTTGGGCTTGCAGCTTATTCATTTCTCTTTCTTTCTTTCTTTCTTTCTTTCTTTCTTTCTTTCTTTCTTTCTTTCTTTCTTTCTTTTCTTTTTTTTGAGACAGCCTCACTATGTAGCCTTGACTGACCAAGATAGAACTCATCAGGTAGTCCAGACTAGCCTTGGTCTTCCAGCCATCCTCCTGCCTCTACCTTCTGAGTGCTGAGATTATAAGTGTGCAGTATCATGCCCAGCCAAGTAAACTGAAGTGGGAGGAGAGATCCCGGGTTTTAGTGTTTAGGCAGGACTGGGGCTCCACGTAGGGCAAGCACAGTAGCTCTAAGCTAGACCCCCAACCCTCATTTTCTCTTCTCTTAATCAGCAATCTACTGGTGTACTAACTAGAAGAAGCCTGCAGTTATTTGATCCTTTGCCTTTAGCCGGGACCACACCTAAGTGAATCCAGATGAAGTGATCCATTATATCTTTAAAGATCACTACACAGTATTTCACAATTTCCTGGGCAACACAACCATTGTTTTTCCTGCAGAGGACTCTTTAATCCAACACGTTTACACTGCACCCAAAGCCCACTTTGGGTCATACTTGGTAGAGAAGGGAAGCAGCTGTGAGTGGGCTCTGAGCACTAAGGGGTTCATGAGGCCCTGTAACTGTCAGGTTTCCATTTGACCTTCTTGCTAGGTCATGGGCATGCCGGATGAAGACACTGTCTGCTCTCAGGGGCCAGCCAGCCAGCCTGGGAGATCAGGCCATGTCCCTGCTACAGCTCTCTCTGCTGTGTTACAACCCATAGCACATAGCCCCTAATATATGGTCCTATCCAGGCCTGGCTCCTCCATACTCTTTATCCTGTAGGCTATCCTAAACTAAATCACTAAAAATAACTTACTTGACAAATTCTAATACTGAAAGGACATAAAATTCAAGTATTTCCCTTTATTTGGGGGATTTCATTGAAGGTTCCATCTGTGGTGGCTCTCTATGCTTTTTTAAAGGTATTTTTAATTGTGCATATATAGAGAGGATGCAGTATGTAAATGCTGGGTGCTGGTTCCCATGGAGTCCAGGTTCTCTGGAGTTAGAATTAGAGGTGGTTCTGAAACACCCTATGTGTGTTCTGGCAACTGAACTTGAGTCCTCTGGAAGAATGGTATGGACTGCGGAGCCATCTTCCCAGGCTCCTAAGTTATCCTTCTTAAGGATGCTTCTGTCCATTATAAAAATGTACTTTTTAATTACATTTACTTATTCATGAGGGTGAGGCATGCATACCATAGCACTAATGTGGAGGTCAGAGACTGCTTGTAGAAGTCTGTTCAAGCTTTTCACCTTGTGGGGGATTGAATTCAGCCCACCAAGTGTCTTACACACTGAGTCACCTTACCAGAAAGCCTGTAAGGCCTGCCATGCTGCCTGATCTGATGTACTGTCTCTCAGACTGATCTCCGACCTCAAGGCCTGGCCCCACAGTCACAAGGCTCTCCCAGTAAAGCTTATTTCTGAAGGGGAATAGCATGCCAGTCCCCTTTCCAATCCTGCTGCTCCTTTTCCCAGTATTTCTTTTCTTCTGTCTAATAAGTAAGTAATCACAGTGTCTTTAAAGTTGAACATGTGGGGGCTGGAGAGATGGCTCAGTGGTTAAGAGCACTGACTACTCTTCCAGAGGACCTACGTTCAATTCCCAGCAGCCACATGGCAGCTCACAACTGTTTGTAACTCCAGTTACAGGGAATCCAACACTCTCACACAGATATACACACAGGAAAAACACTACAAATTGACTTAAAAAATAAAATAAAGTTGCTGGGTGGTAGTGACAGAGCCAGCCTTTAATCCCAGCACTCAGGAGGCAGAGGCAGGGGGATCTCTGTGAGTTGGAGGCCAGCCTGGTCTACAAAATGAGTTCCAGGACAGCCAGGGCAATTATAAGAGAAACCCTGTCTCAAAAAAAAAAAAAAAAAGGCAAAAACAAAAAAAAACAAAAGAAAAAACTGATGCTTAGAAATCTAAAGAAAGGCTGGGTGTTGGTGGCACACGCCTTTAATCCCAGCACTTGGGAGGCAGAGGCAGGTGGATCTCTGTGAGTTTGAGGCTGACCTAGTCTTCCAGGACAGTCTCCAAACAATACAGAAAACCCCTGCTTTGAAAAACCAAAAAAAAAAAAAAAAAAAAAAAGAAAGAAATCTAAAGGAAGAGAAAAATCCTAGAAGGTGGGAGGTGGTGGTACACACCTTTAACCCAGTACTTAGGAGGCAGAGGGACACAGATCTCTGAGTTTGAAGACAGCCTGGTCTACAGGGCTACACAGAGAAACCCTGTCTCGGAAAAGAAAGGAAAACAGCATTTCCATAATCAGTATTTGCTTTTTTGTATTCTAAACTGGGGGTGAAGTGGGGGCAGGTAGAAAAGATGCCCTGTAATATCTGTTCCCTTTTCCTCAACAACGTTGATTCCTCTTTGAGCATGTCACCACCATTTACTAAATCACAGGAACCTGCCCTGTACAACAACCAGTGATAAAGCTAACTCAAACATTGCTATGACTTCCAGCATTTGACAGAGGCTTCACAAGTGAATAAAAAACAGAAAAACAGATTTGTTAAATAGAATAGGAGGTACTGACAGACATCCCTTTTTCAAAGATTCAGATCTGAATTTTTAGTATCACAGTCCCAGCAATATGGCACTTGGAAGAAAGTTCTGCAGGCCTACATCTTAATGGTAGGGGTGCCCATGCGTTGAGATTGCCCTTGAGCATGGGTGAGATTAGTGACAGGGAAACAGAGGTAGTAGGGGCTGCAGAGTTTGTTCATTCCTTCAAATACTCCCCATTACAGTAAGGGGAATACCAGACTCACCTTCCATGTTAACACCTATGCTGGAATGGATAGTTTTTTGTTTTTTTGAGACAGGGTTTCTCTGTGCAGTCCTTGATGTACTGAACTTGCTATGTAGACCAGGTTGGCCTGGAACTCAGAGATCCACCTGTTTCTGCCTCCTGAGTGCTGGGATCAAAGGTGTGTGCCACCATGCCCAGAATGGTTAGGTTTTTTTTGTTTTGTTTTTTGGTTTTTTCGAGACAGGGTTTCTCTGTGGCTTTGGAGGCTGTCCTGGAACTCGATTGGTAGTCCAGGCTGGTCTCGAACTCACAGAGATCCGCCTGCCTCTGCCTCCCGAGTGCTTAGGGTATACTCCTTCAGAAGAGTGTCTAGATGCTGAGACCAGTCAGGAACCCCTTGCATTTACATCGTGTTTTATAGACTGCAAAACAGTCTCTGTCCATCGCTTATCTCCGGCCGCAACTATCCCCTTGAAGCTACCAAAAAGCCAGCCTCTCCGGATTCCCATTTGTGAGAACCAGGCCTCATAACCATCACCTAGTCATGCGCCCCGACACCTCTTCAAGCCTATAGGTCACATACCTGAGTGTACTTGCGGAAAAACACCCCTTGAACCTTCCCAAAAATTTCATAATCCACTGAGACCAAGGTGTCCCTTTCCGCCATGCTCAAGCCTGTCAGAAACCAGGAAAGCAGCAAGGTGAGACTCTATGCCAGGACCCCATCCTAAGTAGGGGATGCACCCGTACTCCATCACCTCTGTGTCCTCTCCAAAACCCCAGGGTCCCGGAACTGCAGGAGTAAGTGGGTGGGTGTAGACGCAAGCCCCTGGTCGAGGCCTTCACCTGCTCACCCCGCTACCCTCAGCCCCGCGGCTGCCATCCATCCTCTCCCCACGCGGCCCGCAATCCCCTCCACTGACACTTGGATGATCCCAGCGGCGGACACTCGGGTTTCCCGGGCTTCCCCACCAACCACAGAACCGCCCCGAGACCTTCAGATCAACCGCCCACGATACGTAAACCGCCGCTCCGGAAGCTTTAGTCTGCCGCTCCTCCAACGCGACCCTGCACGCCCGTCACCGAGGCCCAACCAATCATAGGTAGGTTATCGGCCAAGAGCGGTCCTGAGGGCGGGGCTTCACGACAGGTCAGATGCTGGTGGGGGAGCTTTGGAGTGATTTAAGCAGAGTCAGACTTTATGCACACTGACACAGCCTGCGCTCACTTCGGTCACTAGACGCACCTCTCTTCTCATTTCCCCGTGGGTATAGAAAGGCATAGACGAAACACTTAAAATATGTTCCCTCATAAACTAAGCAGTAACATGACTGCCTACTACGTGCCCAGGACTGTTGGAATATATCAGTGACTATAATAACAGAATCCTGAGCTAGAGGAGCTTATCCATTCTCGAGGTGAGAGACAGGCAATAAACATTAGGCATCATAAATAAATCAATAGAATAGGATTCATACCCACCTTTCTGATCTGCTTTTTCTCTCTCTCTCTCTTTCTCTCTTTCAATTCTCTTCCAACTTTGGGTCATGTATAATTTAAACTTGGTAGCAAAGGACAGTAAATGCACAAGACATCACGGTGAAGTTATTCTATATGGTTGCCACCCAGAATCTGCCTTACTAAGATTATGCTTAAATAAAATAATAAACAAATAATAAAACACAGGCAAGCAATTCATGGCACCAGAAATGAATCAGTAAGTTGAATATACTGATCAATACATCTAAGCAAAATAACCAAATTTCGATGGGTGGTGGTGGTTCATGCCTTTAATCCCAGCACTCGAGCCGCAGAGGCAGGCGAATCTCTGTGAGTTCGAGACCAGCCTGATCTACAAGATCTAGTTCCAGGACAGCCTCCAAAGCCACAGAGAAACCCTGTCTCGAAAAACCAAACCAACCCAAAACAAGCAAACAAAAAAACCCAAATTTCATGCATTTACCTTGAGAAAAAAATTGCTAAGGGGTTTTTGGGTGGATTTTGAAAATGAGAATTGAATTATATGCCCTGGAATTCAGCTACACTTAGGATCAAGAATGTGTATGAAACAAACTGTGTGTGGTGTTTATTGTTCCTTCTTGGATTGCTTGTATGTATTATATCATTTCATAACACCGGGGCCCCATTTGTTAATATGTTGGGTTGGCAGTCTTGGCAAGATGAGACAGTTTGCAGTGGTAGCTATGGAACTCCACCATTACACTAGTTCCCCACTGCAGTCATAAAGCCTTCCTGCTGGGAGGTGACGGGCTGGATTAGATGGTGTCCTTGGCAATATCTAAAAACAATACTAAACAGTGTATTTGACTGATGTCATTTCTCTAAAGTTCATTTAAAGTAAGTTTCCCTATAGATTCCAAACCCACTGAGTATTTAAGTGGACAGAACACCATATGGTGTACAAAGAGGGGCAGTACATAATCTTTGCCCTCAAAGAGCTCTTTATCATAAATATGCTGTACAGATGACAAGATAATGTACACCATGGCAATGCATTTCATAAACATTCTTTGAGAGTGCATCATGGGCCAGCCCAGCACTGTAACGGAGACAGAAAGCAATATGATGGAGCAGAGATTAATTCTAATGGAAAGACTGAGAAAGGGCTTATAGAGAAGGCAGAATTTCCCATACAGAATCATACCCAGAAAGTGATGTAGCCAGGATTTAGATTCAGGTGGCCACTACAAAGTCCACTCCCAAAATACTGCCTTCTATCACCCCCTCAGCTTGTGGGAAGGCAGTGCCCACAGACAAGAAGGTAGAGTAGTTGTGATGAAACTAGGGGCTCTCCATGCCACGTGCACATTAGGACCTTTGGGGTCCTTCTGATTATATACCCACATTTTATTCCCAGGACATCTTCCCACTGCACAACCATGGTTGAGACATCCTGAGATTGACTCGGTTTGCTATAGGGAGACAGGACTATGGAGATATTTTACATCTAATATGGGAGATTAGAAATAGCTAAAGCATACATCTCAATTTTTCAAGAAGTCACTTTGGAAGAGAAACTATGGGATCAGAAGCATTACTAGTTAGCTCAATTTAATCATTTCGCAATATACACTTTATCAAACATCATTTTTTCATTGAGATATATATGTATGATTTTGTGTATCTTTCTTCATGGCTGTATGTAGACATACATGTGGAGGCCAGTGGACAACCTGGAGAGTCATTCTCCAGGTACAACCCATTTTTTCTTATGACAGGGACTCTTATTGTCCTGGAACTTGCTGAGTAGGCTAGGTTCACTGGCCAGTGAGCATTCTCAGAAGCAGAATTACAAATCTGTATTACCAAGTCCAGCCTTTTAAAATGTGAGTCCTGACAACTGATTCGGTCTTGACCGGTCTAGCTCTACAGCCGAAATATATTCAATTTTTAAAGACACTTTGTAAATTTGTGTTTTATTCTTGAGCAGCAGCTGTGCTAATCTCACTATCAATCCAGTTTTAGTATACTTTCCAAAGTACTATATATACTTTTTATTTGCAATCTCTCCATCGCGCCCTCCCTACCCTGTGTGTGTGTGTGTGTGTGTGTGTGTGTGTGTGTGTACATGCATGCATCTGTTCTTTTGTTGCTTGGGAATGGAACTGAGGTCCTGTGTATTCTAAGTATACATTCTACCATATATATATATATATATATATATATATATATATATATATATATCTGACTAATAAGCCCAGGCCCTGTTAATATCTCAAGAAAGCCAGGAAAGGTATTAGAATCCTCATTTGGAAAAGAGCAAGGACAGGTTTGGGGGGCAGATGCTGATGGTGAGGAGGGTGAAGTCAACCCCATGAAAACACACAGGCAGAACAAGAGAGGTACGACTTCTGGTAAAAAAACAAAACAAAACAAAAAGCAGCAGAGGTAAACTGACAGAATTTTCAGGTCAGTGGGAAAAGATAGCTGAGAGAGAGAAGAGAGGGCATGAAACACGGAGAAACAGCAGACAGAGAATGGGAACACAATCCATTTTCTTTTTTCTTTTTCTTTTTTCTTTTTTTTTTTTTTCTTTTTTTGGTTTTTACAAGACAGGGTTTCTCTGTATTGTTTTGGAGGCTGTCGGTCCAGCCTGGCCTCGAACTCACAGAGATCTGCCTGCCTCTGCCTCCCGAGTGCTGGGATTAAAGGCGTGCACAACCACCATCCAGGCAGTAGTTGGAAATTTATAACTAAGGAGAATGTTGTTAAGCAGGGGGACATTTTTAGTATTTATTTTTATTTCATTTGCATCGGTGTTTTGCCTGCATGTCTGTCTGTCTGTATGAGAGCATCAGATCCCTGGGAACTGGAGTTACAGACAGGTGTGAGCTGCCATACGGATGCTGGGAACTGAACCTGGGTCCTTTGGAAAAGCAGTCAGTGCTCTTAACCACTGAGTCATCTCTCCAACACCCCCCCCCCAGGAATATTTTTAAACACGGGTGAAAAGTGAAATTTCAGCATCTGATAGAAGTTATAAGGAGCAGAATGCCTGGAAGTGCATTTACATGAAAAGTAAGAGTGCTGGAGAGACCATCTAGATAGAGGAGGCCAGCAAGGGGGATGGTATAAATGCCAGAAACCTTAAATAGAAATAGATGGCCCAAGGCTGAGAAAGAAGGAAACAGGAGGACACAGGAGCAGTGGGAAGCGAGTCTTAAGGGAGTGGACGATCAACACTGTCAAGTGAACAGGCACAAAAGTAGAAGACGCTTGCCTTCTTGTCTGTACTCGTGGGAAGAACATAATAGCTCCGAAGTCAGCATGAGAGAGCAGAAGCCAGACCACAGCGGCCTGCGCAAACAGGAGGGGTAAGGAAAAGTGTGTGTGTGTGTGTGTGTGTGTGTGTGTGTGTGTGTGTGTGTGTGTAGGGTTTGTTATCAAGAAATTGAGGTGTGCTGGACATGGTGCATACTTCTAATTCCAGCACTGGGGAGGCAGAGATAAGTGGATCTCTATGAGTTCAAGGCGGGCCTGGAATACATAGCAAGTTTCAGGCCAACCAAGGCTACATTTTGAGACAGTGTCTCAAAACAAAAACAAAACAACAAACCGAACAAAAAAGAATGGAAGGAAGAAAGGAAGAGAGACAGAGACAGAGAGAGAGAGAGAGAGAGAGAGAGAGAGAGAGAGAGAGAGAGAGAGAGAGAGAGATTGATACAGCATGTTAGATGGCTCACAATGGCCAGGTGGGGGGGTTTCCAGTGCCATCTTCTGGCCTTCCCATGCACTGCACACACATGGCATACACTCAAACAGATTCTCTGTCTCTGTCTCTGTCTCTGTCTCTGTCTCTGTCTCTCTCTCTCTCTCTCTCGTGTGTGTGTGTGTGTGTGTGTGTGTGTGTGCACGCGCGCACACACACACCAGCCTGGGGGAACCTGAGGCAAGAGGATTAAATAGGCAGGAGGGCTGAACAGTGCTAACAGTGGGCTAAATGGGGAGCCTGTTTCAAAACAAACAGAAAACAAAACAAGACAAGGAGAAACAAGTGGGATCCTAACATAGGGGAGACAGGTTCAGAGAAGTAAAACTTGTTTTCGTATTTTAAAAGCAGAGAATAAGATGGAGAGTATTGAAACTGGTTAAAAAAAAAGGACTTACAGGAGAAAACCATAGCAGAAGACTGAAGTGGGGGAAGGGGGGCTGAGATTTACCCGGACCGAGTCAGTGGGAAAAGTCTGCAAATGTAGAGAGGCAAAAGAGACAACTGGGAATGAAAACAGCGACTGACAATCTGCCCTAGAGAGCCCACCAAGGAATTCCTTTGTAGCGCATAAAGGCTGACATCTGATATGCTGAAGTATTAACGAGACTGCTGTCCACTTTATTTCCCACGTGCACGGATCTTCTGCTTAGTTACAGGGAAAAAAACGAAGCTGTCTGTTCCAAAAAGCTTATCCAAATGAACTGAAGCACGAGGAAGACAAATAAACTCTCTTCTAATGTCAAAAAGTTAGAGGATCATTTAATGTTGAAATCAAGTTATGTTCATTATTGTCGATCTGGTAGTTAACTTTATTATCATTACATTTGGCTGAATCATTCCTGGGCCCTAAGTAGAAACGTGAGATTTACCACGTGAGAGTAAAACGTTAAAATAGCAAAATGATTAGATTGGCCTTAGAAACTACTCTGGGACGTAACGAAAGAATAGTAAATCTAACAGCAAGCGCCCAAAGCAGCGAGAGAAAACAGCCCAGGAGCATGTAGCCTGGAGCTTTGTAGCCCTACCTGGGGCCTGGGCGCCGCAGCCAAATGCGCTCAGAAGGGCGATCAGCAGTCCCACTCCCGCTAGCCGGGCGGACCCCCGAATCTTGGGACGGGGTGACTCTGCAGCCCATCTAGGGGCTCCACCCTTCTCCAGATGCGGGCACACCCTAAGGTCTGGGAGCACCATTCTCAGAAAGATGCAAGTTCTTCTTTGATGTAGCCCCAGAAAAACCTCTCCTCCCCCTCCTCCTCTCCCCAAGGGCAGCGCTGATCTGAGCGGCAGAGTTGGCTGCACCCTGTGTCAAGTGACCCGCCTGCACCCCCACCCCACCTTCCTCCATCCCAAACCCGCCCGGGCAGCTCCGGACCGCTTGTGGACTGCGCCTGCGCGCGTCCGGGGAGGGCAGGTCTCAACCAGAGGCGGCGCTCTGGTCTCCAGGCAACGGGGATAACCGAGGTGGACAGAGAGCGCCTGCGCGGACGGCGGTTGGGTTTAGTCAAGTGTGGAAAACTAGGTCTCGGGGGTCTACCCTGAGCAGGTACGCGAAAAGGAGGGGAGACGCGGAATCGATACCACGACCTCCCAAGGAACTGAAGAGTGAGAGTTTACCTCTTGGGGCTGAATCCCAGTGGGAGTTCCCGTTTGACCCCCTGGGACAGACCATGACTTCCGAGTTCCGGATCTAAAGCGGGCTGGGGCGATCAGGGGTCAACCCCCTGCCCCAACACACTGGTACCTGGTGCGGATCGTGCCATAGGGCATCTTGGGATGAGGGTTTTGACAGCCAGGCACCTGTTTCCAGCCGGGGCGGCCCCAGCAGGGGAAAGCCCGGGGAGAGCTCTGCGCCAGGCCCTCGCCCGGCCGCTGTTCTCACCCTGTAAAAACTCAGAGCACAGAACCGGCGCTAGGAAGAACAGGTTGCCTGCTTTTTGTTTGTTTTGTTTTTGTTGCTGTTGCTTTGTCACAGATGACCTTCAATCTCAGGCCATGTCCACCGCTTCCATAATAGTGTATGGCACACCAGATACGGGTGTGGCGGAAAGCCAGGGGCAGAACACCTGTGTCCCGTTCATGTTTTGGTCCTCGGGCCTTAACAATGTCTGGCACAGAATCCTCACCCACTAAGTGCGTATTGAAGGAAGGTCCTGGCAGATCGAGGGCTACAGTCCTGAGAAACGAGAAACGTTGAGAGGGAACGTGGGCAGGGCAAACGTACAAACAGTTTACTCTAGCAGCTGGGAGTGAACCTCAGACAAATTCTTCACTTGTATCTGTTTTAAATCTCCTCTAGGCTTTGGTCCAGGCCCTGGATGGCTGGTCTCCAGTTGGCCCCACATCTGCCTGTGGGCGTTATGTTCCCACATAATAAAACAGAAGCGCCTGGGCTCCACTCAGCTAAGCACCAAGGTGACTCTTCCCAGCGGTCCTCGGTGGGACACTTGAGGAACAATTTCCAGCAGAAGCTTTGGAGCAACACAGAGCTGGGGCAGGAGGAGGACGTGTCCACGGTCTCCAAAAGGAAAATCTGCAAAGAATCCCGGAGGCACTCCTGTCCCCAAAATGCCAGGATCAGCCAGCAAAGCCCAGGAAGCAATCCCCAGGGCCAAGGAAAGGCTTTGTTCTCCTTGTCAAGCTTTCAACCCCGGTATCACAAAACAAATGACCAGGACTTCGTTCCCTTTAGGAAGAAGCAAGTTGGCGTGGACAGGGCGTACCCACTGAAACCCATGGTTCACCGGAAGTGTCATAGTACAGGCGAGGCAGGCACCGATGGAGACCAGAATGTCTCCCCGAGACTCGCTGAGTTTTCAGACGACGACTTTGGTTTGAGGAGCTGGGTAAATTCATCTGTTCTTGCCTCTGTGCAGGCAGAGAAGGTCATGGCAGACCTCCACAGGTCTGAGTGGACGCAGATCCTAAGACTAGAAGCTGCAGGGGAGACTTTACAGAGGGAAATCCGAAGGAAGGAGACCCTCCTGAGAGAGAAGCTGAAGAAGACCGAGGAGGGTCTCCGAAGGATTCAGGAGAAGAAACAGGCCCAGCAAAATAAAGACAAAGAGCTACCAAGAGTGATACCACCTGCTGAGAGAGTTAGAGAAAGTGGCAGCAACACACCCGGCTTATCCCCCGGGTTCTGTTCTGAGGTGCTCAGTAGAAACAGGGGAGAGGCTCAGCCTTGTGAGCGGGCTCAGGAAAACTCCAGTCCACTCCAGTTCTCTGATTATGAAATCCAGAGGCTCAAAAGGGAAAGGCTGATGGCCAGCAACAGCAAGATCCGGGACTCAGGGCCACCCACAGACGAGTTCTCGAAACCTTCGGAAGAGCTGGGTAGCGCACTGCAGGCATCAAGCCTGTCGGGGACGCCAGGCTCATCAGGGTCCTGCTCTTCCACAGACGAGCCAGAGCTGGGCAACTGCAACTACTGTGGACGCACATTTCTTTGGCTCAGGCTGCAGAGACACTCGGCCGTCTGTGGCAGGGTGCAAGGGTCCAGGAGGAAAGTGTTTGACTCCTGCAGGGCCCGGGCTAAGGGCACGGAACTAGAGCAGTACTTGAACTGGAAGGGGCCAGCCACAGCCAAGGTAATAAACGCTTGCTAGGTCTGACTTGCTATGGGGGGCCTGTAGCGGCCAGTCATGTCCTTACCACACGCACCAGACCCGTCCACACGCGCACCAGACCTGTCCACACACATCAGACCCGTCCACACGCACCCCACACGCACCAGACCCGTCCACACGCGCACCAGACCTGTCCACACACATCAGACCCGTCCACACGCACCCCACACGCACCAGACCTGTCCACACACACCCCACACGCACCAGACCTGTCCACACACACCCCACACGCACTAGACCCGTCCACACACACCCCACACGCACCAGACCCGTCCACACGCACCCCACACGCACCAGACCTGTCCACACACACCCCACACGCACCAGACCCGTCCACACGCACCCCACACGCACCAGACCCGTCCACACCCACACCAGACCTGTCCACACACATCAGACCCGTCCACACGCACCCCACACGCACCAGACCCGTCCACACACACACCAGACCTGTCCACACGCACCAGACCCCCCCCCAAGCTTGAATAGTTTTATCTTTTGTGTTGTCCTCAGGGACCTGTAGGTACGAGATAACTGGTCTAGTGCTGATCAGTAACCCTGCTCTTGAGTTAGTTACTCTCTTTCCACCTTTATGAGGTGGGGTCAATATTTAAATCTTACTAAAATTGACACCAAAATCTAGATTCTAAAATATGTGCCCTTTTGATTATCGTAAAACGGAGTCATGTTTGCAGAAAAAAACAAAACCTTAAAAATGAAATTTAAAAATGTGCATTTTATGTTAAGACAAATATGACACTTTTTTTCCCCAGAAAGGGTTTCTTTGTGTAGCCCTGGCTGTCCTGGAACTAGCTCTGTAGACCAGGCTGGGATTAAAGGTGTGTGCCACACCGCCTGGCGACACTTATTTTTTTGATTTATGAGAATTCCTTGCTTTCTCCCATTTGTTACCTCACTTGGTTGTCCCTGCTTCTTTTTTTTTTTTTTTTTTTTTTTTTTGGTTTTTTGAGACAGGGTTTCTCTGTGGCTTTGGAGGCTGTCCTGGAACTCACGCTGTAGACTAGGCTGGCCTCGAACTCACAGAGATCCGCCTGCCTCTGCCTCCCGAGTGCTGGATTAAAGGCGTGCGCCACCAACGCCCGGCGTCCCTGCTTCTTAATAGTGAGCTCAGTTTTGATGTACTTTCTTAGTAAATTCAAGAAATACAAATAACACCACAGAGATAAAAAGTGCCCCCCCCACCGCTTTTTTTTTTTTTTTAGCTACCTCTCCAAAACATCACTTACTTTTGAGAACCCCAGTGAAATCATTAGGGATTCACAACACCTAGTTGGTAAGGCTCAGGACTTGATGGTAATTTAGATCCACCTGGGGACATTGCCCCATAACCAGCCTTCAAGGGTATGTTACTCGGTTTGTAAAATTAGAGTTTCCCCACAGTGTTTATTTTATAAAATCATATTAAGCTTTAATTTCTGTGGGATCATGAGTTTAAACAAAAATATTAAAGAAAAATGTTCAGGGTTGGGAAAACCCCATGTTAGACACCTCAAAGGCCCCATATAACTCTAAACAGTCTGGGAAAAAAGAATATATTCTGGCTTTATTTCTTCCCAAATCATGTGTGCCCTCACAGGCTCTCTCTCTTCCTTTACCCTTCTCTCTCTCTCTCTCCTTCCCTCCCCTTCCTTCCCCTCCCTTCCCCTTGCCGAAGGCTGACCTAGAACTCACTATGTAGACCAGACTGGCCTCAAACTCAACTGTCTGCTTTCCAAGTGCTGGGATGAGCGGTGTGGGTCAGCATACCCAGCTCCCAATTCTCACTTAACAGGACTCTGAAGTTTACATGTCTCCTTGCTGGAGCCTTTAAAACACCCACCGATGGGATGGATGCTCAGAGATAACTCATAATTATAGTGTTTTCTCTCAGTACAATTTGAGCCGTCACCACAAGAATGTCTCTCGCATGTTCAGAGATAATGTCCCTAAAATTCAGCTTCCACAAGAAGTCAGCGTTTTGCGGACAGATAATGACAGGATGGTCAGTTACTATTCTTTCCTCCTTGGTCAGCCCAGCAATTCACTGGAGATCCCCTATGGCCTATCATAACTTACTTGGGGGCCATCATGGGAAAGAACCCTTTCCTTCTTCAATTCCTAAATATAGTAGCACTGAAGCTAAAGAGCACAGCCCAACCCTGAGCAGACCAGTTTGAGGTCATGGGCTGCACTGGGACACAAGGCAGAAAGGACTGGGCTGAGCTGCGCTCTGTCCTGGGGGCATCTGAGTCTCACTCCAGAGCTCTGTGCCTTTGTGAGCTAAGTGGCTGCAGCTTCTTGCCGCTTTTCCCACAATACTCTGAGATCTGGACCTTCTCCCATTCTTTTACTATTCATATAACGGCCAGCACACACGCACCAGGGCCACTAGACTGTCAGCAGGTGACGCAGGAACCCACACACGTATTTGTGCTTAGGGTGATACAGAATGAAAACATAGCTACTGTACCCCCTGAAGATCCTTCTGGCTGAATTCTTTTAAGATTCCTGGGTGGCATCTCTTAACTGCAGTTCTTTTGTAGCTGTCTCAATAAGACATGTCTGGTAGAGCATGGTTTTTCTTTTGATAGCATTCCTTGTTATTACCTGTTACCAAGAGGTGTTTGTTTTCTTATTCTCTTTAAGGTTAATGTTTATTTATTTTGTGTGCGTGGGTATGTATGCATGCTGTTGAGATCAGAGGCCTTGTGGGAGTTAGTTCTCTTCTTCCCCCATGTGGGTCTTGGGGATTAAACTTGATGATTTGGCTGGGTATAGAACTCAAGGCAGGAAATAATCTTATTAGAACTCTGTTTTTGAGACATTGCCTCACTATGTAGTCTGACTGGCCTGTAACTTACAGAGATTAGCCTACCTCTGCCTTCATGCCTGGCCCTTTACTAGAACTCTATCTCTTTTTTAAATTGTTTTCTTTTTGGTTTTTCGAGACAGGGTTTCTCTGTATTGTTTGGAGGCTGTCTAAGACCAGGCTGGCCTCGAACTCACAGAAATCCGCCTACCTCTGCCTCCCAAGTGCTGGGATTAAAGGTGTGCGCCACCAACGCCCGGCTCATGTTACTGGAGCTTTAAAAAGTATTTATTATGAGTCCTGCCTGCATGTATGCCTGCGGGCCAGAAGAGGGCATCAGATCTCATTATAGAAGGTTGTGAGCCACCATGTGGTTGCTGGGAATTGAACTCAGGACCTCTGGAAGAACAGCCAGTGCTCTTAACCTCTGAGCCATCTCTCCAGTCCTTTATTGGAGCTTTTAAGATGTTGTTTTTTTCTAGCTTTTAACATCCAGTGTTTACTGTTGAGAAATTCAATGTTTTGATTCCTGCTTCATTTTATGAAACCTATTTTGTTTCATTTCCAAAAGTCAGTAATTTTTCTTTACTCTAAAATTATAAGATTTTTTTTACAACGATTGCTTTGGAGTTTTGTAAGCCATTTCAAGTCTCAAGACTTTCAATATTCGATTCTACAAATATTAATCATATTGTTTAATAACTTCTTGTGTTTTCTGTCCTTTTTGGAGCAAGTTTGATTACATGTTGAACTTTCTAATTCCCCTGTCATTTCTGCTTTCCATCTGTTCTCTTTTTTACCATTCTGAGAGTTTTCTTTATTATTTTGTAATGCTTCTATTTGAGTTTTGACTACCGGGCTTTTAATTTATAGTTATTGTTACTTTGTTTCTCTGTTCATCTTTTATAATATACACCTTTTATGAACAAAACCTTTCTTGTTTAAATATCTATTTTGTTTTATGTATGTGTGTGTTTTGCCTGTGTGTACATCTGCACCACGTGTGTGCATTGCCCAAGTAGGGCAGAAGGAGGCATGGGATCCCCTAGGAATGAGTTACAGACTAATGTGAGCCTCCATGTGGGCTCTGGGAATCAAACCTGGGTCCTCTGTAAGAGCAGCCAGTGCTGCTAACTGCTGAGCCATTTCTATACTCTGGACACAATATCTTTTCATACGTTATTGATGTATTCTGTTAAAATGTTTCTCTCTCTCTCTCTGTGTGTGTGTGTGTGTGTCTTGCATGAGTACATGCATTTGTGCATGTGCTGTGTTTGTTTCCTGAATTTTTGTTCTTGTGCTTTGGGGAACCTTTTCTCTTTAGCTAAGCTCTCATCAAGGATCTGACAATCCTTGCCTGTTCATTTGGTGTTTTTATTTTATTTTTTATTTGAGACAGGGTCTCACTATTTAGTCTTGGCTGGCTGTGAGTTCACAGAGCTCCTCCTGTCTCTGCCTCCTGAGTACTCAGATTAAAAGGGTGCACCACCACACCCTGCTGTTCATTTAAGCCTTAGTGGTTTTTTTCACTAAAGGACTTAATACTTATATACATACATACATGCATGCATGTATACATGTATACATACATACATACATACATACATACATTGAGTCCTGTAATTGTGGTCCCCCAAAGTCAGTGTTAGAAGGTTCATTTCTGGCTAGCAGGTGAATCCAGAGAACTGTTGTCCCTCCCAAGAGGATGACAGTTACTGGTACTCTGGGAGCTGATCTTAGGAAGTAATCTGACAGGTTTGTGGTTGTTGGGTACCCTTGCTCAGGCTTCCTCATCACCAGTGCTGAGATGAACCCTGCTCCTTATCCTGTCTGGATTTTCTGAACTGAAAACCCATCTAGTGGTTAAGAGAGCTTACTGCTTTTCCAAAGGACCTAAGTGTAAGCCACCCACTTCAGGTCACTTACAACCACCTGTAACTCCAAGTGATTTAATACCCTCATTTACACACACACACCCCTTTTAAGGAGATGGAGAGATTGCTCAGTGATTAAGAGCAGCAGCTGCTCTTCCAAAGGACCCGGGTTCAATTCCTGGCACCCACATGGTGGCTCACAAACTGTCTGTAACTCCAGTTCCAGAGGATCTGATGCAAGCAAAACACCAATGCAAATGAAATAAAAATGAATATCTTTAAAATCTATCTAGTTCAATTTTCCCAGAGATCAGTTTTTCCTCTCTTCTCATGGGAGGTACTGGGGATACTGGGCCCCTGGATACACACGGTAGGAGAGGAGCCCCCAAGTTCTGCTTGTTTCCATCCCCACACCTTCCTCCTTTCTACCTAGCCCAACCCTCTCTGGGGACGTGGCAGGAAGATGCCTGGGATCCAGGTAGGACCCCTGGTTGGGGGCCTTGGGCTGAGCCTCAGTGCCAGTCATCACTCTTCCCCCTTCTCTGCTCTTTGATCTTAATGACCGTTTCCACATCCCTGCTGTTGTCATGGAGCCCCAGAGAAGGGATCCATGGCAGTGGAAGACTCAGTGTTCCTTTCCCATTACAGACTGAACCTCCTCGGAAGAGCACCTGGAGACAGAAGCATGAGTCTTTTATCCGCACCCTCCGCCACGCTCGACAGGTCCAGCAGGCCATCGCCAGGGGTGGGAACCCCTCAGACTTGCCTCCCGTCCTGCCAGCAGAAAACCCAGACTATGTCCAGTGTCCTCACTGCAGCCGCCACTTTGCTCCCAAGGTGGCTGAACGACACATACCTAAGTGTCAGACCATCAAGAACCGTCCTCCACCTCCAAGGAGGCATGACAGCTGAGCAGACGATGGCTGTGTGTCCCTACAGCAGTAAATCAGAGGATGAGCGATAGAGAGCACGGAGAAAGCAACGTTTCCACAACTCAGGATCTGCTTGCAGAGCCAAACTGCCCCGGAGGAGAGCCTGCCACCTAGCAGGAGGCAGGTGGAAGCCCCAGTGTCCCTTTGGGTCATAACGGTGGCTGTGTTTATGTTCTTGCCTCAAGAACTTGTGGGTGAGGACACTAGATAGGGAAGCTGCATTAAAGCTCTTTTCTCCTGAGCCTGACCATGGTTTGTGCTGAGGAAGTGCTGGATTTAGAAGTGTTTTCCAGCCATGGCAAATGTCCAGGGTTTCTGTTAGTCCTCTTGCTCTTCAAAGTTGGGTATAAGGATGAGTACGTTGAGGCCAGAGGGTCACTGTCATATGCAGATGGTAGCTCGTATAAAAGATAGTATGATTCTGCTGCGAGGCATTATTAATGGAAATCTATCCTTGGCCTCCATGGCGCATGATCCTGGCTGAAAGCCAACAAAAGTATATAACATTAGGGGACCAGTGTATCCTAAACCTTCCCTGTGGTGCACTGGATAATGAAACATCTTTTTGCACTTTACAGGGTAGGGATGGTAGAAAACAATTTAGTTCTCCGTGCTCATTCTTTTTAAATGCATCTCCTATGTTAAAGAAAGAAGCTGCTAGGTACCCTGAAGCAGCCAATCCAGTCTAAGAAGCGTGGACAATGCTCAGTTTCATGGCCCCATGATCAGAGCATACTCATACTTCTATTTTAAATCTTGAAAGGGATCAGGTCTTAATGGAGAGAATGGTGCCTACTGCGAGTTAGGCCCTCCGTCAACTAGTGGCTTTGGAGAGCTTAGGAAGACAAGTGCTATTTAGTCTGAAGTGCCCCTCCCCAGGCAAGTTTACCGAGTACACCAAGTTCCTCTATGTTAAAAGAAACAGACAGTAAGCGTGGCTAAAGTCACAAAGTTGGACCCCACAGATAATCAATTTTTTTTAAATTTTGTTTTTAGAGACAGGGTTTTTCTGTCGCTTTGGAGAGGCTGTCCTGAATTCACTCAGTAGATCAGGCTGGCCTTGAACTAACAGAGATCCACCTGTCTCTGCCTCCCTACTGGGATTAAAGGCGTGCACTACCAACCACCACCACCACCCGACTGATGTTCAAAAATTTTAAAGATTATCTAGTGAGTGTTCTGACTGACTGCACACTGGGTACCTGTAGAAATCAGTATCGGATCCCCTGGAACTGGAGGTACTGATGGCTGTGAGCTGCCACCCCATGTGCTGGGAACTCAGGTTTTTTTTTGTTTGTTTGTTTGTTGTTTTTTTGAGCCAGGGTTTCTTTGTGTAGCCCGGCTGTCTTGGAATTTATGCTATAGACCAGGCTGGCCTTGGTGTGCACCACTCAGGTTCTCCAGGCCCCACCCCACCGCACACCACCCCACCCCTGATGCTTTATTGTTTATGAAGCATTCAAAATGTGTTGTGACTTTTAAAACCTGGGGTAGGAGCTTGTCTGGACAAACCGGAGGCGGTGGAAACACCGAGCAGCAACCACATAGGACACACTGGAAGGGGCTCACAATCTGCCACTCCTTCAGTTGGGAATGATGGCAAGTAAAGCCAGATTCCCTTGCTTCATCTGCTGGGCTTCGTAGACATGTGGATTTGGGATCCCACAATGTTATTAGGGCCACAACTTAGAGCTTTCAGTGGAGATGACTGCGTGCGGGCCTTTCTATAGACCCAAGCAGTTACTCATTCTTAAGTTGCCAAAGGATGAAAACAAGAACCCATGCCTTTGTGTTCCCTTTGACCCCAGTTTTTGTCAGTCTTCTGAATTCAGACAGCTTTGATTCTGGGGGCGGTAAGAGCTGTTTTACAACCTTGATCTCTTCCTGGATAGAGGTCACATAGATGCTGCTTGTTAATGTCCACAGTCTGTTACTCTAAGCACATGTTGTAAACATTCTACATTTTAAAGTTCAAAAAGCTAAGGGGAATTCTCACAGTGAAACTCACAAGGTAGCTCTCTTCATTTAGAAGTGTGTGCAGCCATGCCGAGCCAGGATTTCCTAGCTCACCCAACAGTGCCTGCTGTCAACATTTGCCCAGTCAGCTGATCACCCTTCACAATACACAGATGGCAAGTGGAGCTGTGATGGATTTTCCTCCCCAAAGCCCACGACCTGTGAGCTTTAATGACCAGCACGTTTATGTCTGCAGTTAATCACTGAGGCAATAAATGACTTCTGGCTTTGCAGGGAATCTCAGTCTTGATTACAGTCCACCCCACCCTCCTGCTATCATGATTGCTACTTCCTTTGAGGCCTGGGGATCTCATGTGAAGGACTTTCTCTAAAAGACATATTTTTCTATGGGCTGCTCTTCCTACCACGAATGTTTCTGAATGATAACAAACCAAATGAAACTGGAGCATTAGGAGCCTTTTGCTTTAGACTTTGCTGCAAAGCTCAGCCAAGAAAAGTAACAGCTGTTATGCCAAGGAGACCAAATACAGCTCGGCTTTCCTGAGGACGTTTTACAGACAAAGCAGTATGATCACTTAGAGCTGTCTCCCCATCAGGACCAAGGGGGTATGTAAAGGAAATCTGATTCCTTTCATTACTGTGTGTGTGCATGGCGGGCATGCACATGCCAGTGTGTGAGGTCAGAGGCAGCTCTGTGGGCTCTGTGGGTTGAACCCAGGTCATGAGGCTTGCTGAGCAAGCCTCATGACCTGCTGAGCCACCCTGCTAGTCCAGGACCCTTCTTTTAATGTCTCTCTTTCCCCGTCTGCACTTCCTGTATTTTACAAACTCTGCTCATCCAGGACCCTTCTTTTAATGTCTCTCTTTTCCCTGTCTGCACTTCCTGTATTTTTACAAACTCTTGGAGGAAAAGAGTTGTCGCAGCAAAAAAGATTTTTTCTGGCAAGGATGAGATTGGAAAACAGCAGAGGTTATTTCTGGGTACCGTTTCTTGCATCGTTTCTGTTAAAAGAACATTTTTTCATTATCATTTCTTTGTAGAAGACTCACAGAATCAAAGATTTCCTAAGGCCTAGGAGTGCAGGTGTTTTGTCCCCAGTGACTGAGGTGGTTACTGAAGCACAGCACTAGCTGAGAGTTTAAATGTTTATTTAAAACAGAAATGCCACACCATTCCACCCTCACCCTTTCCAGCATCTGGCTAACAATAAGCTGGCTTTTCAGCCAAGTGTTGGCACAGAGGATATCGAAGGCTATATTGTAATCAAAGCAACACTACCGGAAAGCCTCAAACACCTAGCACTGCATAGGGGACAAGCAGGACAATTACCAAGATTTAGCTACAGAAAACCATTTGAAGACATTTCTTTTGTCTTGTGTTTTCCTCAACCCAGTGCATGGCTGCCATCTTTGGACTGTTTTCTGTTTGCATAGCTGTTTGGTGGGTTAAAACCTTATGGCTGTCCTAGGCACAATTCTGGAAAGTGCAAATTATCCTAAGGCACAGAACTCAGGTCCTCAGCTGGATTAGTACAAACCTAGATTCCCATGGGAATATACCAGAGAAAACGACCACCATGCACACCTAGAGAATGACCCCCAGGGCTCCTGCCCACCTCCGCACTCACTGTCACGCTACAGCAGCAACATGCCCTGCCCCTCAGCTCCAAGCAGAAGCAGTGCTCAGAATGAAGACCTTACACCCTGCCCTCAGCTCCAAGCAGAAGCAGTGCTCAGAATGAAGACCTTACACCCTGCCTCTCAGGCCTGCTGAGATGTTGGATAAGGATACAGGACCTCGAAAGGCCAGCCAGTCCTGAAGAAACCCAGAGTTGCATTGACATAACGAACCAAAACTCTCTGACAGGGTTTACAGCCAATGGCCAGACCCCTAGAACTTGAGACCTTCTGTCAGGATTGGGCCTCCCCTTATTCCGGGAAAAGGCTTCAGTGACTACATCAGTACTATTGTACTAGGCTTCTCAGAATTGAGAAAACAATGGGACATCAACAATCCCATTGGACAGAGTTGCCCACCCCAGAGATGGGGTTTCCTCCTGGCACCAGCATTTGCACCACCAGTTTAGAGAAATGACAAAATTTCTCCTGCATAGGTAGGTCCTCCTGAAATTTAATGCAACAATATTAATTTAGCTGTATGTAGCATGGAGGATGTGGCACTTACCAAAGCATCTGCTGTGCCCCAAACATAAGCAATTCATTAGACTTGGGTGCACAAGGCTCACATTTAAGAGAAACCATCATATGCTTGCCTAGAAGGCTGGATCTTCTAGGACACCCTGTCTTTGGAAAAGGTAGCTTGCTCCTCTCAACAAGAACATAGCAGAAGTGAGCTTGCAGCCAATCTCCTCACTTGGCAGGTTCTACCTGTCAAGCTTTTGGGACCCCAAGTATTTGGTGCTGACTTTGGGCCACTCAAGTATAAAAGGTGATACTGACTTACTGGGTATGATATGGCTTCAAATCACACCAGAGAGGAAAATACTGACTAGACATAGAATGGGGTGCCAGTCAGACCCCTCAGGGGCATGGCACTAGAGGTACAAAGAAGCCTTCACAGGGGCACCACTCAGGCTCTCAGACACCAAGGCAAGGCACTGAAGGAAGTGTCATCTTCCCTCTTGCTCTTCTCCCACAGCCGCACCTGTCACCCGCTGGCTGGAGTAATTCTCTCAGACCCTCCTCTCTAGAGGAGCCCCCAGAGCTGGGAAGTCCCACCTTGCACTAACGGTAGCCTGAAGGTGCTATTGTGACGAGGGACCTGCCCTTTCTCTGCTCCTCATGACGATGTTTCAAGGACCTCCACAGGGAAAGCAATCTAAGCTTTCTTCACAAAGCACACGGCTGCACGCAGTAACTGAACTTCCTGAAGACAAGCTCTAGACTGACGGCCAGGAAAGTTCCCTGGCCTCCAGGTTTCTGAGAAGACGGGAGACTTTACTGCTCTCTAGAGGACCCTGGGCAGGACAGGCCTGGCCATGGCCCATTCCAATGTTACATTTCTCCTTCCTCCACCCAGAGGTGCAATGCCTGGTGCTAAAATCCCAAGGAAGCTTCCAATAATGATGAAAATGATAAATGGGATATGAGCTGCTACCAGCACAATTAAGGTGAGTCCTGTGTCTCCTCTTCAAAGGTGGGATCAAAAGATGAGGTACAGAGCTGTTGTTGCTATGGCAGTCACTGATGACAAGCTAGGGCCACAGAACCCTTCCATTCTCCGAACAATATCACTCCTAGAGCCTATCTAAAAGGCAATGCCACTCTCCAGATGCACAAGGAAGGTGCTTTAGAGCCTCCCTCTGTCCTGCGCTCCGTGTCTGCAAGTGAACCAAGCCAGGAAAGCTGCTCTCTGCACTCGGTAAGTGTGCGGTGAAGTTCTTTGGGTCCCAGTTTCCTGAGGGCTATGTGGGCTCAGGAGACTAGAGGCTGGGTCGACAAGAGTCTGTTCCAAGGAGGCACCAGGAATCCGAATCTAAGTCAGGCTTCGGATCCATTTCCATCTCTTCCTTTGCTGTCTGAATTCCTTTGGAATGCATCCCCACCTGTCCAGACAAAGCAGCTGCACGTTAGCAAGGATGCTACTGGTCATGGCACTTCAGGATATGTTTTCATGATGGCATATTCTCTCAGGGTTTGCTGTCTGGTTTTGTGGAAGGCTCAGGTGACACTGTCTTGGAAACAGTTTCCATCTTTACATTACAAAGGGAGTGTAACTAGTTGCTCTGGTTTGCTCAGGCCCACAGGTTTGGGGATGCAGTATGAAAAGTGAAATGGCTGGGAATGGTAGTGCACCCCTTAAATCTCAGCACTCAGGAGGATCTGCGTCCATGAGTTTGAAGCCAGCCTGATCTACACAGTGAGTTCCAGACCAGCCAGGGATACACAGTAAGATACTGTCTCAAAAAACAAAAACAAGCACCCCCTCACCCCTGAGTCCTTGATAAAACAATCTTCGTGCTACTACCACTGCCAATCTTATCTCAGGAGTGTACATTACCTTCTGACGTGTTTCATGGACATTGTTTCCCTCAAGTTTCAAGACAACCATATGTTGTTCACAAAGTAAGAAGTCCAAACTCACATAAGACAAAGCCAAGGAATACTCTTCCCTCACTCATAGCTGAGCTGAGAGGGAGTGATACCAAGAAGCATCATATGCAAAATGTTTTTCCCAAACTATTTAACCTGAATGCAATAAAGCCATAATTCGAACTTCAGTGTTCAGAAGAGAGCATGAGTGTGTTCATGCCATTCTTTGAGTGTGCAGGTAAGAAAGAGGACACCCCTTGCTTGGGAGTTGACTCTTTCCCACACTGTGAGTTCTGGGGACTGAACACAGACTGTCATGTCTATGTGGCAAGTGCTTTACTGAGCTGAGCCATTTCCCCAGCCTTACATCAGTGTTAGACTCTACTTTAAAATGGTCCAGTAACGATGGGCGTTAGTGGTGCATACCTTTAATCCCAGCACTCAGGAGGCAGAGGCAGGTGGATCTCTGTGAGCCCAGGACCAGCCTGGTCTACCGAGCAAGTTCCAGGACAGGTTCCAAAACATGTCTTGAAAACAAAAACAAAAACAAAACAAGACAAAAAAGAAAAGGTTCAGCAAAGGCTGGGGATATAGTTCAGTGGTAGAGCATTTGCCTACCATGTGTCGGACACTGGGTTCAATCCCCACTGCTGCACAAATAAACAAAATGGTAATATAAGTATGTATAGGTATATACACCAAATAAAGTAACATGCTAATAACCCATATGGTAGGCAAATGGGCATTCATTATAATTTTGGCATTATAATTTTGGACATCTTCATAATAAAAGAAAAACCAAACAACTAGTAATAGAAAACAATGAAAGTTAGGTGTTAAAAATGATAAAATCCAGGCACCCAAACTAGGCAGGTCCAAGGCTCCTGGAATTAAGTACAAAAGTCACATCATTAAGAGACAGGACCCAGAGAGAGACAAGGAATTACAAATGGTTAAGTCTACTTAGTACCTTATGCTTTGTTTCTGTGAACTTCAAAGCAGATTTAGAAATTCAATTACTCTTTTCATGAATGCTCTCACCTGCTGGCCTCCTTCCAATTTCTTGTTTAGCTTTTGTAGTTGGGTAAAAATCTGGAGGTTTTCTTGTTGTAGCTTCTGTTGTTCAGCCAGACACTTTAACACCAGAGCCTGCAACCTCTCAACCTCGGCCTGCAGAGTGCCGCACGCACAAGCGGGAGAGGTCAACACTTTCCCAGCACACGGTACTGCAGGATTCAGCCGGGGAGGCTATGGACAAGGAGGAGATAATGCCATGGAGGATCTGCCATGAGTCTCCCCAGGGCAAATAGCTTTTACTTTAACCAACACAGGAGGACAAATATACACAAGAATAGGTGCAAGTAAAACAGAAAAATGCCTGGATTTCAACTGCACTTGTTACTAATAGGACAAGGGAACTCTCAGTGCTTAGGCCTCATTAGGCTGCAGTAAAACTCATCGCTGGGGCGGTGGTGCACGCCTAATGGAGGCAGAGGCACCATTAGGATCTCTGTCAGTTCAAGGACAGCTGGTTTGCAGAGAGTTCCAGGACAGGCTCCAAAGCTACACAAAGAAACCCTGACTCAAAAAACAAACATGCAGGTCAGAGGCAAAATCCCAGTACTTGGAGGCAGGTGGATCTCTGAGATCAAAGCCAGCCTGGTCCACAGAGCTAGTTCCAGGACAGTCAAGGCTACACAGAGAAACCCTGTCTTGAAAAAACAAAAAAAAAGGAAAGAAACAAAACAAAACAAAAAACCCACTTGTCAGTCACAGTGATGTATGCCTTTAATCCCAGTTCTTGGGAGGCAGAGGCAGGCAGATCTCTGAGTTCAAAGCAAAGCCAGAGCAAGTTCCAAAACAGCAAAAATTGAAAAAAAAAAATCAGATCAGCAAATAACAGCCTACAGGTTAAGTCTAGCATACTTTGTAAATAAAACTTTATTAAAATATAGGCACACTCATTCATTATGTATTAGGGTTGAGCATCCCTAATGTGAAAATCCTAAATGTTTCTATATCCAGAACTGCTGGAGCACTGATATGATATCACGAGTGGAAAAATGCCACACTACGCTCCTGAGACGGACTGTAGCTCAGAATAGGTACACTAGAATAAGACAAATAATGACCTCCAAGCTAAGTTTATAAGGACTCTATGAAACATAAACAAATTTACATTTAGTCTTGGGTCCTAGCCCTAAGATATCTCATTGCGTATATGCAAATATTTCAAAATTCAGCAAAATATGAGATTTAGAAGCCTTCTGGGTCCTAAACATTTGGATAGGAGATACTCAGCCTGCATCTGTGCTATGTTGGAGCTGTCGTCTCAAAGAGGACTATACAACTCACCAAGTCAAATGATGACTGTGCGGCTTCTTTAGAAGCCAGATGTCTCCTGATTTAGAGTTGTTGATTTACCATAGTTTCATTTCTATACAGGTTGGATGTATATGCACTGCTCCTACAGGCTGTTCTTTCTTTCCTTCCTTCCTTCCTTCATTCCTTTCTTTCTTTCTTTCTTCTTTTTGAGACAGGGTTTCTCTATATAACAGCTCTGGCTGTCCTGGAACTCACTCTGTAGAACAGGCTGGCTTCAAACAGAGCTCTACCTGCCTCTGCCTCGCGAGTGCTGAAATTGAAGGTGGAGTGTGCCACCATGCCAGGCCCAGGCATTACTTCATACACACAGCTCAACTCGCTGTCATGGTGTCATGAAAACTGAGTTTGGGAGCTAGGATTGTGACTGTTTGTAGAGTACTAGCTTAACACACACAACGCCCTGGCTGGATCCCAGCACTGAATAACTGAGTGTGTGGCATCTGCCTGTAATATCATTTGGGAGGTGGAGGCAGGAGTAGCAGAAGTTCAAAGCCATCCTCCATTCACAAAGAAACAATCACAACAAAAAGACTAATTTGGAAATGTACAGTTCAGTCTTGGTACTTCTGAGGAAGAGGGGAAAAGTTAACCTCTGGTGTTAGAAGGCAGAGAGTGGCTCTTAGAACTACCAGAGAGACAGTGTAGCTGTGGCCCAGGAGAACCTAAGAACTCACAATGGCAGTCTATCTAGCTGAGGTAAAAGACAGAGAGCTCAGTTACCCAGGCTCCTACTGGGGGCTGGTGCTCTGCAGGGACTTCAGATGCGACTTTGAGTCCTTGCAGCTCTTCATAGGGCAGGGTGTCCTTCTCCGACTCTGAAAATGCAGCACTCAGGGGAGTTGGACTGTCAGGCATGGGGATGAACTCTGCATTTTCCAGCTCCTGGGTCCACAAGAAAGAATCTCATCAGTTTGTTTGCAGCAATTTACTTTCTCCCAAGTTCCCTTGTAGCTTTTACTTTCATTCTGCTGTGACATCAGCACCCTCTAGTGGTGGCTAACAACATAAATCGTCTAACCCTGAAACAAACTGCCACCCTTTCTTCAGTGATGAAAATTCAGACTCAAGTTCAAGACCAGCTGCATCTGGCTCATTTCCCAACACAATTCTACACACACCATTTAGCTGGTAAGGAGGCTGAGCTGGAGGTGTGCTGTTTCCTCTGCTCTCTACCCTCACGTGACCAGTTAAGTCCTATTGGATGAAGGGCTTTAACTATGCAGGTCACTACCACCTCTTCTGTAAAAAAAAAAAATTTAAATTCCATTATGTGTGGTGGTGTATGCCTTTAATCCCAGCACCCAGGAGGCAGAGGCTGTGAGTTTGGAGTCAGATTGGCCTACATAGTGGGAAAAAAATCCATAAGCTGTAAATGTTTGCTGGCCATGCTTAACATACTAGCGATTGAGTCAAGCAGAATACAGCACCACCAATAAAACCCAGCAATCTCATCACCCTGACAAATAACCACCACAACAGTGGTCACTAGACTGTCTTATCCACATTCTTCTGTGCAATGCATTTTCTGAAAGAACAAGGTCTTACTGACAGAAAGTCCATCTTTTCATGTAAAATGGGTTACATTTTTACTGTCTGTACCTTATCTTCAATACACTATTTCCATTGTAAGGCATTTCTACTGCCCAATATTTCACTTCTATAAATAGTATATAATCCGTGAGCTTAATTTTTGCACAGGTATACTTCAATACCATTTAGATGTGGCTCCTGGTAGGTTAACTAGATTCCAGTGGAAGGACATACATCTAAGAGTATATGGGCAACACAAACTTAAAATTGAGAGGACAAAGTTGGGTTCATAGGAAGGGGGAATGGATCTGGGAAGAGTCAGGGGAGAGGGATGAATAAAATATAATCAAAAGAGAATGCACAAAATTTTCAAAGAACTAATAAAAATGAAGGAAAAATCTTTAGGATAGGTTACAAAAACAAAAAAGGTAAGTTACATGAATTTATTACATTCACTTTAATAATACAGGCATAAAGGAGCTGGGCCCACTGGCAGTGCATGTCTTTAGTCCCATCATTTGGGAAGCAGAGACAAGTGGATCTCTGTGAGTTCCAGGACAGCAAGGGCTATAAACTGAGACCCTGTCTTAAAAAAAAAAATCGGGGTATGAAAACATGCCATATCCTTCCTTCTTAGAAATGAAAACAGGGTTAGCTGTGTGGTACCTTCTTTCCAGGTGGGAGTCTGAACCCTTGTCTGCTGTCTAAATTAGGAGGACACAAGAAACAGAGACCCTGGCAACCCTTCCTGGCTCCTGCTACAAACTTCTCTGAGGTATCTGTCCCAAAGGATTACCTTTCGAAGCCAGCCAGGGCAGGAGCTGCTAGCCCCACAACTGTCCCCCACAGCCTCTGTGGGGCTGATTAAACCATCCATTCCACGGTCTGCTTCCATTGTTCCTCGGAAGCCTCCGCTTGGATCTGGAGTTTCAGATTCCCGCTGACTGTCTTCCTCTTCACCGCTGCCACCACCGCCACCAACGCCACCTCCACCACCTCCTGGGCTGGAACTCTGAACCACTGGTAGATGTGTAGTACAGAAAGAAAGAGCTTTTCTATGCCGTAGAGACTGACCATCTGACAAACCCACTCCTCCCTACAAAAGTTCCTAGAGTTGCATGAAGTGGAATGTTCAAACAAATATTTACACTAAACTGTTAAGTTTTTACATAGGGTTTATAATTTTATAAATAACTTTTAAAAAGTTTTGTTTTACTTTATGTGCCTGCATGTATGTCTGTGTACCATGTGCATACGTTGCCCTCAGAGGTCAGAAGAGGGTGTCAGATCCTCTGTAACTGGAGTTACAGATGGTTGTTAGCTGCCATTTGAGGGCTCTCTAAAACCTCAGTTCTTTGTAAGAGTCAACAGGTGCTCTTAACTGATGAAACAACTCTCCAGCTCCTCATTATTTTATTTTATTTTATTTTTTTGGTTTTTCGAGACAGGGTTTTTCTGTATTGTTTTGGAGACTGTCTTGGAACTCGCTCTGGAGACCAGGCTGGCCTTGAACTCACAGAGATCTGCCTGCCTCTGCCTTCCGAGTGCTGGGATTAAAGGCGTGCGCCACCACTGCCCGGCTGCTCCTCATTATTTTTAAAAGTGATTACATTAATTTACCGTGTGTATGCATGTGGGCACGTGTAGAGGTGTAGACAACCTGCAGACGTTAGATCTGTCCTACCATGTGGATCTTCTCAGGACTGAACTCAGGTTGTCAGGATGGCAGCATGAGCCTTTAGAGTCATCCTGTAGGCCCAAACTTATTCTTTCGTTTTGTTTTTTGAGACAGGGTTTCTCTGTGTATCCCTTGCTATCCTGGAACTTTCTCTGTAGACCAGCCTGGATTCGAATTTACAAAGATCTGCCTACCTCGGCCTTTCAAGTGCTGGGATTAAAGGCATGCACCACCACTGCCTGGCTTGTAAATTTTTTTTTTCAAGACAGGGTTTCTTTGTGGCTTTGGAGGCTGTCCTGGAACTAGCTCTTGTAGACCAGGCTGGTCTTGAACTCAGATCTGCCTGTCTCTGCCTCCTGAGTGCTGGGATTAAAGGCGTGCTCCGCCAATGCCCATCATAAATTTTTATTCTTGAGACAGTGTCCTTATATCACCCAGGCTGATCTTGAACTTAGCATGTAGCTGAGAATAGCCTTGGACTTCTGATCTTACTGCTACATCTTCCCAGTGCCAGGTGTATAATCATGTGCCACCATGCCAGGCTTACATAAAGGTATTTTTATGTTATGATCACCATAATTTTTTCATGTCTGGTTTCCAAATCCTAGTACACATCTAGCAAGTAATTCACTAGCAGTGTCTTCCACTGGCATCTATCTTCTATAAAAAGTTCAACAGTGAGTCAAACTCCTCTTAAGTTTGCACAAAAGAAGAAGATAGATTCTGAGACATTGATATACACATGACTTCTCAAAGGAGGAAATGAGGAATAGTTTTAGTTTCCTGGCATGGACTCAAGTAATAGAGAATCATGAAAAAAACTATAGTTGGAAAACTAGGAGAGGGTATAGGCTGATTTCCTAAGTTAAAGGTTTAACTGACTTTTCTTTCTGAGGGCCTATTTTAAAGGTAAATTTTGTATGGTTGTTGGAGATAGGGTCTCACTATGTAGCTCTGACTGACCTGGAACTTGCTATATATACCAGTTTGACCTTGAATTCACAGAAATTCACCTGCCTCTGCCTTACGATTGCTGTAAATTAGTAAAGACTAGCATACCTGGAATACCATGAAATGTAAAAGGCTCATGTGATGGTAAGGAACACAAATGTCACATCACAATGTGGAGCAAGTGTCTTAACTGCTCCCACATGTGATGCAGGCATAGAAGACACAATCACCCTGATAACAATGCCAGAGCAGCAGCACTCACCAACATACAACCTCCCCTCTTAATCACAGTTTCTCAGCCCACAGACCAAACTGGCACCAGGCCAGCACCACTTACCAGTTCCTATGGACAGGCCGCTGCTGTTAGAACGGATGGTCTTAGAATTCAATACTTTCTCTGGGGGAAAATATGCAGCAGGTAAGCATCATATACAGACACTGGCAGGAAGAGTGAAGGGAGACAGGGCAGGGAGGAGGCGGTCACTGCCATTTCTGACTCCCAATAACTTAGTACTTACCACCAAACACTCTACCTTTGCAGTTCACTGGAAGCACCATGGAGGCTCTACAAAGTAATAATACCTAAATCTGACCCCAGAGACCCTGATTGAATTGCTTAAGGGTGGGACAAGACTAAGATTCATAAAAGTCAAGGTTTTTTTTTGTTTGTTTCATCATGGAGTTCAAAGTTATCTTTATGAAAAAGCATTTGGAAATTTTCTTTTTTTTAGCCGGGCATTGGTGGCGCACGCCTTTAATCCCAGCACTCGGGAGGCGGAGGCAGAGGCAGGTGGATCTCTGTGAATTCGAGGCCAGGCTGGACCGACAGCCTCCAAACAGAGAAACCCTGTCTCGTAAAACCAAAATAAATAAATAAATAAATAAAAGAATTATTGAGCCGGGTGATGGTGGCACATGCCTAATCCCACCACTTGGGAAGCTAAGACAGGTGGATCTCTGTGAGTTTGAGGCCAGCCTGGTCTACAAAGCCAGAGCTGTTATACAGAGAAACCTTGACTCTAAAAACCAAAAAACCAAAAAAGAAAAAAAACAAAATAAAAAAACCCCAAAACAAACAACAACAAAAAGAATTAAAGCAAAGGCAGGCACAACATTATTAGGTAAATGGAAGTAATAAATCCTATGATATGATGTTCAAACTGATGGTGATGGAATAAGCCTGTAATTCCTGCGTTCAGGAGGTGGAGGCAGAAGGGTCAGGAACTCAAGGTTGTTCTTGGCTACTAAGTACTGAGTTTGAGGCTGCATGGAGCTACCAGACCCTGACACAAAATCTTCCAATAGAGAAGAAGCGGCAGATGACTAACTTGGGAAATGAAAATGTTCTGTTCCTACCGCTCTGTATGGAATCTCTGTCCAGCACAAGACTTGAAAAAGCAGCCTCTGCTTCTGGAACTTCTGTTTCCAAAAATGCCACCACTAGTACTTTAGGTGAGAGTCAATCCTGTCTAAGCCATCCCAACTCCATATATATGAAACTCTTACCAACAATAAGAATGGTGTGCCAGCCACGGCAAGAAAGGTCTGGGACATGATGCAAAGATCCAAAAATAGGTCGAGGCCATGAGGTACAGATATCAGAGCCATGTGGTCTCTCGGTGGGAGTCATTGCCAGGCGGCCGTTGCCACCATTTCCCCAGGCAAAAATGTGATTATCTAGAAAAAAATTAAACAGCAGGTTAATAGAGCACTCTTTACCCAATTCTATGGGTAATCCCATTGTTACACCTTGGAACTAGAAAGATGTCCTACTAAGCACCAAATGAGAGAAAAGCTGATTGTTTCTCTATAGAACCTAGCTCTTCTTGATGCCTGGGTAAAATGAACACGGTTCCTATGTCATTCATTCATTCATTCAAACAAGTAAGCAGCAAGTATTGCTCAAGGTGTCTGAGGCAGGTCATAAAGCCAAGTACTTGCTGCAGTACTTCAGTGGGGAGAAGGACAACACAAAACCAAACAGATAATGCTTAAGTGCTATGGAGGACGGGGACTGGAGGGAAAACAAAGGATATGAGTAACAGTGGGATGGCATTTCATCATTTTAGAGAAAGTGCTCAGGGAAGTACTCTTTGATGCTTTAGCTGAACCGAGGGCGTTTCCAGGCAGACGTAAGAGTAAGAGCAAGGCTGCACAAACAGAAGAAGGAGGTCCCTAGGAGCAAAGTAAGAGAGGGACAAGTGGCAGGAGTGGTCCTGGTCATTCATATGGGGCATGCAAGCCTGACTGATGTCTTAGCCATGAGAGCCTCTTGGCAGGAGGCTCTTAAGAGGACTTCCCAGGCTGTGATGAGAACCAACTGCAAAAGAACAAAGGCGGGAGCAGAGGCCAGTTGAAGCCCTGGTAATAGCAAGACGCTGTTGGCATATTCGAAGACGCTCAGCACCATTTCCTGATGGACAGGATGGACAGTGCGGGATGGAGCTGGCTGCGTAATAAGTCTGCAGAGGAACAGGTCTGGGCAGACTCACGATGTTTCATGTGCCAACACTAGAAATCTGATTCTTGTCCAATTCTCTCTCTCTCTCTCTCTCTCTCTCTCTCTCTCTCTCTCTCTCTCTCTCTCTCTCTCTCTCTCTCTCTCTCTCTCTCTCGTCTCTCTTTCTCTGTGTATGTGTGTCTCCTCTCCTCTCTCTCTGAAATGAAGGGTAACTGATTGATTAGTGATCATGGCAGGACAACAGATATGAATCAGGACTCATCTAAAGTACAGAGTTGAGGGCTGTGGACCAAATGTCTTTAGGTCAGAGATGGTAGTACAAGCTGCAAGGTACTGAGGTGGAGAAGAGGACTGAGTCCTGGGAAGAGTGGGATGTTCCTAGCACGGCACCTGAAGACTGCCTATGTGCTTCGCCTCACATATCCAGCCAGTGCTGATTGGGACCAACACAGTACTGTACAAGACAGACACAAGTACTCAACGGTTCTGGAGATATTTTACCAAAAATATTAAAATGAAAATAAAATTGGGTTACAATATTAACTTGCCATTATCTAGAAATCTAGCCCTTAAAAAATGTACTGTATTGGACATAAAAACACATACAAGTTAAACAAAACTTCCCTTTCCTAATCAAGAATTAAAACAGCCATCTGTCTAGAAAGGTTGAAAAAAAAATAGACTCACCATCAGTGGCAGCAATGGTGAACTCATCGCCACAGGAGACCCTGATCACTTGCTTCCCACCAAGAGGTCCCCCCAACAGGTTGATTCCCAGGCGCTTCTTATAATTCCCAACACCCAGCTGCCCACACTTATTACAGCCAAACGTCAGCAGCCGGCCTCGTTCTAAGAGAGAAGCAAAAATAAGCAGTCAATCATGAATGGGTCATGAAACATAGGAGATACAGCAATGCAGGCTCCATGGACTAGAAGACAGAAATATGAAGCTACCCACATGACTTGAGGTGAGGGTATCTAGGCAGTGTGACCAATTAGAACCTTGAACTGGCCACAGCATTTCCTTTCCAGTATTTCCAACAACATTAAAACAACCCCCCACAAATGATTTATTTGTTGTGAGTGCATGGGTGGGTGCACATGCCATACTTGAGGTCAGAAGACACTTTTAGGGAACAAGACTCTCCTTTCACCCTGTAGGTTCGTGGTATCAAACTGAGGTATGGGTGGCTACCCTAACATTGCTTTTTTTTTTTTTTTTTGGTTTTTACGAGACAGGGTTTCTCTGTATTGTTTTGGAGGCTATCGGTCCAGCCCGGCCTCGAACTCACAGAGATCCACCTGCCTCTGCCTCCCGAGAGCTGGGATTAAAGGCGTGCGCCACCACCGCCCGGCCCCTAACATTGCATTTTTAATGCAGAAAAAGAGTACTGCCTTAATTTAGAATACTTATAGTAGGTGCCAATGATAAACATGGTTTTTGTTTTAAGGGTATTTATAGCCGGGCAAGGTGGTGCATCCTTTTAATCCTAGCACTCAGGAGGCAGAGGCAGGAGGATATACAAGTTTGAGTCCAGTCCAGTCTACAGATCAAGTTCCAAGACAGTCAGGGCTACAGAGAAACCCTGCCTAAAAAACAAACTATGACTTTATGCATATATGCATGTGTCTCTCTGTGTGTATGCTACATGTATAGAGTGAGGGCATCAGATCTCCTGAAGGTGAAGTTATAGTCAGTTATGAGCAGTCCAAAATAGGCACTGGACACAGAATTCGGGTCATCTGGAAGACTTGCAAGTAAGTACTACTAACCACTGAGCCATCTTTCCAGTTTGAAGTGTGGAGTTCTTACTAAAGTGCCCATTTACTTTGTATTTATAAAGATCACTTACAAAAATCTGTACTTGCATGCCTAGTTTGTTAATAAAGTAATATTGAGTACTAGGGGGAGTCAGAAGGATACATATGTCATTAAGAAAGCTAATTTGTCACAGCACAAAAGAACCCAAGCTTTGAAGCATAAGAGATACAGCTGAAAAACTTACCATCAATAGCAGCTGTATGAGTCTTGCCTGGGGCAATGGTACGGATTTTGTAAAAGGACAACTGTTTGGCCAAGGTAAAGGAGGTCGTATAGGGAACTTCATGGTATGCCTGAGACAAGTCAAACACAGAGCAACAGACTCATGAAAGCAAACAATGGTGGTGATGGAGTTGGGGAACAGACTGAGGATGGAAAAGGCCTTTCACACAAACTCTGCTACTAAGAGAGGGTGCCACATAGCTTCCCGTCTTCAGCAGGACATAAGAAACAAGCTCAACACAGAATTGGAGAACTTGGTGTAGGAAGCAGAGATTTCTGATTACAAAATCTACATCTGAATTAAAGCATGCCACACAAGAACTCTTCATCTCAGAAGATAATGATATAAGAACAGAAAAACTCAATCTGTGTTGCTTGCATACTCTGTCTAGGTAACAAGGGCAGGGCAAAGTTATTCTCTAGCTTACAAATAAATTAGTTATTGTAATCTAATTTTACCTACAAGGTAGTGTTTCATAAAATTTCACTACACATACTCCTCTGAAAGCGTGTGTGCATACATGTGCAAACACACACACACACACACACACACACACACACACTCATATCCCATGTAGCAGGGCAGTGGTGGCTCATGCCTTCAATTCCAGCACTCAGGAGGACAGAGACAGGTGAATCTCTGAGTTCGAGGCCAACCTGGTCTAGTGAGTTCTGGGACAATCAGGATTACAAAGAGAAAAACCAACTATAGCAACAAAACCAAAAATCAAAAAAAAAAAAAAACCATGTAAACAAAGCTCACAACAAACCTGCATTTTAACAAACAACAAACAACAAAATCAAGTGGTAAGCACTCTCCAGCTTTTACTCTAAATATGTGCTCTCAGGAGATTGGACTTTATACACTACATACAAATTAACCTATCTTTTTATCAAGTTAGGGAATGGCAAATTTATTTGATTTCTCTGTTTATGTATTTTTGCATTTGATGGTGAGGGGCAGGGATCAGCATTGATCTTTAGAAATGACAAAAACCCTGATACTAATACAACCTGAAAGTGTAGATGGTAATTATCCATGATAAGTTTATGTGGGGTCGGTGTTTTAGAAGCAGTAAGTCAGAGACATAGAAATGCTTCTTTTCCATGGCACAAAATTCTTGTCCCTGTCGGGTGGTGGTAGCACACACCTTTAATTCCAGCACTCGGGAAGCAGAAGCAGGTGGATTTGCTTCGAGGCCAGCCTGGTCTACAGATTGAGTACAGGACAGTTAGGGCTGTTACACAGAGAAACCCTGTCTTGAATAAACAAAACAAAAATCCATCCTGGGACAAAGAAAAGAAATACAATAAGATAAAACCCCACAAAGACCTGCGCCTCCCCTCCCTGAGGTAGCTTCTGACTACTGCCACCATGCTCATTTAGCCTGTCTCTGGACTTCATTCACATAACATAATCATATACTGGGAACTCTTTTGTGGCTGGCTTCTTTTACTAAACATAAGATCTGTGAGATCACTTTATTCTTAAGTCAAATTCCACAGTCACTAACCTATAACAACAAAGAAATCCCTACCCAGAATTCTGTCAATGTGCTTAAAATCTCAGAGGCCACTCACTTCATGGTTGATGATCCCAGACATGCACTGATTCAGCCCCAGTTTGTTGAACTCATTGAGTCCACAAGCCAGTACTTTGCCTGACTGGGTGAGCAGAAAGGTCCCATCACAGCCACACTGGACTGCAACAATGATTAAGGCCTTTGGAACATCCACCTGCAAGGAAAACAAATTGGAAAAAAATTCCAAGTACATACTTCATATTAGAAAACAACCCTCTAGTTACATCATAATGCCGCCCACCCACTTGGAGATCACCCTTCCTAACACAGCCTCAATATTTACAACACAGAGGAAAAGGCTGTGGTTGGAATGAATGCACGCTCCCTGTCAGTCTGTTTTAGGAATGGGCCCTACTTCTTTGGAGAAGGTTTTTGCAGAGGGGAGACTATGCAGACAGCTGGGAGAGGGGTCCAATCTCTAGCTGGCTTTGTCTTCTGACATGGAGGGCTCCTGGACAGTTTTAGAAGAAACACAGCAGCCTGGACATCTCAGTCTTCTAGACATTGTACGGAGGTAGCAGCTAGGACTTCCATGCATTTCTACAGCTTATAAGACAGGGTTAGAGAATGAAGGGTGTCAGATGGGGTCATGGATATGTGTTAAACCTTGAGCCTCTTTCTTTTCACAAGAGGAATGATTGTTAATCTAAAGACAGTCTCTATGTGCACCATTTAATCCTCAGAAAACAAATAACAATTGGCAACCATAAATGGTACAATAGTTAACATTCCCGTGTCAGGTAAGCCTGGGGCCTAGGGCATGTAAGAGAGGTGTGACTGTGCTTGTCCCTCAGCTGACCCAGGACCTAGGAGCCTCTTATAATGCCAGCTCTGGCAGTCCTGACAGTAATTGGATATATCTCCTACCGCACAGCCTCTAAGCAAAGACAATTTTCTCTGGTGTTCAACTCCAGTGATGGAAGGCTGGGGTAAGATAACATGTCACTTTCTACCATCTTAAGGAGATTTAGCTGTCTGTGACACTTTCTGTTTTATATGCTGATTTTAATTTCATCTCTGAGTAAGATGTGATTGCAATGTCCATAACAGCTGGATCTACTTTCTCAATTTTCTGTGATTTAGTCAGATGACAAGACCACATAGTACTAAATCAAGAACCCTAGACTGCCAGTCTCCTAGACAGGAAAGACTTCAGAAACAATCACTCTGATATGAGGAGTCAGGAGAGCGAGGTCCTTTTGGAGTCTGTGTTTTAGATAGGCTGTAGGAGAAGCTGTTCCTCAGTTTACCCTCTGTGGTGTATAGTAATCCTCTTCTGAATCCAAACCCAGGCGTCCTGAAACACACACGAGAATGACACATTACACGAAGCATGTTCTTCCCCAGGAAAAGACTGAGGTCATGGTGAGCACCTGGAAGGAACAGGCTTCACCTACCATATTCACCACAGCCCCAAGAATAGACTTCCTTGCTTCGTGTCAGAACCACCACGTGGTTATCTCCACAGGAGACCTGCTCCACTGGATTGCTGAGGAAGAAGCTCAGCTGCATGGGTTCTAGCACTTCAGGGCCAGAGACTTTGTCCACCCCCATGCAGCCATAATAATCTGACCCAAAGGCATAGAGCTGACCCTCATCTGCAAAAGGAAAGGAGTAAGCAATCAGAAAGCAGGGCAGAGCTGGGAAAAGGACTACCTCAGCCAGTGGTCTCACAAGAGATATGATCACATCAGAAGTCAGGACTATACAAGCTGTTTGTAGTTAGGGAACCACATATAGTATTCCTAGTGTAATGAAGAGTCTAGGATTATCATGCTAAATGGTCTTCAAATTTTCCTAGAGGCTTCCCATTTTGTAGACAGACAGAAATACCAAGGACGGGACCAGAGAAGTAGATCAGCAGTTAAGAATATGTACGGGTGGGGAGAGATGGCTCAGAGGTTAAGAGCACTGGCTGCTCTTCCAGAGGTCCTGAGTTCAATTCCTATCAACCACATGACGGCTCATAACCATCTGTAAGGAGATCTGGTGCCCTCTTCTCGCTTGCAGGTGTGCATGCAGACAGAACACTGTATACATAATAATACTAAAAAAAGAATATGTACTGTTCTTCCAAATGGCCCTAGATTGATATCTAGCAACCATGCCAGGCAGCTCACAACTATAACCCTAGTATTAGGGTGGGGTGGGAGATCTGAGGCCTTCTTTTTGCCTCCACAATACGAATTACACTCATGTGTGCAAACCTATACTAAGATATACACATACACATAAAATTTTAAAAAATGCTATCAAGGACTTATCAAGTAATGATAAAAATCAAAGCTATATGTAACTTTGATCCTGCTTTTGTGTCATGTAGAACCTATAGTAGGGCACACAGTAGCTTTCTATCTCGTATCTTCTTCATTATCCACCTTTCCTTTTCTTGCAAATTGGGAAGTTTCTTTTGTTTGTCTTAGTGTTGGGAATTGAACTTACAGCCTTGCTTAAGCTGTACAAGTGCTCTACCACTGAGCTATTCTCCCCAAGCTTGGGAATGTTGTTAATAATGAGTATATTTGCTTACTGCCTTTTGTTTTTTTGGTAGTCTTTTGCTATAAAATCTCAACTAAAATTGCATAGCATTAGTACAATGCTTCATATGAAATGTACTCAAAATGTTTTTGTTATTGGCTTACCTGTCACACAAACAGTGAAATCATCACCACATGACACTTGGTGGATAGCTTTTCCTTGCAACTTTTCCACATGCTTTGGCTGTCGGTAGGAAGCTTTGTCTCCATGTCCTAGCTGACCATGAAGTTTAGTGCCCCCTTGCATGTTCTGTTAAAAAAGAGGTCTGTGAAGTTTCAACTTTTCACACTAAAAGTTAATCATTAGTATCATTTCTTCTGAAGAAAAACAGAAAAAAATACTGGAAATTTAAAGACAAAAGTGGGGAAGGAGATTAAAGCTTTCAAAGGACTTTTTTTTTGAGACAGGATCTCACTATAAAGCACTGGCTATCCTCAAACTAAACTCTGTGTAGACCAGGCTGGGCAATCTGCCTGCCTCTGCCTCTTGAATGCTAGGATTAGAAGTATTCACTGCTGTGCCCTGCTAGAATAAAGCATTTATTGGTTAATATACAACCCTACCTACAGGTAAATAAGATTTTAAAACATATCTATATTCATACCCATCAGGCATCAGGACAAATTCCAAATGACCTTTATTTTAGTATAGGGTGAATTTTATGTTTAACTATGGGTGATTAATATAGAGTATAATCTGATTGCTTTCTGTTCTAATTTGGTTTCTGCTACTTTGATGAATACTATGACTTAAAGCAACCTGGAAGGAAAGGGCTTACAGTTTACAATCTATCATCAAGGGAAGTCAGGACAGGAGCGCAAGTCACAAACGGAAGCAGAAGCTACTACTGTTTACTGGTTTCTCCTCATGGCTTGCTTGGTTTGCTTTCTTACAGCACCCAGGACCACCTGCCCAGGGGTGGTACCACCCACAGTGAGCTGGACCCTCCCCAATTAAGAAAATGCCCCACAGAATGCTAATCTGATGGAGGCAACTTTTCAATTGAGGTTCCCTTTATCCAGCTGACCAGTTTATGTTGAGATGACAAAAACTAACCAGAACACTTTCTAAATGAGTATAGTAACCTCTTGAAAAGCACCTGCACTAGAAATTTATAGATTTTGGGCAGCTCCCTTAAAACAGAACAGTTAAAAAGACCATAGCTATACCAAAAAGAAAACAAAAATAAGAAAGAGAAACTTTGATTCCATCAAGGAAGGTGCTATGGGTAATAAGAGCAGTCCTCGCTGCTTTGCAACAGTTTCAGAGACAGCAATTCTTTCCCTGCACTGACTCAAGTACAACCCGTAGTAAATTGTGGCCAGGCAACACTTTCATTCCATTTCAGGCTGCTGCCTCAGGCGAATGCTCTAAATGATAAGGTTTGGGAAATAACATTCCTCTGTTACAGAGGTCAAATCTCTCATTCTTTTAGATTTCACAATTACTGGTTCTCTACTCTCACACGATGGAGATGGAGCACTGGATAAGACAGTACAGCCCTGGTGCCTGTGAAGAAGGCTGAAGCCACTGAAACACAGAGGAGCTCCCTCAGAGGAAGCAGGAGTGGGGCAGGGCTGGGCAGGAGCAAGTACCCGAAACGCACCTACAGAAGGTACAGCCGTGAAACAGAAAGCAAGAGCATGTGCTATCATGGAAGCCAGGTGACAACAGAACCTCTAGGAGGGAGAGGTCATTAAGCTAGGTGTTGCTGAGAGGTCAACCTAGGTCAGGACAAAAGGTGTTTATTTTACTTTAGCAGTTTACAGGCCATTTGGGAAGAGCCATGCTAACTGAGTGGCAAGGATAGAAGCTGTACTGTGGGTGAGTGAGGAGAGTGGGAGACCTGGAAAAAGCAGAATACACTGGTGATGAACACCCCTAACCCCAGCACTCGGGAAGCTGCAAATTCTAGATCAGCCTTGGCTACAGAGTTATGACCCTGTCTCAAAATAAAAATGCAACAATAACCAACAACAAAATGGTAGGGCCAAGCTATTTTCATTCAGAGATGAGGGTCTGGAAGGTTTCCTGACACGGCAGTGTTTCATTTGTTTATGAAATTATTTCACAGGTACTAGCTGCTCTAGCCTCATGATAACAGAACACAAGTACCTGACATATCCAAAATCAACTCGTTGTCCATGACAGACAGCGCAGTCTTCTGAACCCAAACCCAAGTTCTCTTACTCTCCTTTTCCTCTCTCATCCACTACCCAGGAACCATTATGTAGGAGTGGAGCTACATGAGTGAACTGCAAAGCCCACAGCTGCTCTCAGAGGAGCTCACGTTCATCACTTGTCTCATCCCTGCAGCACAAGGGCAGCTGACAGAGCCTATACAGCCTGGGCCCAGAAGCAGTGGGGCTTGTAGCAACTCTACTCACCACCCACGTGTATAGTTCCTTCTCCACAGTGACCACAGCAAAGTGGGTGTTCCCTGCGCACACCTGTCGGGCACTACAGCCACTCTTGATGACGTCCAATTTCTGGGGTGTAGATTTTCCACCACCCCAAACATAGACTTCACTGGTTCGTGATGTCACCACAGCAATGGGTGCTTCAGTCACAGTGCTTGACCTGCCAGCAATCCCCAAACATATTTAACATAGCAATGGTTTCAAAGAAGACAGGGGTATATGCTCAGGGCTTGACTAGCAAGCATGAAGCCCTGGGTTTGATCCCTGGTAAGCCCCATAGTAAAAGCAGTGTAGGTTGCATACTTCTTTCAAAAAAAGAAAGAAGTCTATTCCCTCAGAAAAACTGCCAATTTTGGCATGACAAAGTATGTTCTTTCAACCCTTTCTCATAACAGGCTTCATCACGGCTCAGTCAGACCAGATTTCAGCCAGTCCCTAACAGCTCCATTCTCCACTTTTCAAAATTCAGCATGGGAATAACATCCACTTCATTGTGAGAGAAAATTAGGGCTTTCTTTTTTCTCTTCAGAAAAGACTGTCTGGAGGCTGGAGAGATGGCTCAGCAGTTAAGAGTACAAGTGCTCCTTCAAAGGACAGTTCCCAGCAACCGTATCAGGTGGTTTACAACTGCCTAAAATCCAGCTCCAGGGGATCCAATGCCTTATTCTGGCCTTTGAAGGCACCTGCATGCACACAATGCATGTACACAATACAGGCACACAGCACACACACACACACACACAAATAAATCTTAAAAAAAGAAAAAAGAAAAGCAATGCCCATCAGACACTTAAGCCGATGCTGGCTCCCAAAATGACATCACAGGTTGTGGGGATCAAATAATGCCATAGTAGGCTCAAGCAAGCCTCTCATATCAGGACCTGAGGACACAAACATTCCCACAGAGCCTCCTGAGCATTACCTTGGTCTCCTTGTAGGCGCATTAAGCAGAGTGACTTTTTCTTCCATCTCTCTACCAAAAGGAAAATACAGTTACATGAGTACATTGCAACCATGTCCCTTTAATACATTTCATGGATTAAATTTTATAACCATATGCTTGCATCCTACAATATGACAGTATTTTTAGGAAGGTAACTCAACAAACTGAGTTACACTGGCCTCACATTCTATGACTTGTGAAATACAAGGGGGCAGCATTTGAGGCCTTTGCTTTGTATGTATGAGAAACAGTCCAGACTAGAATAGGGAGCCTTGAGAGCCTTCTCTCCTAATCAATTCAACTCTAGTCAATTCTGACTCTTCTCTTCCTCCCTCCCTCCCTCCCTCCCTCCCTCCCTCCCTCCCTCCCTCCCTCCCCCCTCTCCATTTCTATAGAGTCTACTTATACAGCACATTTTAAGACTCTGTCTCTCTCCTCTCTCTCTCTCTCTCTCTCTCTCTCTCTCTCTCTCTAAGATTTATTTTATTTTTACTTGTGTGTTGGGGGGTCATATATGCATATGAGTGCCGGTGCTAGCAGGGGCCGAGGAGTCATATTACTTGGAGCTGGAGTTACAGGTGGCTGGACCCTGCCTGAAGTGAGTACTGGAATTGAACTCAGATCCTCTGCAAAAACAGCAATGCTTAACCCTATGCCTTCTCTCCAGTCTGTGCGCTCTCTTGGGAACTAAGCTTGGCCTTCAAGAGTGCCGACCCCTTTCCCTTCCTCACGACCTGTACTCCAGCCAGACTCACATTCTGCACCAATCTATGAATTACTACAATATCGCTCAGGCATCAATAGCTTTTGAAAGCTCTTCAGAGACCTTGGCCAGGTCTAGAACCACTAAATAAAAGTTGTGTTTCCAGAGTATTTTACATAACTTTCTGTATTTATGCTTTTCATTCTTATTATTTTTCTCTGCCTAGAATATGGAATCTTATATTTGAGAAAGTACAAAATAAAAAATTTAATTAAAAATTGAAAAATTCAGTTAAGAGATTAAAGCCATGACTTCATTGTTGAGAAATAAGCTAGCTAAAAATTTTAAGTATGCTTAATGAATCCCAAATGATAATAGTGCCCGAATATGCACAGAACATAAGTAGCTGCTCACAGGCTGAATCTGGGTATAACACATAATTCTAGATATTGAAACACTGATTATAAGACAGCGAGGCTCGGGAAACACTGGGGATCAGAGGTGGAGATGGGGAAGAATGCTGACACGCTGTCTTCTGGACATGAGGTATGGCTACCTGAGCAGATCAAATCAGCAGGCTCAGTTAACATCCCACAGGCAGTATTAATTAAGATTCCATGGTCTTTAAAAACAAAGAGAGATGACATGAAGCTGGGAGGGGGAGTGCTGGGAGCTTCTGGGTGAGAAAGGAAGAGTTGGGGGTGGAATTGACCAAGATATATTGCTACATGCATCAAACTGTCCAAGAACAAATAAAAGATACTGTTGCAATTTAAAAAATGAGCACGAGAGAGAAAGATGCCACGAGACAGAGCCTGGGTGGAGGTTTTTTTTGGGGGGGGGAGTGGATGGGAAAAGGGGAGAAGGGAGAGGGGAGACCCACCTCTAGGGACAGGAGCAGCAGAAGAGAAGAGAGAGGGGGAGAGACAAGGAGAGACAGACAGACAGACACACACACAGAGATAGAGGGAGGGAGGGAAGGAGGGAGGGAGGGAGGGAGGGAGGGAGGGAGGGAGGGAGGGAGAGGGTGGGCAGGGCCCTTTTAAAAGGGAACATGGTGAATGTGCGCAGGTGGTGCTCTTAGTGGCTGCAGCTGAGGGTAAACCCTGTCAGGACCCCAAGGACAGGCCAGTGCAGATGCCTGGATATTAACAGACACACACACACACACACACACACACACACACACACACACACACACACACACACACACACACACACACACACACACACACACACAGAATAAAACAAAGGGGGAGAGACAGCTCAGTAGTTAAGAGCACTCACTGCTCTTACAGGAGCCAGGGCTTTGGACCCTATATCCGTACAGCAGCTCACAACCGACTACAGCTCTAGTCACAGGTCATCTGCTGTTCTGGCATCAGGTATGCATGTGGTGCATAATACATGCAAACAAAACACACATCTTAAAATAATAAAGCAGCTAGAAACTAGGAAAATTAATTATGGAACAAAAACTTCAATGTACCCTAAACTATAGAAGGATTAGAAGAAAAGGAAAAGAGCTTCAGAACATTGTCTAGACAAAGCAGAGGCAAGAAGAGCAAAAATTAAAACATGGGATACATCATATTAGAAAACTTCTATACAGCAAAGCAAACAACACAGTAAAGAAACAGCCTATAGAGTAGGATAAAATATTGGCAAACTCCACTTGCTAATTTCTCAAATACATGAAGGACTTGATCTATTCAATTAAAAGGAAATAACCCAACCTTATTTTTTTTTTTTTTTTTTTTGTGGTTTTTCGAGACAGGGTTTCTCTGTAGCTTTGGAGACTGTCCTGGAACTCACTTTGTAGACCAGGCTGGCCTCGAACTCACAGAGATCCGCCTGCCTCTGCCTCCCGAGTGCTGGGATTAAAGGCGTGCGCCACCAACGCCCAGCCTAAAAGTACTTTTTTTTTTTTTATTTTTTGGTTTTTTTGAGACAGGGTTTCTCTGTAGCTTTGGAGGCTGTCCTGGAACTCACTTTGTAGACCAGGCTGGCCTCGAACTCACAGAGATCCGCCTGCCTCTGCCTCCCGAGTGCTGGGATTAAAGGCGTGCGCCACCAACGCCCGGCTTATTTTTTTGTTTGTTTGTTTGCTTGTCTTTTTCCCAAAACAGGGTTTCTCTGTGTAACACTCACTTTTCTGGAACTCACTCTGTAGACCTGGCTGGCCTCAAACTCACAGAGATCTGCTTGCTTCTGCCTCCTGAGTGCTGGGATAACCTCATTTTTAAAGTAGTTAATTAGACACTCCTCAAACATTCTTTAAAAAGGCACATGTATAAGAAATTTTCAATATCACCATCCATACACACACCCAAGAGCAAATGAAAACCAGGGGAGATTTTCTTGCCCTAATTAGAAGACTTTCCTCAGCCGGGCATTGGTGGCGCACGCCTTTAATCCCAGCACTCGGGAAGCAGAGGCAGGCAGATCTCTGGGAGTTAGGCCAGCCTAGTCTACAGCGTGAGTTCCAGGACAGCCTCCAAAGCCACAGAGAAACCTTGTCTCGGAAAAAAAAAAAAAAAAAAAAAAAAGACTTTCCTCAAAAAGGCTAAAAAGTAACAGACAGTGGCAAGAATGTGAAAATGTGGAGAGACAGGAACTTACTCCCTGCTGGTGGTAATAGAAATAAATTAGTATGCTATGGAAAATGGTATGGAGGTTCTTCAAAAAATTAAAAATGGGCTGATGGATGTCTATAATCTCAGTGCCTGGGAGGCTGAGGAAGGAGGACGGCACATTTGATTTCGGCCTGGATTACAGAGCAGGATCCTGTCTCCAAACAAGAACTCTCTACTCCAAGTTCCTAAATGCAAATCTTAGGATAGGGAGGAACAGAGAACTCTTGGGTCCTATCAGGACAACTCCAGAATAAAGAGTTTGTAAAAGCGAGGAGGAACCCTTAAACAATGAGAATGGGGTGCTGGGGAAGGAAACAGTCCTTTTCTTGTGTACTGTCAACCATCTCTGCATGAAGTGATTTCTTTGTAGATTACCTCCTGCGTTTCCTGAGAAGTGGGAGATCCAGAAGTTCATCTGCAGTGGGTCTCCGCTCAGGATCCTAAACAGTGAAAAAATAGTAGTTTTCTTTTAAAGTGAATGGACAATATGAAATCTAGTGGCGAATTTTATTTTTGCTCAGAAGGCTGTAAATAAATTAGCTGAAGACCAATATGCATATATACTTTTATTTTAAAAATTATAATTTCCAAGAATGAGAGGCTCAGAATGCCTGTTGATATATCCTGTCCCCTAGACACAATAGGGAAATGCATCCATGAACTATCAATAATATGGCTGCTGAATAAGACCATCATAATTGGCACCACCAGTTAATATGTCAACAAGGATGAGAAATCCCACATGGTCCCAGTTCTAGATGAAGAGCTACAGGTAGTCAATGGCCACTGAACAAGGAAGACTCATTCTCTTCCACAAATGAACTCCTACATAGGTTGTCCAAACTCAAGTGGTCAGCCCTAGACACATGTACACACAAAAAAGAGGGCTGGATCCTCTGGAGCAGGAGTAACACATAGTTGTGAGCTACTGTGTGGGTGCTGGGAATTGAACCTGGGTCCTCTAGAAGAGCACCCAGTGCTTAGAACCGCTGAGCCATCCCGCAAGCCCCAATAATGATATCTTTATATAACCAGGAACAATGCAGTCATCTTTTTCTTCTAGAACTGGAACTCTATAGGATATATACACATGTGTACACACACACACACACACAGAGACACACAAACACACATGCATGAATATATTTACATGTGTATATACGTGTAACAATAATAATTAAAGAAGAAATCAAGAATGGGGAGGAGGGACATGGAAGGAGTTAGAGGGGGAAAAAGAGGGCAGGGGTGATTAGCACCCATGTATGAAGTTCTCAAAAAAAGGGGCTAGAGAGATGGCTCAGCAGTTAAGAGCACCTGACTGCTCTTCCAGAGGCCCTGAGTTCAATTCCCAGCAACTACACAGTGACTTAAAACCATCTGCAATGGGATCTGATTCCCTCTTTTGGTGTGCATGAAGACAGAACACTCATATACATAAAATATATGAATAAATAAATCTTTAAAACAACAACAAAACTATAATAAAAATGATAATTTCTTGCCAGGTGTGGTGGAGCACACTTTTAATCCCAGCACTTAGGATGCAGAGGCAGGTAAGTCTTTGTGATTCAAGGTCAGCCTGGTCCACATAGCAAGTTCCTGGCCAGCCAAAGCTACATAATTAGACTTTGTTTCTAAAGATTATTTTTTTCTTATGTCACATTCCCATGTTTGATGCTTATTGATTCTCTTGCTATGACAAACCCTGCACAGAGTGAGGGTTTGTATAATGTATCCTCCTCATCTGCTCAGTTAAGACAACAACTCTCAAAGCCTAACACATAAGCACTGCGTCACCTTAGGCACTTGTAAACAGATTTCTGGGCTTTATTCAGAGACTGAATTTAGGTCTGAGGTAAGGCCCAGGAATCTTCTTTTTCCTTATAAAACTCTCTGACTGGGTGATTCTGATGCTAGTGGCTTTCAGGTCATGCTGTCAGTAACACTAGAATTCAGTACACAATAAAGAAGCTTTAATATAACTATATATATATATATATTCTTTATGCTAAGAATTTAAAATTATACCTGACTGTAGGTTGTTTTTCCCAACACAGGGCTATCCTGAAATTTCCTCTGTGGAGCAGGCTGACCTTAAACCCACAGAAATCCTCCTGCCTCTGCCTCCCCAGTGCTGAGATTAAAGGCATGTGCCACCACCACCCAGCATGACTGTAGTTTTATAAAAATCAAACTACAAGGTGTGATGATGTATCCTTATAGTTTCAGTACTCAGAAGGCTGATCCTGGAGGATCATAGCAAGCTCAAGGCCAGCCTGAGGTATGTAATCACAAACCTTGTTTAAAAAAACAGAAGACAAAACTTGACCAAAAAAATTGAACAAAATTTAGATGTTAAAATCATCTTACAATTACATATGTCCAAAACAGGAAAAAGTAATGTCTGGAGAGACGGGTCATCTGTTAAGAGTACTAGCTGTTCTTCCAGAGGACCTGGGTTCAGTACCCAGCACTCACATGACAGCTCACAATTGTCTGTAACTTTAGATACAGGGGATCAGACACCTTCACACAGACATACATGCAGGCAAAACACCAATGCACATAAAATAAAAATAGATAAATCATTTACAAAATACTAAGGCTTTGTGTGCTTATCCTGTGACAAGTATGAGGTAGGAGATGTGGCTTTGTGTGCTACATGAAGTAAGTGAATATATCAAGCCTACCTGGTCGAGGCATGCGTGGACCAACTGGATCAGTTCCAGAGAATACTGACTAGAGTCAACCTCCATGGCCCGGATTCCCTGCACAATCTTCACACACAGGTTGAGTGGGTTCTAGAAGAAAATGATAACTGCTTTGTTCCTAGTTATACAGAGAACAACACTGGAGCTTGAGGGATGGCTCAGCAGTTAAGAACACTGGCTGATCTTCCAAAGGACCTGGGCTCAATTCTTAGCACCCACATGGCAGCTCACAACTGTCTGTGACGCCAGTTTCAGGGAATCTGATGCCTTCACATCAATGCATATAAAATAAATTTAAATAAATTATTAAAAGAAAAAAGATTTAAAGAGATTTGCTGTCCACAGAAACAAAGGCTATCCTTATTTAGAGAGCATGTGATGTTTCAAAATACTTCGACAGGTGTTATACATAATATGCCTTAGCTTGAAAATAAAACAAAACTGATGTAGCTAAAGTATAAGAAATGAAATCATTTTTCCAAACTGTAGCATCACACAGGTAACTCTAGAGTCTGTATTAAAATCACAGTCAACAAACTCAAGCTCAGTGTTCCAGCTGCTTGTTTATGGTCATTTCAATAGAGGAATTCAAGTTGGAGATAAACTGATGTGTAGCTATAACCCAGAATCTAACTTCAGGTGATTTCTGTTCAGGAAATCAGAAATTCAGGGATAAATGAAATTGATTCACTTCAACATGCATCCTATTGCAAAGACATTATGGGGGCAATACATCAACTTACCGTAGCATCAAATGTTCTTTTTAGAGTAAGTAGTTCAAAAATGACACAGCCAACTGCCCAGATATCAGACTTGAAATTGTACTTTACTCCTTGGCAGAGCTCTGGAGACATGTAATAAGGAGTGCCCACAAGCTAAATAACAAAAACAAACAAAAAAAAATACAGAATTAACTTCTTTTTTCGGATAATTATATAAAAATTTCAGTAGTTAAATTAAGAGTTACAGGAATTAGTGATAACAATCAGAAATCGTCCATTAGCAGGTTGCAAACAGGTTTTCATGAGATTATGCCAACTCAAAGAAAAATAGTGGGGCTCAGCTCAGTGGGAAGAGGAGAAGCCAAGCATAGCAGGAGAAACAGTGTTCACAGCAACTCTCCTAGGCCACTTACCAAAGAGCAAATTTTGGTAAGATAACTTGGAAGACTAAAGCTCAGTGGTTTATGCCTCACACCGGCTTTACACATTCAAGGTCTACTCCAAACTTCCAAACAGGTAAGACACTGGGATGACTAATCTTGCTTGACAAGCTGACCACATCTGGAATCAACTAAAACCCAAGCAGTGGGGCACACCTGTGAAGGTTTTTTCTATATTGGAACATTTGACATGGAAACACCCATCTAAGATCTGAAGTTGGTCAAGACTTACCTGGGCTACACAGGAGTCACACAAAAAAGACCACAGAGGTCTGAAAATAAAAAATGCTGTGTATACTAACTACACCACTTCCAAGATCACAGACATTTTAATCAGCAAACCAAAAATTTCAAAAGGCTTACATGGCATTTATACATTTTTGTATTAGTTCTTTATTACACTTAACTAGCAAAAAATAAGAGTCAAATCTTGGTTTTATCAGATTGAGTTTGACGAGGAAAAAAAAAATCCATAAAGAAAGAATAGCTTCTTTAGAAGTTCAATTTAGCCAGGTGATGGTGGTGCATGCCTCTAAGCCCAGCACTAGGGAGAGGAGACAGAGGCAAGTGAATCTCTGTGAGTTTGAAGCTAGCCTGCTTTACAGAGAAAGTTCCAGGACAGTCAGGGCTACGTAGAGAAATCCTGTCTCAAAAAACCAAGTTCAATTGGCCACTATCATACAGATATCTCTGAAATAGACTCTCAACCTGGATGTCTAAATTGTTTGCCTGAATGTCTTAACATTATCAGAAAACGTCAAGACAAAGTTAATTCCATTAACTTTTTATTAAAGATTTACTTATTATGTATACAGTGTTTTGCCTGCATGTATGCCTGTAAGCCAGAAGAGGGCACCAGATCTCATTACAGATGGTTCTAAGTCATCATGTGGGTACTGGACTTGAACTCAGGACCTCTTTGCCACTGAGCCATCTCTCCAACCCCTAATTCTCTTAACTTATATTTCCAAGTTTTTTTAGGGGCAGAACACTGTAAAACCAGAAGAGCAATACTTGGGTTTTAAAGTTAAAAGGATAAGATCACTGTCCTAAGGCCAGCTTAGGTCCACTTTTTAGATAATAATCAAAAATTAGGAAGGATGGTTCAGAAGCTAATGGTACTTGTTGCTAAGTCTGACATCTGAGTTTGACCCTCAGAATCCACAGGATAAAAGGCGTGAAGTGACTCCCTCCAGTTTTCTTATAACCTCCATATGCATACATGCATGTAGGCACATATGCATGTGTACTCACACAAAATAAACAAAACATAACAAAAACCAAAAAACATATTAAGGGAACTATAGAGACAGCTCTGTGGATAAGCATACTTGTAGCTCCCAACACCCACATTAGGTGGCTCACAACTACCTATAATTCCAATATCCTCTTCTGATCTCTGTGGGCACCTACAATCATGTGTATATAAACTCATGTACGCACACACACACACACACACACACACACACACACACTTTTAAAAACTTCAAATAAGTTAAAGATAAAGGCTATACTCACTGTCTCAGCCATGGAATATTCAGAATTAAGTTTCTTTGCGAGGCCATAGTCTCCAAGCTTTATCAAGTTTGCCTTGGTCAGAAAAATATTTAATGTCTTTATATCTCTGAAAAAGAAGGTGTAATACGTTAAATACCTGTAACAATGACCTAACCTCCCTTCTTCCCTTTACCACCAGTTGGTTTCTGTCACGATACCCAAGAAGGGGCTTGGGAAGGAAAGGTAGAGAACTATCTTTACAGCAAAGGAGCATCTCACAGTGCTCCAGACACCCATATTCCTGACACACACTGCCTTTTCAGCTACCAGTTAGGCCTTGAATTAGATACCTTAACAGACAGATGGTGTCCAAGTTTCAAAGAGTCTGTTAAGGCACAAAAGACTGCAAGCCTCAGAAACAACACACTAGGCTGTTTCAGTCATCTAGATAAAGCTACTAGCCACACTTCCAAAGATGAGCTGATCATATAACACAATCTCTGTCTGCCTCACACTCTGGCTTCTTTACTGCAAAACGTGAGTGAACGAAACAATACAACTCTTTACTTCTAAAAAGAAAGTAACAACTACACAATGTAGGCATTTGGTAGCTTTATAGACATATAGTCTAACTAAATGGACTAACTACTAAAAGGAACTCTGGCATATTCTAACCAGTTGCTAGCAGTGGGCACTGGCTTAGGAAGGATACAACAATGTGGAAATGTTCCTATAATGGCTTTCTTCTATTGTAAGAACTGAATGGGAACCTTTTCTCCCCAAATCTTTACCAAGTAAATACCTAGCAAAATCATATGAAATGAAATAGGCTTTTATTTAAATCAAAATAAAGTTATAGTAGGAACAATTGCCAACTAATCTTCCTCACTGTGAATTCCCTTTCCAGAACTTTCTAGGCTTTAGATATAAACCAATGAACTCAACTCTAAGGTACAGCTAAAAGAAATGACTAAGAACTCCGTGATTTATCAGCTGAGGAGACTCTTCTGAGATCACAAACCTGGTCTACCCTCAGAGAGAAGACAACGTCCTTTTCTACTCACTCCTCCCCTAACTGTCAATGGAGAAACCGTGACAAGAGTATGACAACGGGACGTCCTCAGGGGAGACACTGGATTGGTAGTGAAGACTCCAATCCACAACTTCCTTTTCAGTCATTACCTATGGAGGATGCCAGCTCTATGGATACAGCTCACGGCTGAAACAATCTGAAAAAGGTACCATACCACCATCTGCAGATTCAAAATAAGTCATAATTGGATTAGAAACAGGAACTCCATTTAAATAAAGACACACACACACACACACACACACACACACACACACACACACCAAAAGAAGGTGCAACCAGAGGTTACAACTCAACACGACTTGATAGCCCTTGCTGGTAGGTTGAGTAGGCAAAGAAAAGTAGTAAGGGTGAAAAGAAAATGCAGGTCATCTAAAATAGTTTCAAGGTCATGACATACAGTATGGTAAAGCAGACTTGTGGAAAGAACCCCAGGAAGAATGCAAAGGTACAGAAAACTGGGCATACCAGTATGCAGTAATAGAACCAGGAAAGAAAGCCCATAGTGAATCATGGTGTGGAGGTAAAACGTTAGGAAGCAGCTATAGACAGCTTCCTTGTTAGAGGTTTCCTTCCTCATGAATATCACTCAGAGCCTGGAAGGAGTCTGAACAAAAGGAAAAAAACACTCTTCATTGTTGAAAGAGTAAATGCAAAACCAGAATTAAACATAATTCTAGCTTGCTTCCACATGTATGAATTACCTCTTCCTCGAACAACTTGTCCTTCTGACGAAGGATTTTGTCATACAGGTTCCCTCCTGCAATTAAACAAGAAACAGGTTGAGTTGCTCAATGCAGAAAAAAGCTTGGATCCTGAATTGATAGAGGTTTTAAGAGGTAACATCAGGAAATGAAGGGTCCTGCTTCCTTTCCAAAGGAAATGATTTCTTCCCTCTTGGGTTTTTCACATAGGTACAAAATTCTTCCTATCTCCATGTCAGAAATGTTTGTCAAATGTCTCCTCCCCCAACACAAGAGTTTCAATACAAAAATGGGAACTATCCACTCTGGAACACCTGAGTAAAGATCACTCATGTGGCCGGGTGGTGGCGGCACAGGCCTTTAATCCCAGCACTCGGGAGGCCAGCCTAGTCTACAGAGCAAGTTCCAGGACAGCCTCTAAAACAATACAGAGAAACCCTGTCTCTAAAAACCAAAAAAAGAAAGAAGAAGAAGAAGAAAAAAAAAAAGGATTTCTCATATACCTCTAGGAAAACATTCAGAGTATTTTCTTTCTTAGACTCCCTTATACGGAATCTGCAGCATTTTTGTAGGACTTTTGCCAGCATGACTATTAGAACCTGTGGATTATACCTCTGATACATGGATTTAAAAATACAGTGTTTATCAACAACTTCTGCCTTGTACTGAAAAGGTTCTAAAATTTAGGGTCTACCCACAGATCACTTCAAGTTGTTCTTCCTTTTAAGTTATTATTTCTTCCTGTGGAATAAGTGTAAATTTCATCTTATTTCCTACACACAGCTCCAGTTTATGATTAAATTTTTACAGTTTTCCTCCCCTGTAATTCAGTAATGCATAGTGAAAAAAAACTGCATTTGTCCTAGTTCCTCTTAGCTACAAGGAAGTGAATTATGTAAGGCTTGTGCTATTTCAAGAATTACTTGTACACTGTGCAGAGCAGAAACAATCTCCAAACAGTGCAGATGAGTATGCTGGTACCTCTTTAGTGTGCAGCTCAGAAAAGGACTTTGGGGATTCTCCTGTACAATGAGACCGATAGATAATAAGGCCTGTATCAAACACTTGCTACATACCAAGTACTCACTTAATAAATCTTTAGAACCAATAATCCATTAAGATGAGGAAACAAGGTTGTTATTTTGCACAAGGTTACAGAGCAATGGAACTTAGGATGTGAGGTCAGCTGGTAGCTTTCTTTTTTAAAAAGACTTATTTATTTATTATGTAAACAGTGTTCTGTCTGCATGTGTGCCTGCAGGTCTGAAGAAGGCACCAGATCTCATTACAGATGGTTGTGAGCCACCATGTGGTTGCTGGGAATTGAACTCAGGACCTCTGGAAGAGCAGCAAGTGCTCTTACTCTCTGAGCCATCTCTCCAGCCCTGGTATTTTGTTTCTTAAACTAGGCAAAGTTGCTATCTATAAGAAAATTCATTCATGAAATCAGAAACCAGAAAAATAAGGCCACATCATATTATTGTTCTCATTCACTTATGATCTTTAGACCATTTATCAGCAAGATAGTGTTAATTGAAGTTAATGTAAATAAATATCCCCTATAAGATTTCATTGAATATTACATTGTTTGGTACTATGTTATATTATGTCTAAAATATTGAACTAATGTCATTCTATGGGGAAAAATCTCTGAAAAATGCAACTGAAAAAAATAATTTGGTTGGGTATTAGTGGTGCATGCCTTTAATCCCAGCACTCAAGAGGCAGAGGCAGGTGGATCTCTGTGAGTTCAAGGCCAGCCTAGTCTACAGAGAGTGCCAGGATAGGCTCCAAAGCTACATGGAGAAACCTTGTCTAGAAAAAAACAAAACAAAACAAAATAATAATAATAATTTGAAGAGCCAGGAGTGGTGGCTCACAATCTCAGCACTGGACAGAAGCAGGAGGCTGCTATCAGTTCTAGGCCAGTGTGGGTTGTTATATACTGAGTTCTCCACAAGCCTGAGATACAACAAGACTCACAAAACCAAACAACAACAACAAACCAGAAAGAACTTTCCCCAACAGCAGAACCCAGTAGTTTAAAGATTGCCAGAACTATACCTACAAGAAAGTGACAATGGAAGGAAACTCCCTTCCCACACTCTGAACATCATCTTGAAACAATCTAAGACCTCAACTATTTCTCTTTAACTCCAGAAATCCATTTAAAGTTTTGTCACTGTGCATCTTTTCTTAAGTCTTCTTCCTCACAGTAATATGCCCATGTGAATGTCTCCACTGAATTCTATCTTACCATTACAATATTCCAGCTCAATCAGCAGGGTGGTATTGTCCATGAAGTGATTGTAGTAGGCAATAATGTTGTCATGCTGCAACAGCGCCAGAATGACAATCTCATTCAAGGCATCACGACGTTCCTTTTCAGAAAGTCGGGTCAAATCAACTTCCTTCCACACCACCAATGAGTCATCCTACAACACAGTAGCAGGAGTATTGTGTTTTCTTCTTGCCTGGCAGTGCACGGGTCCATACCCAACCTGTGAGCCTAGAAAAAAAACCTCCTAGAGGGGCAAAGAATGACGCTTTACTTTTTCCTTTTAATACACTATAAAGGTTCTGCACACAATTATTATAATTCACTGAAGAACTAGAGGAAATAAGGCACTGAGGTATAATTTTCCGGCTTAGAGAGATGGTTCAGTGTTTGAGAGGGTGTATTGCTTTTGCAGAGGAATAGAGTTTGATCACCAGCATCTACCTTGGGCGGCTCACAAATGCCTGTAACTTTAGCTCTTGGGAGGACCTAGGTAGGATCCAATGTACCTGACCTCTGAGGGGACCTGCACTCCCTTGCACATACCCGTGTACAGACAGTGAATTAAAAATAAAACTAAATCCTAAAAACAAGAGGTTATTCTGAAGGCTGGTAAGATGGCTCAGTGGGTGAAGGTGCTTACTGTCAAACCTGATGACCTGAGTTCCAGCCCCAGGGCCTGTATGACGGAGGAACTGACTCCCACAAGTTGTCCTCTGATTCCTCCACACACATGCACAAAATAAGTACATGTAGGAAAAACATTTAAACATTACTTTGTTGCTACCCTTAACTTGCACAGTATCAGTTAAAGATAGAAGTACTAGATAAGACCAGCTCACAAGGATTCTACTGAGGGATGCTGTTTGTCCCTCGTCATAATGGGTTTGTGGAAGAGAAGCGCACAGAAGCATCTACAGCCGACAACAGATCCTTGTAAAGTCAAATATATGTATCTCCTCATAACCTGCAGTCACCTCCATGCACACTGACCTAACTCCATTTTGAGATGCTTGTAGTTCTTGTACACACTCCTTCCTAACCTATCAGCACCCTCACCTCTGTTAACATTCCTGTAGAATACCTCTGCAAGATCCCTAAAATTTCCTTTGGAAAACTTTGACCCTTTCACCGTGCTCGCACATTGGAGTCATTCTTATCTTCAGCACCCGTGCACTTAGAGTCCTCCATTCTTTTTCCTGACTCACACCCGCACCTGAATCCCTGGTTACTAACATGGCCGACTGGTCTTCTCACTGAACTATAACCTAGAGGGAAAGGGCTGCTTCTAATAAGCTTTGTAAATTCAGATTGAATAAATAGTGGGCGGTACAGATAATGCCATGTGGTTCTGAGGAGTGTGGTAAAAATGGAACTCAAAGCTAGTATTCCAAGAGATGTGAAACTGGGGCTATTGCCTGAGGTTTATTCTAAACCTTAGTAAGCCACTTAAATACACTGGCTTAAGTTCGAGGAAAAACAGTGATGCTCATTTTGAGCACAAATAAGAATACAGCTCATTACAGATGGCATTAATTCTAACACTGTTTATTAGTTAACACTATGTCTTTCTTCCCCCTTTCAGCCTTAGACACACATGCTGGGGCTGGAGGTGTGGCTCAGTGGTATCTGTCTCATCCCCAGCACACACACACACACACACACACACACACACACACACGCACGCACGCACGCACGCACTCGCACACACACACACACACACACACACACACACACACACGCTGGGAGCAGATACTAGAATTGCAAGTGGATGAATCACTTGTGCAACCTCGGCAGTTCTCATTAAATGTTTACCCTAAAGCTAGAGCTTTTAAGGCTGTAGTGATTAAACGCAATTTACGGTTAGTTTTTGAGAGCCGAATCATCACTGCAGCGTTTTAAATCAGTACATATTCTTAGTGTGGGGGTCAGTGATCCACGGGTCTCCTCAGGGGCTGTCAACTGATGCAAGAAGGTGGGAAGGACGCCTTGGCCTTCTCACGTTCTCAAGAAAGGGAACCTTGTTCCCCCATAGCTAAGAACTAACTACACCAATAAAGGATTTGCCTTATACAAACACTGAAGGATAGATAAGCAAGGAGGAAAAAAAAAAAAAAAAAAAAAAACAAGACACGATGATCCTCCCGGGGATCTAGAAAAATCCTTCAACTGGGTGACCATTTACGAACTTAAAAATAACGACACTACTAGCAGAGTTGGTGTCGGCGTGGGTATTCAGCAGCACATACCAACTCCCCACCCCGACCTTGAACAGCTACATGAAAGGAAGTAAGCTTTGGCAATAGCTGTTCGAAGTGTGCAAAGCACCTTCCTTTGGGTCTCAAAATAACCTTAAGAAAAGTAAAAGTAATATTTGTTTTAGAGTCGTTATTGCTAGGTCCAATTACAAATGGGAAAACAGCTCGCCCGGTGAAATAAAAGTGACAGTGATAGAGGTGATCAAACCAATTCCCTAGCGCAGGTGAACGAAAGCGCGGTGGAGCCCCGAGACATAAACCCAGTGGATGCCTGAACACAGAGGGCTTGGGGCAAGCGGGGGCCGGGGCGCGGGGCGGCCGGGGAGCGGGGCGCGGGGCGGCCCGGCAGTGGCCGGGGCCGAGGGCCGCTACCTCGGTGCGGCGGTACAGCGTGGCCTCCCCGAAGGCGCCGCGGCCCAGGACGCGGATGGGGATGTAGTGCAGCTCCTCCTGCTCCACCGCGCCGCCGGCTCGCGGCCCCGGGCTGGCGCTGGGCCCCGGGCCCGAGTCCCCGCCACCCCCGGACTCGCTTCCAAAGTCCGAGTTGATGGAATCGCAGTGTCGCTCGTACTCGCCCAGCACCGACATGGCGGAAGCCAGCGTATCCGCGGCGGGCGGCGCCGGTCGCGCAGCGCCTCACTCGCCTCAGAAGCCCGCCAGCGGCTGAGGCGGCCCCGCTGCCCGGCGAGCTTCCATGGTGGCTCCTGCCCCCTGGCCCGGAAGCAGTTCTCGGTGTTTCCGGCTCGCTGCGGCTTTCCTCCGCCTTCGCGCGCCCACTTGGTGCCGAGGAGCCCCGCCGGTCCACTCTTGTCTTGGTGTCGCAGTCACTTGCCTTGTTGCAAGGCCTCTTGTTTCACGAGACCACGGCAAGCTGAACACCTGGCTTTCCACATCTGAGTCGGCAGGCCCAGCTCTTCTTCACCACTCGTAAAATACCTTTTAAAAAAAAGTTTTTCAAGACAGGGTTTCTCCGTGTGACAGCCCTGGAGCCCACTCTGTAGACCAGGCTGGCCCCGAACTCAGCGCCGCCTGCCTGCGCTTCACAAATGCTGGGACTAAAGAAGCGCGCGCACCACCGCCCAGCAGCTCCTAAAATACCTTAACTCTGCTTTGTCTGTTCTCGCCTCCCTTCTCATCTTCCAAATGCTGCATAATCGGATGTGGTTTTGCACATCTTTGACAGTCTGGTCTAATGATCTAACGAAGCATTCCCGAAGCACCGGGGCCGGAGAACAGAGACTGGTGCTCCCTACCCACGAGTCCCCAGGGGAACTGCAGTGCCGTCAATACAGTTTCATCACTATGTTACTCCATACCTACTATAAACGTAACATCGTTTTCCCCCTACAAAGTTGCAGTGCTGTTACCTACACCACAGGGTTGCCTATGCATGCTGACGGGGACTATGTAAGCTGAAGGTTTTATTTATATCACGGCCCTCAATTTCACAGTACCATGGAACAAGGTGTCTGCGTCGGGATCGGAGGCACCTTGTTTAGCATGACACAGCTAGCTAAGAGGAGCCTGAGAGTCAAACCCAGCAATCAAATCCGGGGAAGGGCAGGATGTGACGAGACTAGGAGGTTGGGAGCCTGCCCACCGCGCGGTTGGATACAAGTACAGCTTTGTGTGCTGTACTGTTTGACGCTTCCTGTGGACGGTGGGAAAATGATTGGAGACTTTGAAGCACTATATGACGAGGCTCTACGTCCCAAATATGTGTGTGTGTCCTGGAACTCGCTCTGCAAACCAGGCTGGCGTCACAGAGATCTGCCTGTCCACTACTACCCAGCTATAAAAATGTAAATTATATATGCAGCTCATATATGGGACATCACCAAACAATAATTTATAAAATATGTATTAACTACAACAAATATGCCGTGATTTTATTGAAAGAAGTTCATTTGTAAGTTTTTAAAAAGGTTTTATTTCATGCATGAGTGTTTTGCCTCCACGTATGTACATGCAGTTTGCAGTATGTGTATATCCGGTGCCCACAAAGGTAAAAAGAGGGCATTCCTGGAACGAGAGTTACCATGTGGCTGCCAGGAACCAAACCAGGGTCTTCTGCAAAGTAGCAAGTGCTCTTTACCACTAAGCCATCTCTCCAGCCTCCACTTAAAGTTTTGTCAAATTCAGTATGCTCTCTAAAACACCAGCGAGACAACACTTTGGTGTGTCTGTGTCTGTGCGGGTATACACGCAGACATCAGCGAGACAGCACTTTGGTGTGTCTGTGTCTGTGCGGGTATACACAGACATCAGCAAGACAACACTTTGGTGTGTCTGTGTCTGTGCGGGTATACATGCAGCGGCTAGAGGTCAACCTTAGGCACCATCCCTCTCGTTTATGATTCAGGACCTAAAGCTCCATGATTAGGCTACGACCAGAGGTCAATGAGCCACAAGGACTCACTTGTCTCCGCCTTCCCACACTGGGATCATAAGCACAGGCCACATATTATATGTATGCTCAGCCTCTTATACGAGCGCTAGAACCAAGCTCAGGCGTTCATGTTTCTGTGTCATGCCCTTTACTGAGGTATCTCTGCAGCTCTGCACTTTTTGATGTTAAAAATATACTTGGCCAGGCATGGTGGTTCACCCTTGCTGAGGCAAGAGACTGCTACGAGTTTGGGGCCAGTTTGGTTTACATAGAGATTCTGTTTTTAAAGAAAATCCCCCAATATTGGGAAACACTATTTAAAGTGGACTCACAGTAGACTGTGGATTAACTAATTGTGTGTGTGTGTGTGTGTGTGTGTGTGTGTGTGTGTGTGTGTGTGTGGGGCCAGCTAGTGATCTACAGAACACTTCATGTTGGTTTTTAGAAAGAAGATTCATGGGGAGATGGAGAGATGGCTCAGTAGTTAAGAGTACTTGCTGCTTTTCCAGAGGACCCGGGTTTGATTCCCATGGCACCTCACGACTGTCTGTAACTCCAGTCCCAGGAGATCTGACACTTTTCTGGCTTTCAGCTTCTCCAGGTGTGCAGTCATACATGTAGGCAAAACACCCATACATATAAGAATAAATGAAAAGTTAAAGGAATATTCATGAAAAAATGTTAAAAAGTGAAAGGGGAAGAGAAACTGCTCTTTTCTGTCTGGGGTGCAGTTTACTCAGATAGGCCAAAATTGTAAATAAAGAATACTTCAGGGTTGTAAACTGAGAGGGGTATTTCCAGGGCAGAAGCAAGGGCAAACTCTGGTGAGACAACTCCAGTGGTAGCAGCAAGAAAAGACACTACAGAGCAGTGTACAGACCTGACCCATCCCTTCTGATGACATACAAGGAATGATAAGTGACATACGAAATATATGTATGTAAGGGTTTACTAGTTCACATACAGTGTTTATCCATGTGGAGTAAATTAGGGACGACATTTTCTTCTTTAATTCATGTTTCATTTACTTCACCTTAAAAAGCAATACAAAGGAATCGAATCGTTGCTAACTCAGACAAAAAAAAGCACTAAAGAGTAATAGCAAAGTACACCTCAAATGGTTTCTGCTAGCCTTTATTTGTGAAAGTTTACACAAAAATCTCCAACAGGTGAGTCTGTATAAATCCCACATGCCTCTTTCCATTAACAGACAGCAGAACGGCTCTAACGGGGGCTCATGACAATGCAATGGTATATAACAAGGTTTGTTCAAACTGTTACTCTAAGATCATCTTGAATGTGCTGAAAACAGAGGGCAGCAGATAACATACCTGTTTATAAAGCTGATATGCTTCTGTGCTAGCCTGTTGTCCAAGGCAAATGCTCTTCAATTAACTTTGTAACTGAAAACACAATGTCCAAGTTGGTTGTTTTTGGCATGAATCAAAACAGAGAAAAGGACTTGAAAGAATTTCAGTTCTACTAAGCTTTAGAGCTGTACTTGGAAAGAAAAAATATGGACAAAATACTTATTTTACTTTCTCCTACCTTCTTTGACATTTTTCAGAACAGAAAACCCTAACTAACAGAGTAATTTCATTGCTTCTTAAAAGGGGGGAAGGCACAAGTCAGAAATAGGAGTCTCTTGTTAGACTAATGGCACAGACCACAGTTTTGCATTTAAAAGTCTACAGATGGATTTTGACCCAAAACTTTGTTTATTCTTTTCCTACCTGAATTGTTCCTCTATCACTTGATATATGAACACTGCAGATTCCTGAACATCTGCTGTTGCTGTGGTGAGGACTCAACACTAAATTCTTAAAAGAGAGACTACCACTTCTCAACTGCAGATGGCAGTGTTGCACCAGAGAACACATCATGCCACGCAAGAGGAATTTACGTGAGTCAGAAGACAAAGGCTTTTGAGTTTACAGTAACTGGGACCTTAACAAAATAGCCTGAGACTGTGATAACTTAAATCATTCCCTTCCCCTTCGTACTTCATCCAGGTCAACTCAACAGTGTTCTCTGATAACTTCAATACTCCACTTCTTTACTGCAAGCAACATGGGCTGAAGTCCTGTAATTCTCAGCTCAGCAATTAAGACAAGCCCTTGACAGGTCAGCAAGGTTTAAAGATTACAGAAAGGATGAACTCCTACTTACTTTCCTGGGAGAAGTGGGAAAGATATCAGATGACAAATGAGTATGTTTCCTGTTTACAAACGCTGTACAACTTTCCTCTGGTGCTGGGGATCAGGTCCAGCGCCTTCCATATGTTAGGTAAGCACTCTATCACCGAGGTTCACTCTCAGCCCACATCTCCTTTGTACATTAGATTTGGCCTTGAGGTACCTAATACTCCCAACAACTGAACCTTTTACAACACATACTTTCAAGTATTTACCTTTCTAAAACTTTCTTAGATGTCTATTTAAACCCCGGATGTCCAATTCTCTAGAGATTAGGACAGGAGTTAAGGACATATAAGGACAGGATTATAAGTCAGTGACTGGCCATGAATGAAGGGCTGGTAAAATATACTTATTTCTCCCTGGTAGAAGTTATGTGAAAAATTCAAGCAACCACATGTCTGATAGAGGACCTACACAAAACCCAATAGTGACACGAACAAATGATCCAAGTAGAAAATGGGCAAAAGCCATGAACAGACATTTCACTGCCAAGGGCATACAGATGGCAAATGACTAGCACACAAAAGACTGGTCAACACCATTCACCACTAGGAAAAGGCAAATTAAAACCATAATGAGATATTACAGGCACCTATTCAAGGAGCTAAGTTAAAACAACAATGATAAGAAGTACTAACGAGAATGTGGGAACATAACATGCTGTGGTCACTCTAGACAAGAGCAGGGGAGTTTCCTTAAGAAACTACTTCCCACACAGCATAGCCATTGCCCTCTTAGGCATGCATCCCAGAGCGGTGAAAACTCACATTCACGTAAGAACCTTACTAGTTAAGGGCCAAATCCCCAAACCCACCCCTATGACCTAAGGACAATGCAGTGCCATCCAGAGCCTGGAGGAGTATGAGCAATGAAAGGAGGCAACTAGCAATACATGCAACAACCTGGAGGGACACTTTCTTTATGGTAGCTCTGCTGAGCGGGAAGTGACCTCCAAGGCTACACTCTTGATGATTCCATGTGCATGACAAGGTTACAGAAATGGTGAGCAGACTGGGGAGCCGGGGCAGGAAGGGGGCGGCTATGAAGGGGCGGTATGCAGAGCACACGATGGACCACTCCAGCTTGAGATGATCACTGGGATCTACACGTGACACACTGAGACAGGACTGAACACACACACACAAGGAGTTCAAGCAGTTGAACACAAACATTTTAATTATCTAAAATGAGATTTTCTTTTAGGAGATTATCTACAAGCCAAAGCTCACTTTTTTATGTGTCCCATCCATGACCCCTTTAGGAGACAAAATTATGAAGGATATCACCAGAAACTATGTAAACATTTCATCTAAGGGCCAAGAGAAAGTTCAGGGTGTTTTCACAAGGAAACTGAAGAGGACAACTGCCATGAAACAAGATGGCCATGGCCATAGAAATACTGGGAGAAGACTAGAGTGAGACCAAGGTGATGAGCAAGTGGGAGAAAAAACAACAACAAAAACCAACATCTCAAACGATCACTCGAGGAAACCCAGGACGAATGCTGGCTTTGGCATTATCTAGGTAACCCCTGTTTTTTTGTCTTGTTTTTCCATCGGTGACTTTAATAATCTTGTCAAAAACCAGTCCAAATCCTACCGCATTAAAAAGAAGTTCTCACTGACTTGTTGGGTGTAGGTGGTGCCCCATGCTCTCCCACACCAAAAGAAATCAGTTCTGGCAAGAAAGCTCCACTGTGCCTTGATGGTACTGTTAGTAGGATGGCCTTGAGCCAGGCCAGGCACGTCCCAGCGATGTTCTGCTGGCTGAGATACCAGGGGACAGAAGACTGAGCCTCATTACTCTATCAACTTCTTGGCCTTGAAGAAGCGACGCAGGTAGAACACCTGCCAGGTGGCTAGTCCAATGAGGCAGAGCATGGAAAAGATGCTGAAGTACAAGACTCTGGTGTTTGTGGACTCTGAAAAAGAGAAAGCATCATGAATGGAATGAAATAAGTTGCTTCAGCTGGCTAACAATGGCCAGTGAGAAGACAAGTAATTAACCTCATTATGTCCCTAAGTCTTAGAGCGCAAACAATTAAAAAGATAAAGAAAGTAAAAAGACGGGTGTGGTAATGCACCCGTGATCTCAGCGGTTAACTCATGAGGGTAAGGCAGGAGGAGCCTGAGTTTCAGGCCAGCCTGGGCTACACAGCAAACCCTGTTAAAAAACACTGGCTGGCGCACGCCTTTAATCTCAGCACTCAGGAGGCTGTGAGTTTGAGACCAGTCTGGTCTACAGAGAGAGTTCCAGGACAGGCTCCTAAACAATACAGAGAAACCCTGTCTCGAAAAACCAAAAAACAAACAAACAAAAAAAGCACTGGCTGGGGAGGTGCCTCAGTGGCATACTCCTTTCTTTGTATGCACAAGGCTCTGAGTTCTAGCTCCAGCGCTGTTTTGCTTCTAATCTCATTTAAAATGTTAAAAATTATAAATTGGTAGCCTTTTGCTACAAGTCAATTAGGAATATGTTCATTACATTACAGAAGAAAATTCCATTCTTTGAAAATCTAGCCAGTTGATTCACCTTTAGTAGCAATAGCCCCAAAGAAGCAACTCTCTTTCTCTAAGTTATATACCACTGTTCCCAGACTGAGAAAAGTGCGCCCTAGCATTCCGTGTCAGGGTCTCCTGTACAGCTCACTCATTAAGAAATGAAGGCCATCCTCCGCTCACCATTGGTGTCACGCATCTCCTCTTCCCGCTTCTTCATGTAGGCAAAATCATTAACGATTGACTCTGAAAGGTCCTCTAGGCGTCGTAACTCCACTTCCAATGGTTTGAGTTTCTCAACTTTTGCAATCTGGAAAAGATCAGAATTAGTACTCCACTCCCTGAAAAAGCTGCTCAAGCCAAGAACACCAAGCACAAAACCAAAACAAGTTATCATAGTGGGAGGGTTTGTAGCAGGGTCAGCCAGTGTTGGAAAGAGAGAGGGAGATCAGAATGCATTATACACATGTATGAAATTGTCAAAGATTTTTATAAGTTTACTACATTCAAGTTTTCTTCTGTCAATCATCCTAAGTATTTTAAAATTTAGCTTTCTAGCTTTATCTACAAACTATATCTTTTCTACCTTAGAGCTTTAATTTTTAATTAAGATTTCTTTAAGATAGTTATAGTAGTGCAGGTAAACCCTGTATTCAGGAGGCAGAGGCAGTAAGATCTCCAGGACAAGGTCAGCCTAGAGCACAAAGAAAGATTGTCTTCAAAACCAGGCTAGGGAGATGTTGTAAATGGCTTAGTTGGTAACACCACATGTTGGAAAAGCAAGAGTACCTAAGTTCATCTCTAACACCTACATGTTTGAAAAGCTGGGCACGGTGATGCAATCTTGAAACTCCAACTTTGCATTGCAGGCTGGAGATTTGCAGATGGAGGAGTTGAAATGCTTGCCAGCCTAACTGAACTGGTGAGTTTAAGGCTCAGAAAGGAGTGTTTGCATCCAGGCACACCTTGGCCCTGCTCCTTTGGGAGGGAGGGGGGGCATGGCAACCAGCAGCCTGGCTCTGTAAACAGGCACAAAGGTCCCTTTAAGAGACAAGCTCCGCCCACTCCTGCCCTCTTTCCACTGCTCTCTGAAGAGGCAGGCAGGTCCTCTCTCTCTCTCTCTTCCCTTACCACCCTGCATCTGTTCCCTTCTCTCGACAAAACTTCCCACAAAAGCTCAGCCTGTGTGGCATGTTTTGTCCCTCACCACCATGGGATCCACCAAGTTCTCCCTCTTGCTGTATTATAACACATAGACCCTGTCTCAAAAAAAAAAACAAAATAAATATAAATAAATAAAGTCGGAGAGCAACAGAGGAAGGTGCCCAATGTTTTTCTCATGTGTATGACTTACACACCAAAACAAACAACCCAATTCTTTAGAGGTACAATGAAAGACTGTAAAGAAGATACTGTTTCCTCAGATTTCCGACTGTAATAAAGCAGGTTACAATGCTTTTTCATTCATTGGAAGGCAACAAACACTATAATTAGTATGGTAGGTGTGAGAGTCATATTAGGTCAAATATATACAAAAGAAGAAAGCATATGTACACACACACACACACACACACACACACACACACACACACACCAAGAGGATCCTATTTTGCACATGTAAGTCATACACCACTGGGCTTGATTACAGTTCAGAGTCAAGAGAAATCCTACATTTGCTCAAAAAAAAAAAAATCACCCCAAGGTTTTTCTCCTTCCTTCCTAAAAGGATACAGCCAATTATCAAAAGAAATCTCCAAGGCTGACGTATGAAGGAGTGAAAAGTAATAAACAGAGGTACATATCACACAAGCAAACATGCAGTTGCTTTGTTTGTTTTTTATCAGCTATTATTTCCTTTATTTTTATTTTTATAATAATAATAATAATAATGATAATAATAATAATAGAAAGGCCAGGCATGGTAGCACACTCCTATAATATGTATACTCCAGAAGCAGAGGCAGGAGATTTAGGTAATCCTAGGCTAGCTACACAGTGACTTGAAGTCAGCCTGGGCTACATGAGGGCCTATTACAAATACACACATGTATCTTTCACCTCAGTCTCTCAAGTGGCTGAGAATATATATAGGCACCCACCATGTCTGGCTTATGCTTTACTTTCAAAAGGATGAAACTGCCAGGCCTGTAATCTCAGCTCTCAGTAGGTTGAGACAGAATGATTGTGAGTTCAAGGTTAGCCTGGGCTATGTAAGAAGACTCAAAAATAAATAAATGAATGAATAAAATTTTGGGGCTGTTAAGTTTTCCCAAACAAACATTTTTTTAAATAATTCCCTTTCTGCATTTGCTATTTGTTTGTCTGTCAGAGTTAGCACAGGCTGACTTCAAACTCAAAGCAACCCTCCTGCTTTGTTTTCTATGAAATGCTACTAACATGGAACAAATGGAAGGGTTTAGGAGTGATTTCCTTTTCTAATCTCTACATTTTCTTCCTGGCACAGCGTCTTTCTATAATTTATCACCCTCCTACCTCAACCTCTAATGTGCTGGGATTACATGGGTTCACCAATCCACCCAGTTATCTACTCTTTGTTGAGAGTACAGAGCAAGATAAACAACACTAATTATAAGAATATAACCATTTGAAATGTTAAAAGAAACCAGCTGCTAAGGCAGGGACAGAAAGGCTGTGCTGCTGATGGCAGACACCCAAGCCCTCACTGACCGACGGGCTCTTCACACTGGAAGATGATGCCGCTTCATACAGTATCTGGCAGCCATGTAAGATTTAGCCAGTAGTTAAACAGTATGTGCTAAAAAATTTTAATTACTCAGAAACAGAGAATAAAAACCCAAAGTCTACTTTGACAGCCTTCAGTTCCCTTTCAGGGGCAGCTATAGTTACAAACTTAGCACATAGATTTCCAGACCCTGTTGGAAGAGATACAGTGCTTACACTTTTTTAGCTGAGAGTCCAGAGTTGCCACTAACCTTATTTATCTGCTGTTTGATTTCACACAAAGTTACAGAGCACAAAACTTCCCCCAAAAAAGTCAGGTACAGTGGCACATATTATTAATCCTAGCACTTGGGAAGCAATGGCAGGAAAATCTCTGTGAGTTCAAGGCCAGTCCTGGTCTACAGAGTGAGTTCCAGGACAGTCAGGGCTACACAGAGAAACCCTGTTTCAAAATAACAACAACAACAAAACAACCCAAAACCAAACAAATAAAAATCCCCAGGGAAAAGGTACCAATGAGATGTATACTAAAGCAAACTCAGTCTGTTTAATATCTTTCCCTGCCCTATGCTTCCCCATCTGAAGCTTCCTGAATGAGACAGAGAAAGGCCACGGCATGAAACTTCTTAGACATCAATTATTTAAGGGTCCCCAAATAGAAACTTGCAAAAAGGAACTGGAAGTGAAACTGTGGTTGTGCTTCTGCCAGCTAAAAATTGTGTGTGTGTGTGTGTGTGTGTGTGTGTGTGTGAGAGAGAGAGAGAGAGAGAGAGAGAGAGAGACAGAGACAGAGAGAGAGAGAGACAGAGACAGAGAGACATGACAGATGGCACTAGCCAAAGCACTGATATCAAGGATGGCCTATGTAAATTACATCTATTCCCCATCCTTGCAGTATTTATTTATCAACTGCTTAAGTAATTCATAAATGCCCTCGGCTAAAAACTTTTAATTATGCTGGGCGTCAGTGCCGCACGTCTTTAATCCCAGCACTCAGGAGGCAGAGGCAGGTGGATCTCTGTGAGTTTGAGGCCAGCCCGGTCTATACAATGAGTGCCAGGACAGGTTCCAAAGCTACACAGAGAAACCCTGTCTCAAAAAACAAAACAAAAAAATTTTAATTACTCAGAAACAGAATACAAATCCAAAGTCTACCTCGACAGCCTTCAGCTCCCTTTCAGAGGCAGCTATAGTTATAAACTTGGCACACGGTTTTCTAGATCCCATTAAAATATATATGGTGTTTTTGGAGTATACTCCAAAACACAAAACAAAATGTATTTACTACTAATGGTCCATACTATACAATGTCCTATGGCTTACTTTTTTCAACCTAGAAAGATTTTTAAAAGCATTAGTGCTTTGGATTCATTTCATTCTTCTTAATGACTACATGGTATTCCACAGAGCTTATTCAGCCATCCAGATCTGCAGGCCCTACCTAGTACCGGGCTACTTAGAACTCTTTACCACTATCCAGATTTGATTGTATTTCCTCAGTGAAATCCATACCAAGCCTCCATCAGTCTTTCAGAAAATTATTTTCAGGCTACTATTAGTGAGATAAAGATTAAAATTAAAATAAAAAGGAAGCCTCATTTTTGCTGAATAACAACCTTGCTCTTGATACCAGCAAATAAAAGGCTCTCAAGTAAGGCTGAGAGCTGGGCTTGGTGAGAGCTACTCGGGAAACTGATGCAGGAGACCTTCCTCGACTATAGAGTGAGCTCACAGTCAGGCTGGGCAACTTAGTGAGTTCCTATTTCAAAATACCAAAGCAAAAAGAAGGTCAAGGATATAGCTCAGTGGTAGAATACTTGTGAACATGCACTAGGTCCTGGGTTCAGTCCTTAGTACCAGAAAAAGGGAGGGAAGGAGAGGGAAGGAGAAAACGGTAGAGAGGAAGGAGAGGGAGAGAAGGAAGGAAAGAGGGGAAGGGCTTAAGCTAAACTGGGGACGAGAAAAGCAACATACTAATCAGTCCTATTAGCACATGTACAGTATGGAGTGCTTTATATTTTACTATATCTTTCACTCACGAAAGTATTACCATCCTTATGTCTTTAGCAAAGGAACTAAAATTCAGAGACATTAAATAATTTCTCAAGCAAGGTCTCACAGCTTGGTGGAACTGAGATGAGACCCAGTCTATCGGAGTATATGATTCACTCTGTAGGTTCTAGAAATCTGATGAAGAAAATCAGAAATCAGATTACTACACTAGGATGCTCCTGAATGGAAAGTGAAGTGAGAGCAGGGGTATGACCCATAATCCCGGGACTCAAGATGGCTGGAGAACTGCTGTGAGTGAGGCCAGCCTGGGTTATAGAGTACGACGTGACCCCACGCATGCACATTCATCTAGGCGTGCTGGTACACTCTCGTGACCCCAGCACTTGAGAGGTAAAGCAGAGGCTCTAGGAAAGTCTTGCCTGCCATACAATAAAATTGAGGTAAGCCTAGGCTGCACAAGGCCCTTAGATAAGTAGGTAGGTAGATGATTGATAGATTGATACATACATACATACACACACACACATACAACGTCCTCCCCAAAAGGTGAACAATTATACTAAGTCAGAGGGGTTCATTAAGTTTTTCAGACTAGTAAAGTTTGAGAACCTTTCCAGTTTTCCCATTGCAATTATTCTCATGTTTGTAGGCAAAAGAGTAAAACATTAAACGAAATTCTGAGTGCATTCTCCAGAAGGCTCTCTTCACTTGGCCAGGACTATGCAATCAATGAGCACCCCAGGACTTCACATACTAGTCAGTTCAAATCTAGAAAGAAACGTCTCAAGGCTGGATGCAGCTGGTGGAGTACTTGACTAGCATGCATAAAGCCTTCCCCAGCACTGCAAACAAGTAAAATACCTGTTTAAAAGAAAGTGAAAACCTACCACTACCCTCAACTGCTGTCTGACTTAATGCTCCAAGTTTCTCAAAGAACACCAGGATATATGTTTAATGAAGAGAGACAGACTAATAGTCTAACTACTTTTTTCTCTAAGACCGGAATTAAGGTATTTTACCCAGAGCTTCCTAAGGGCAGACTATGACTGCATAACACAAATATTCCACTAGGGGGAGCCACTCTCCTGATATGTTGCATGTAGCCATTAAACAATCAAAGAGTATTAGAGGAACAAGGCACTCATTTTATGAGTCCTTCATTTTACAGAAGAGGAAACTAAACATTCCATAGTCAGCCCCTTTGGTGGCTGACTGAGATTAGCAGCACCATGGTCTCTTGAATAGCTACCCAGGCTCGGCATTTATCTGGCATTAAAACTGCAAAGTTTGACTATAAAACCCAAGAATATTAATCCTGTAGTTCAGAAGCTTCCGATCTCATTCTCCCCAATCCTACTTATCTGCAAGTGTCAATCATGAGAACTCCTTCAGTCATTCTGTCTATGGCAGCTCCTTTGGATGGCACAATTAACACTCATACACTGACACATTCACACATTATTGTTTGACTTGTATCTCACACCTGAACTCAAGGACATGATCTAATACACAGCACTGACCCCAGAGGAGCCAGCTTTCTCAAGTGGCCCCCTAAGCAGGTGCTCTGTGTGGGAAGATCATTCTGCATCTTTTCTCCATAAAGCCCACTCACTGCCCAGAGAAAACCCTCCATCCTTCAGTATCTACCACGTTAACATGACTAGTCCATACTGCTTAGAAAAAGCTAAAACGCCATGTGGCTTTCCCTGTCCAGGTATCTTCAGAGCATCAATAAATTAAGCTCTTCCTAAACTGTATCCATGTCTGCCACACTGATGATGATGTGAACCCAAAGACTTCACAGACTTACCTATAACGGCACTGAGAAAAACCATTAACATCGAAGCAAAAGTAAGCAGAACAAATAAACTCAATTGCTTCGAGACCCATGTAAAAAACTTGTTACAAGCCAAGTTCAGTCTGTCCCACCTCAAAAAAATAAATCCGCTCCCATATGCTCCCAAGACAAAACAATAAATGCGAGGGACTTAGATCTAGGCTAACAAAAGGTAAAGAAAGAGCATGACCCAAGGACCAATCTCCTGGCACCAGGGTAGGCACACAGATCATAAAAGTCCATTCCCAGCAGCTAACAAGGTCTGAGCCTGTCAGCGTCAAGTTCAGATAACAAGTTCACTTGCAAGCAGGAAAATGTGAACGCTCTTATTTATTTCTGTTGTGATCATCTGACAGTCTCCAAGATGGGTAGGGGAAAGGAGGTAAAACTCACACTCTGATCAATCACATTTCAGGGGCTTTACTCCTGTCTTGTAACTCAGAGTCAGTGGACAGATGCATAATTCCTCTCTCTTGACAGCATTCAGAGAACCAGAACACTTGGGAAGTCTTCAGCTGTGGCCCTAACTGTGTTTTGGAGCATCTACTGATAGAATGATAGACTAATAGAACCTTGTTAAAACAGGACTTCCTCATGTTGAAAATGTGGACATCCACAGTAAGAAAGGCCATACACAGCTCAGGAGCTAGGGGATTTATCACAGCTCCTTCTTTATGAAAAACTGCCTTTGTCACCAGATGAATGAGAGAGAGAGAGAGAGAGAGAGAGAGAGAGAGAGAGAGAGAGAGAGAGAGAGAGAGAGAGAGAGAGAGAGAGAGATGACCGCTCGTATATATTGTGGAGAGTTTATTATGGATATATGGGAGAGCACAGCCAGACACAGAGACATGTGGGAGAGTCCAGAGTGGACATGACTAGGACATGTGAGAAGGAGGGGAGAGGAAGGACGAGGGGAAAGGCAGGGCCAGGTGCAGGAGCCAGGAAACACAAAGAGTAGACAAATGGACCAGGTGACCAAAATGATTGGATTGTATAGGGAAAGCAGCCACAGGGAGGGCACCTCAGTCCCTGGACTGGAGAATTCAGGGTGGAGGGCAGGGTATGCCAGCCAGCAGGGCCTGTAACAGGTAAAGCCTGAGAGACTTGGGGAGAATCTGGAGGCCAGGTCCACTTTGATACCTGACAGTCTTCCCAGTACACAAGCAGGGAGTCTATCCCTGCAAACCACTACTCCAGCTCACAGAGCACAGCTGCTTAAAAAACTTAGAAAACAGAAAGGCCAGATTCACATACTGAATCTAAGAGACATCACTATTTAAGGAACAGAGGCATGACAGTAGCAGAAGTCCTTAAAACACAGGGAGCAAATATCTATTTCTTTGTACAGAACACTCTTTCTCTTATGAATTCAAAATGCAAGTCTTCAGGCTTCTTTACATTACAGCAAGTAACTGTCTTCCAGACACATTTGAATTAAGACTATATAGCAACTTTACTAATGAAGATCCCCCCATAACATTTCTAATAGGTTAGCGTGCTACTCTGTCCCACTATTAAGACACTGATTAAGCTGGCTGTAGTGATATAGGCTGGCAGTCCTAGTATCAAAGAGGCTGAGATTAAAGGGATTGACAGTTTGAGCTCAGCCTGGGGTGGCATAAGTGAGTTCCAGGCCAGCCTGGGCTACATGATGAGGCTCTGTCTCAAACAATAAGGCATTCCTGAATTTTACAGGACAATACAGGATTTTGGAACTGAGTCCACATTCTGGTGATGCTGGATGTGAAGAAAAAGAAATATGCTGCCTTCCTGATGCCAAATTGTCCAAATCCTTTTGGGATAAAGAGTCTCCAGGGCTTAAAATTAAATGTCTCAAAAGCACTAAACATGCTCAATTAACTCGGGAACAAAAACGCTTCTGTTACCTTTATCTCACCACAGGCATTATTAGCTCAGGACAAGTCACAGCTATTGCTAAGCAAGGTCCAAGTTGTCTAGTAGCCTAGTCACAGACTCAAAGAAGGACTGGCCATCATAGATACCCCGCCTTTGCCTCCATCGGCTCTGCCATTGCGAGCTGGGAGAGGGAAGTCATTAAAGATAGTGGTGGGGGAGAGTTTGTGGTTAGGAAGCAGAACCTTAGAGCTGTGTGGTAATCATGTGCGTAAAAAGCTTAGGGCATGCCAGACAGCCAAAGCAGGAAGCAGGCAAAGGAAGCCATGTAGTTCCTTTCCGCTAGGGATTCCCCTCTTATATTAAGCAGAGGGTCAAAAAGATAAAATTCTTTTTCCAGTGTTAGTAACATCTAAAGATACCGGAAATGTCAGGAATTACAGGGATAATTCCTGTCTTATGTGGCATGATAGTAGTATCCATACAAGTCTTTTTATGAAGATACAGTAATGCCAACTGTTTTGGGGAGAATATGCCATGTCTCCAGTTTAATAGGGCTTCAGGCACCCTGTTATTTAACACATATGCACCTTAATGACAGGACAAAGTCACAAAAGGTCACCCAGTAGGAAGCAATGTCTGTTTCCAAGAGTGCTCTATGGGAGGAGCAGCAGCGTGACGATGCACTGAACACGCGCTCTCTCTCGTAATTCAAAAGAGCTGCATTTGCAACCCTCCGAGGCTCAGGGAATACGTGGAAGAGGGAGCAGAAAGAATGCAAGCTCTAGAGGGCAGGGAGGAGGAGGGCTGTGGAATAAACAGTCTTCCACACATGACACAAAGAACCCACAGCAGCTGTACAAGATCTCACAAGCCTAGCCGAGGAGCTGTCAAGGGCTGCTGGGAGGGAGGGAGGGAGGGAGGGAGGGGGGAAGGGGGGAAGCCATTGCTCTTTGAGAGTGCTGCTCATGCCCCATACCCATTTGCATATGGACAGCACTAGCTAGACTCAGTGGACTATAAAAAAGACATAAACGGGGTGGTGGCGGTGCATGTCTTTGATCCCAGCACTCTGCAGGCAGAGGCAGACGGAGTTCTATGAGTTCGAGAAACCCTGTCTCAAAAAAACAACAAAGAGGAAGTTAAGAGCCATGTTTAGGAAGGTCTGGAGGAAACACAGTGAGGAGAATAGGGGTGGATATAGTCAAAAGGGCTATACAGAGAAACCCTGTCTTGAAAAAACAAACAAACAAAAAAAGAAAACCAAAGGCCACAATTTTCTTAGTGTCTAATATCTCACAATAGCAGTTTAAAAACATTATCTTATTTTAATATAATTATGATTCTTCATAATCTTGAAGACTTAAACTCATCAAATAGAGGCTCTCCCACTTTATTTCTTTAATTAAATGAACCTGGAGATACAAGCAATTTAATCTCTCCTGGGAACTGTCTTTTAGTCGGTACTGTAACGCTTGCTCTGTCTAAGTAATTCTGGTTTCACTCAATTGAACATGTGAACAGAAGAAAGAGGAAAACTCCATTATGCTACCACTTCCTGATGCACAAATGGCCAATCATTTCCTATCTGTTTCCATTTTAGGACAATTTCCTTCCAAAGTCTTGCCAGAGCAATGTCTGTTCATCATTCATAAAAATTCTTCTAAAACACTTTAAGCAACTTTTCTTTAGGATGCCCCAAAACATCCGTTTCTATTATTTTATAGTATTTCCTGCCAGAATAAAATTTCTTTTTGTTTTATTTTTTGAAACATGGTCTTGCTATAACCCAGACTGACCTAGAACTTGCCAGGTAGCCAAGCCTGGCCTCGAACTATAATAATCCCATCCCTCTGCTTCCCACATGCAAGGGTCACCAGTGTGTGCCACAAGGGCCTCCTTCAAATTTCTAGTCAGCGTTACAGCCCTTCTCTCTAGCAGCTTTTTGTACCATCCTGCCTTCCTCCTGTAGTCTGGAATTACTTTAGCTAGAAGTTATGTTTTGACTACTACGGCTTCTCAAAACCTGCACAGCTGTTCAAGACTAAGTGGCACTGAATCTATGCCCTAAGCTCTATATGTACCTATGAGTTTGGTGGAAGAGGGAGTGGAATTTAAATTTTTTAAATTTTTTGACTGAATTCCAGTTTTAAAGAATTGTTTGTGTGTCTTCTGCCCCAGAATGCTAGTGGCATGACTGAACTCTTTACCACACCAACACACAGCCGTACAGACAGCTGGTTCAGTCCACTGGCTATAATCACCAGCCAGAATTATTGTTCAAGTCTGTTACTACAACCTTCTGTATCACTAGGACCGGAGCTGGTTGTCACATGACTGCTGAGAAAACCACAAACTTCTGGGCATAGTGTAGCCTATTGGCCTGATTAGGTCACACAAACCTTGCAGCCCCGAGTGTTACTCCCTCTTCGTCTGTTGGAGCAGTACATACCTCTTCATAATTTTTCGCCTCTACTCCATGCTTCATGTCTAGAATCACGAGTTGGTCAGGTATCCGCCCTGTTCCTGAGAGAGAAATCAAAAGACTCATTGTGCAGAATACTTAAAATTCCGGGAAATCACCCATCCACCCTCCCTCCTCCTAACCCTATCTCCTCAATAGAAGGAAACAGTCATAACTGCTCCCTGCTGCTCTGCAGCAGCAAATTCCTGGCCTGGACTAAAATCACCAACACTGCAGACAAAGCTCCCAGCTGTGTGGGTGCCGGGAGCAAACAGAACATACCACTGGTAAGCATCTCTGACAAGACACGAGAGGCTGCAACTGGTGCAGGGGCAGACCAGGAAAAAGAGAACCACCTTCCTGGACTATCAAGTCACACCAGCATGAAACTGAGTGGCGTGCATATCAACAAGGAGTGGACACCATTTCTACATCTCAAAACAAGGCTCTGTCAAATTCCAAGAGACAGCCAAAGCCTCTTAGGATTACAGGGTATGCGAAGTTAGATTACTCGAAACAAACCTAGGCGTTGAAAATAAAGGTCTTATCTAATACCCCTGTTTGTTTAAAACACTTTAGTAGGGCCTATTTTAATAAGTGAATAAAAAGTTTTAGGGATAACCCCTTAAGCCTTTGAGAGTTAGAAAAGCTAAAAAAAAAAAAAAAGCCAAATTTATAGTATAACCATCAGGATGCTTCTTAGAAGGAAGTGTCTATCTGGGATAACAGGCCTAAACAATGCAGCAATCACAGTAGAAAATTAAACTGATTTAGTGGCTCTTAAGACACTAAGCAGAAGAGGAAAGACTCAAAAACCCCAGAAAATCACCCATAATTTCCTGCATTTTACCTATTTATAAAATGAAAATCTACCTGCATAAAGCCAGGCATGGTAGCACACACCTTCAATTCCAGCACTTGGGAGGCAGAGACAGGTGGATTTCTGTGAGTTCAAGGCCAGCCTGGTCTACAGATCAAGTTCATACAGAGAAACCCTGTTTTGAAAAACAAAACAACCAGAAAAAACAATAACAAAAGAAAAACTGTCTGCATGAAATTAGAAGCCTTAGGCAGATCTAGTGCCATTTAAGAAATGGGTTTCTTGATGTTACTATATCCTTTGCTGCCCGAGAGACAGATTTTTCTGAAACTGGCTGAAGACAACTCAAACAGTACTGATGATGGAGAGCTCACTAGGAGTTAAAACTGCACTAGTGAGACTTTCCAAAGATATAATCTCTGCTTTCAAATGACCCGATGACTATGTAGGACAGAGAGATACATAAATTTAAAAAAGTTTTAAACAAAGCTACACACAGGCATGCATGCACGCACGCACACACGCATGCACGCGCGCACACACACACACACACACACACACACAGTCCATATCTGATCCCATACCCATGCTTTGTCCCTTGTCTAGGATGTTTTGCTCCAGTCTCTCTCTCTCTCAGATGCTTGCTAGCAGCTTAGCCTAGAGCTCACTTCTCCTTTCTTCCTCTCTCCTTTGCTCCACAGCTAGGATTATCTGAGCTAAGGAGAGGTGCGTGCGTGCGTGCATGCGTGCGTGCGTGCGTGCGTGTGTGAGATCTGCAGATACCTGTAGTAGCCAGAAGAGGGTGTCACAGCCTCTGGAGCTGGAGTTACAAGTGGTCCTATACCACCTAATCTGGGGACTAGGAACTGAACTCAATTCCTCTGGGAGAGAGGCAAATACTTTCAACCAATAAGCCATTTCTCCAGCCCCTTTCCCCTTTTAACACAGGGTCTCATGTAGCCCAGACCAGCCTAAAATGCACAACATAGCTACTAAATCTGACTGTGACCTCTTGATTCTCCTGTCTTCACTTCCCAAACACTGGGATTATTATAGACATGAGCCATACATGCATGGCTGAGTATGTTCAAAAGACAATAAAAAGCAACTTTGGGATAGACTAGGAAGATCAACTTGTAAGCGAAAACAAACAAACAAAAAACAAACAAGCAACAACAAAAAACTAGACTGTATAGGTGAGATTAAGATGCTGTACAAACACAAGACCTGAGTTCAATCCCCAGAACCATGTAAAATCCAGACATGGTAGTACATGTCTATAATTCTAGTGTTCCCATGACATAAACTCAAGGCCAAGATAAGAGAATCCTTAGGAGCTCCCAGGTCACTAGCCTGCTACCCTCAGCAACAGGCGAGGTGAGCAATGAGAGCCAGGCTTGCAGTGAGTTGTCCTCTAACTACATACGTGCTTTGGTGTGCAAATGCCTGCACGCACGCACACAAACACTCAGAGGCATGTAAGAATGTGTGGTGTCAGCGCACTCATACACACATACAAAAAAATTTAAACATTAAAAAAAACCCCACAAACTCAAAAGACTAAGACAACCATGGGTGTCTTCTGAATATTAAGTCAACAAGTCTATAATCAGAGCAGCCAGAGTAGCTTCTTTGCCCAGTCCCACGTGAACTCATGAGAGTGACACTGCCCACAGCGTGGTGTAAATTTGCTTTCCTTCCTCATTTACAGGGATAAGAGGCAGACAAGAATGATGGGTCAGCAGTTAAACTTGTTGCTCTTGCACAGGACCTGGGCTTGGTTTCCAGCATCCACATGGTTATTTCACAAACATCCTTAACTCAAAATTCCAAAGGATCCTATGACCTCTTAGGATCCTTCTTAGGCAACAGGTATAATACATTCAGTGCACATACACATAAAATGAAGTCTATAAGTAAATAAATAAACAAACCCAAGAGGGTGATGTCCTGGTTAAGAGTCTTGTTAACCTGACACAATCTTGATTCATTGGAAAGAAACCTCAACTGAGAAAATGCCTTCATCAGATTGCCTGTAGGTAAGTCTGTGGGGTGTTTTCTTGATTGATGACTGATGTGGGAGGGCATACTGTGGGTGGTGCCACCCCTGGGCCAGTGGTCCTGGGTGTCATAAGAAAGCAGGCTGAACAAGCCATGGAGAGCAGGCCAATAAGCAGTGTTCCTTTAAGGGCTTCTGCATCAGCTCCTGCCCTGACCTCCCTTTACAATGTACTATAAGTTGTGAATGAAATAACTCTTTCCTCCTCAAGGTGGTTTTGGTTAGTATTTTATCAAAACAGTAGAAAGTTAGGTGATTATAGCTCACTGGTAGAGACCTTGCCTTTGATGTCCAGGGCCTGAATTCTATCCCTAACATTGGGGGTGGCAGGAATAGTGGCACACACTTACCATGCCAGCATTTAGGAGGCTAAGGCAGAAGGATCACTGGGAGTTCAAGACCAGCCTGAGCCACATAGTGAAGTAAACTTAAACAGTTAAAGCAAAACTGCATGGAAAATATTTAGTTCTCTCCAGTTCCAGAGGACTTATCATTACACAGGCCAGCCTCCCTCATTCCCAACATCTGCTATGGGAGTGATCAGTAGATGATGAACCTACACTGATACATAGAACTTGAGGCAGTGGAATAAATGTGCCAATATATACATCATTATAGTACCAGACAGGAGGTCCCACTACCCTAGAAATCCTAGAAATTTCTTCAACCTTTAATTCCACCCAGTTTTTTAAAAGATGCGTGAAAGGTTACAAGGCATTGGGTCTCTGTACTAGAATAAACAAGAACCAAACGAAACTAGCAATCAATCCGCCAAGCTGGAGAGGAGGCTTGATGCAAAAACAACCCTGAGGTTACTTACCCTTGCTCTCAAAACACACTTCAAACATGTCATAGTCTTCCGTGGTGAAGGCAAACTTCCCCTTAGTGGCATCCTCCTTGGCATACAGAATATGGCCTGCAGAATCTGTGATCTAAAGAAGACAAAGAACAGTTACTTAACGAAGAACCCAGGAAGGGCAACTGGGGAGACAGGTAATATAAAAAGAGAGCCAGGGGCTGGGGAAGTTGCTCAGCTGAAGAGGGAATGCACAAAGTCCTGGGCTTTATCACCAGCACCAAATAAAAACGGAGTGTGGCAATGCACACCAGCAATCCCAACACTGTTCAAGTGGAGGGAGGAGGGTCACAAGTTCAAGGTCATCCCTAACTATATAGAGAATTCAAGACCAGCCAAGTCTATATAAGGCCTTGCCTCAAAAAACAAAAAGACAAAGGGGAGCTGGAGAGATGGCATGTACAGCTCTTTCTGCACCCATGTCCAGTGGCTGACAACCACCTGTAACTTCAGCTACTGGGGATCTGCTGCCTACAGCCTTTTAGGGCACCTGCACTCATGTGTACATACCCACACACAGGCACCATATACATATAACTAAAGCTAATAAAGCTTTTTGAAAGAGACCAGAACTGGACTAAAAGATAAAGCATGCTGCCAAGCGTGATAGTGGCACACACCTTTAATCCCAGCACTCAGGAGGCAGAGGCAGGCAGATCTTTTTGAGTTTGACGCCAGCCTGGTCTATAAAGCAAGTTCCAGGACCACCAGGAACTTTTATTAAAAAAAAGTATAAAACATCCCAAATAACAGTAAAAGTTTGTTCATTCAAATAGATTAAACACATTCCTTTTTACTTTCTTTCAGATTATTTTATGTATACGAGAGTTTTCCTGCATATATGTACATATACCACGTGAGTGCCTGATGCCAGGTGTTGAGTCTAAGGCCCTCCATGTCTAAAAGTGAGCTCAAGATGGACTACAACTCAAGCCGGTGGTTAGATAAAAGCCAGCATTACTCAGGAACTTGTGAAAAGGATTTTCCAGGGTTTCTATCCCCCCAAAGAGGCAATCCTTATAATCCATATGATTTGTCCACCCAACATTTTCTCGAAGACAGTCCTAGCCATGTCCAGTCTGTTCCTCTTTCTCTCTACTCTGGATATTTTTCTCTCTAACCCACAATAAAAGCCTTCTCCCAATGGAGTGGTCATGGTGCAGTTTCTTTACTGTGCTCCCTTGTATACCAGCAGGTCAGAAGAGGGCAATGGATCCCCTGGAACCGAAGTCACCATAGAGGTGCTAGGAACCAAATCCAGGTCCAGTGCTCTTAACTGCTGAGCTCTCTTTCTAACTCCTAAAATCTGTTTAAAAATTTTTAATACTCATTTGTTTTATTCTGTATATGTCTGTGTTTATGTATGGGCACATGTGGAAGGCAGAAGACAACTTAGGAGACTCAGTTTTCTCATTCCCCATGTAAGTCCCAGGTATCTAACTTGGACTGTCAGGCTGAGCCACATCTTACTGGCCCTAAAATCAGTATAGGACCGATCCAGTCAATGTTCTAAATTATACAGACTTTATTGCCAAAAACTCACATTATAGAACATAGACTTATATATTCCTTAAAGAGGGAAATAAATAAGAAAGGTCCAATAAAACACATTTCTTATAAAATAAATCGTGACATGGCATGGTTGGAGGGGTGAGAATAGACAAGACACTTGATTACAAAAAGGAAAAGCCATGTGTACACACGATCTGTTTCTGCATGTTAATTATGTCAGTGGAGGCTGGAGAGAAGACTCAGAGCTTAAGAGCTTATACTGCTCTTACAGAGGACGTTACGTTAGGTTTCCAGAACTCAGTCAGATGGCTCACAACCACCTCTAACTCCAGCTTAAGGGAGTTCTTATGCCTTTCTCCTCTTAGGCACCTGAACATGAAGACACACACACACACACACACACACACACACAGAGGAGGTGGGGGTTCTCTCTCATACACACATACAAACAAAAATAAATGAATCTTAGACATAGAGGATAAGCCCAACTTTTTCTTCAAAAAGACAAATTTAGCATTCACAAATGATGGTTTGTTTATTAGTAGGTCACAGCAGTCCTCATTATTTTAACTGCTCCATTATTAAGGATAACCTACAAGAACAGATGAAGGGCATGCTGTGATTAGTGGCCACATGTAAAGCAAGGGATCAATGCAGCAATTTAAGGGATAAAACCCCAGGCTAAAAGCACATATTCATCACTTAAGAGGATGCTGTTTGCAATGTGAAACACAAATAGTAGCTTCCCTACCTTAAACTTGATATGCTAATGTCATTTGTTAAAAACGGAATAGATGAAAAAATGTTTTAAGGTAAAGTCTCCCCACATAGTCCTGGAACTCACTATATAAACCAGGCTGGCCTTGAACTCACAGAGATCTGCCAGCCTCTACATGCTAAAATTAATAAAATCATGTACTATAATGCCCAGTCTTAAAGTGAAAATGTAAAAGTAAAATTGAGTGGCACACATTCAGACCTTTCTGTTGTTTCACGACAGGGTTCTTGTAGCCTAGGCTGTCCCTGAATTTGTTATGTAGCATATAATGACTTTCAATTCTTCATCCTCCGGCCTCATCATCCCAGGAGCACTGAGATTGTAGGCATTTAGCTCATGTACACAACCTATTTATGCACATATTCACATAAGTACTCATGCTCTTTATTTACTTAATAATGTGTTTAGTATGCTGTAAAAGTTCAACATATATAACCCCAGCTATACAGATCAGGGAGGCCTTGAACTCACAGAGATCCACCTGCCTCTGCCTCCAGAATACTGGGATTAAAAGTGTATGCTATCATACCTGACCCAACACATTCTTCATATTTGTAGAATGGATAAATTAAAATACCTTAACTATTTAGCTGGGTGTCATGGGGCACACATTCAATCCCAGCACTGAGAGAGGCAGGTAGATCTCTGAGTTCAAGATCAGCTTGATCTATATAGTGAGTTCTAGGTCCATCAGGACTGTAGAGAGACCCTGTCTCAAAAACAATAACAAACTTTTTTTTCCCCAATGTGCATGAGTGTTTTGCCTGCATGTATGTCTGTGTGCATGCCTAGTGCTTACAGGAACCAGAAGACAGTGTCAGATCCCCTAGAACTAGAGTTATAGACAAATGTGAACTGCCAATTTGGTTCTGGGAATTGAAGAGCACTAGTACTCTTCAGTGCTGAGATGACTCTCCAGCCCCAACTACTTTACTTCTTAAGTAGCTGGTGTTTGACCATAAGGAAAAGCATAGCAAATCCAGGTCCAAAGTACACACCAACCTGTCCAGCAACCACCACTGTTCTCTACTGAAGAGCACCAAGCCTTCTCAGGGCCTTCCCCACAGCAGCCCTGACAGCTCCTAGGGACTGTGGAGGTTTCCAGCTTGCAGGTGCTCTGCTCCGACATGCTGCAGGAAGCTCCAAAAGGGTTCCGAGACAGCAAGGAATGTGTGCAATGATTGAAAATGCAATATATAATATTATAATATATAACTTATATATATAAAACATATAAATATTTATACAACAAACACACAAATATATTAATATTTTCTTTGGTTCCACCATACATGGAAGTAGAAGCACTTTTTGTTTTGTTGTTGTTTTGAGACAGTATCTCCCCATTATGTAGTCTTGGCCATCCCAGACCTCACTATGTAGATGAGGCTAGCCTCAAACTCACAGGTATGTACTACCATGTATCACAGGCTAAGTAGAAGTACATTTTAAGAATAGTTAATTCTAAAAGGCAGGACTTCCTCTTCACACACACACCCGTTTGGTTATGTCTGCTTACTTATTTCGACAGGGGCAGGAGACATACCATGCATGTGGAAGGAAGAGGGCAACTTAAGAAAGCTGACTGCCTCCTACCATAGGGATTCTGGGAACTGAACTCAAATCAGCCTTTTTTACTAACCCTTCCTTCCATTTTCTTAATTTTCTACAATGGCATGTTACTTAGCAAGAAAAACAATACAGCTATTTTATTTTGGAAAAATAATAACTAACGAAAGTTAACTTATTAGAAAGGATGTGTTAATAAAACCCCCAAATTCTCTAATAACACTGGTTAATATTAGTTCAGTGTTTCTGCCTTTCTCATCGTCCATTAACCTGAGACAGTTGAAACCTTGAGATCTGCAGTCACTGGGTAAGCAAGGGAAAGGTTATTATCTATTCCTTTTTGCCATTTCAGCTTTGCTTTTCCTTGATGATTAATGATGATGGGCACCTTTTTGTGTACCTGTTGGCGTCTGGCATGAAGTGATGAAAAAATCTAATTAACCTGGTTTATGAAAGCATTAACATTGTATATACAACTTCTGTTTACCAATTATACCAAAAACGAAGCTGAAACAAGAAACAGGAAGAGGACAGATAGATGCAATGCAAAGAGCCACTGCCGCAGGTGCACAGGAATGTGGAGGGCCACGGAGGATGTGGGAGAAGAAGCGGAAACTTCGAGATGAATGTCAACCAAGGGAAGAGAGGTAAGAGCTTCCAGCAGCCGAGAGTCCTCTCAAATGGTCCACAGCACTGCTCATCTGCATTCACACCCAGACATCAGCAGGCAGCCCCAGGGGTCATGATCTCTCGGCCCTGAAGACTCATTAAAGTCTCTGTTCGTGGGATACTCTTCCTGAATAGTCAACTAAGGAAAAAAGCGAGCCCGCAAATGGTCTGGAAACATCAAACGCAAACTGATGCAGCCAGCGTGGTGCCGCAATTCCTTTCTTCAGCATCAGCCCACCCACTAACCCTCACTTTCCTACTGCCAGCCTCCCAAAAGCACACACATCTCTTACAGAAGATTCATGTTCTTCTGACCTCCTTAGTTACCAGGCACACATGTGATACATGCATGTAGGTAAAACATTCATACGTATAAAATAAATCTGAGCAAAATTAAAAAGGTAGGAACAAAGCTGATGTGAAAACCCCAATTTGATTAATCGCATATAAATGGTGTCTCAGACAACACAGAATGTTTCTAGGGTGAATCTGGGTGAAAGAGATTTCACTATTGCTTATGCCACTAGTCTAATTCTAAAGGGAGCAGAACTGCAGGTTGTTAAGATGTGCTTACTCGTAAGAGAACCAGCAGAGGACAACAGGGACAAAGCAGTAAGCTCACAGCAGCGAACAATTAAGAGATTTCATCTTCTCCACACTCAGGCAAGGAAGGGGACCAGGTCACTGCCTAGACAAACAACTCATTTAACAGCATTTATGACAGCCAGCACACATTTGCCCAACCACCTTATTTCCTAGAAGAGAGATTATGATCACTTCAATTTTCTCCTAAAATATTAAGTGTCCTTCAGTGATTTTTTTTTAATTTAATGAACGGAGGCTTTCCAGATGATACAAGTCCTCAAATGCAGGTCATAAACTCTTATTGAAGCATTGGTAACAATGCTTTATGGAGTGATTTGCAACAATAAATCAAGAACTCAGCTGTGTTCCTCTGAAGGACTCCACAATTCATACCTCCAAACGGTACTTCTAAACAACCCCCTCTACACTGTGCTGAGAAACTAAAGCCACGGAAGGACTACTTGTTCTGTCTGTTCCATGACATCTGCAAAAAACCATTAGAGGTTAAGTTCATTCTAGGGCAAAGATGCAACTGTATTACTAGAGGGCTGAATGAAGGACCCATCTTTTAAAGCATTTTTAAAAATTTAATTTTATATGTATGAGTATTTTGCCTGCGTGTATGTATGTGCAACATACGTGTGCCTAGAGACCAAGAGACATTATATATTCCAAAACTGCAATTACAGATGGAGTTCCATGGGGCTGCTGGCACTGAACCCAGGACCTCTGCAAGAAGAGGCTTTGAACTGTTGAGCCATCTCTCCAGCCTCCAACCTGTAGGGGTCTCAGCTTACAGAAAGCACTAGAAACTAGAATTGTTAAAAACACAGACTTTTTTCTTCAAAGGGAGGAAACGGTGCCTGGTCACCTGGAGGCCGGAGTGGGTGCTGTCTAACAACCTGCTGGTCTTTTGCTATTCTATAGTGCCAGCCTTCCCCAAATCCCCCCGATCCTCAGCAATCCTTTCAGTCAATAGAACACATCTATATGCTTATTACAAACCCTTCCTTCCTAGGCTCTTATCCTGAACACTGTTTATCAGTCAATAAAATTCATTCCTATAGTCAGGTGCTTGGCTAAAGAGAGGTAGTCATGCCTAAAGTTTTGTTGTGATAACTGTCACATGGAAAGCTTTTCCCAAAGTTTCACTGTGCTTAAATCTCTGAGAAAAATAAACTACTTGGTAAGACTCCAAAAGCATTTGACCCAGCACTAGCTAAGTCGTGCTGACCAGAGTACCTCACGAGGATCATTTCCCTGGCAGCTGTGTCGCTTGTAGGGATCCTTATACCAACCCCCAAACCACTGCCTTTCATCAGCATAAAATAATGTGCAACAATACTTAGTGCTCCTTTGGACATCACAATTCTGTCCTCATCACTTAAGCTAACCCAACCATGTGAGAGCAGTTATTTGGATTCTTAGAAATCCTAGCAATTGAGCTTTCGGGTTAGACCAACTCAAACAAACTGCTGGGCATTCTAACAGATCTTCATATTTTCCTAAAAATCAGTAAGATTTTTATCAAGAGCAAATAGCTGCACTTATTTAACAGCACAGCTAACCCCAACATCATGATACAAACCAGCAGGAGATGAATTAAAGAATAGGAAACTGGGTCAAACTCAGTGATTAATCAAAGCCCACAAAGCCTATGGGCTGAAATGATGAATTAATTTATTTATTGGTTTCCAGGTAAGGTTTTGCCTTGTAGCACTGGGTAGCCTGGAATTTGTGGTAACCCTCTGCCTCAGTCCCCTGAGTCCTAGGGTTACAGTCCAAACAAATGATGTTGCTTTTTGTTTTGTTTGTTATTGTTTTGGTTTTTCAAGACAGGTTTCTCTGTGTAGCCCTGGAACTCCCTCCATAGACCAGACTGGCCTTGAATTTAGCAATCTGCCTGCCTTTATCTCCCTAGTGTTGGGATTAAAGTCGTGTACCACTAAGCAAGGCACAAATATGTTTTTAACTCTCGTTTAATTACCAAATTTTGATTATAGCTGGGCTGAAACTCAGCCTGCATCAAACCTGGGTAATCCCACTATGGGATCCTACTCCTGAAGCCTACTCCCTGGAAATGGGATTACAGCCACAAATCACCCTGCACTACCATGCTTGGCTAAACAACAAAACTACTTGTAGTTCTCTGGTTAAACAAAGGTAATAGTAAGCTCTAAAATTTGTCCATAAATGACATCATGGAATAGGAAGCAATAAAATTTTGTTTCTAGGTAACAGTTTCTAATGAAAAGCAAGCCAAAATTCACGACTTGAAAAGAGAGGAAAAGGTGTTAATTGTATAAGCAGAGTACTTGATGTCAAGACTATGTGAATACTCACACTGAAACTGTCAACTAAGTGAGGAAACAGGTCACTGGGGAGATAAACTCATCTAGAATTCTGTCTTCTTGGATTAGTCTAAGCAGTGGCGAGGAGCAGGTTCTTGAGTTGGTCTTGAGGCCTGCCTGCTAACCAACTCCATTACTAAACGTTCACGATAACACCCTGCAGGATGCAGAGGAGCTGTGAGAGCCCAGGTCAGTAAAGCACTTCGCAATAAAACAGAACAGTGTGCATGTGGAGGAACGAGCAGGTGTCTGGGGTCTGTATAGCACTTTGTACCTTAAGTCTGCTTGAAATGGAGATGAAAAGACTGGAAGAAAAGGAAACTGAGCTATGTATGATTTGTTTAGTGATGAAAGCCCACAAATTTATCTCAGGGGTAATTTTCCTGGAACTAAACATGAGCCATTTATCAGGAAGGTCCCTGTCATTTTCAACCACAGCCTGCTAAAAACACTCTAAAAACTCACTTTATTTAGTGAGTTCATGTGGGCGCTCTTAGTGACCTGACCGGTATTGATGACGATGGCCTGATCTCATACAGCACTGCACCAGAATCTAGAGGAACCTGACTGTTCCCAAGCCCTGGCTCTCCGCCTGGCCCCGAACCACAACTCTCTTCTCCATCCCAGCCCACTCCTGCTGCCCACAGAACACCAGCCTCGTTCCAAATTGCAAGGGTGGGACTATTTGCCCACCTGCTACCACAATTGCTGGGGGGAAGGCATCAGAAAAAAAACTTATTAACAGACAAACCAATGCACAAAAACAGGGCTCCCTGGAGAAGTGGCGATCCAGGCCTCTAGGACCATCAGAAAATATACAAGATCATAATACCTTACAGTGCCAGAAAGTGAGGAAGCCTCAAAAATAGACACCAAGGACTGAAGTGTGTGAAAGAGACAAGCCCAAGGAAAGTGCTATGAAAGTCAAGTGGGAAACAATGCATCATCACCAGAGACAGTGGACTGTGATCTGAAGAATGCAGGGTCTGTGGATCCAGACCAGACTACACGACTGAACTAGTGAGGGAGAAGAGGCAAGTCTCTTTCAGTAGACTGGTACCACACCCTCAGGGAAGCCAACTGAACTCCCCTCTCCGTAAGTGTGGGCTGGCTGCACTAAATGACTTCATCTCAAAGAGCACAGCATAAACAATACCTACAATGGAGAAGCCTGACAAACACTAACTCAGCCAGATGACCTGTGACAAGTCATGGTGATAAGTGGTAAGAATGACATTTGACCTTTGTAGTCCCCCCACACACCCACACAGTCTTATGAGAAAACCATCAGACAAAAGAGCTATCCTAGGGGCTGGAATGGTGACTCAGCAGTTAAGAACACTGGCTGTCTTCCAAAGGACCTAGGTTTGATTCTCAGCACCTACGCAGTGGCTAACAACAATCTCTAACTCCAGTTCCAGGTGATCCAACACCCTCTTCTGGTCTTGGTAGGCAACAGGCTTGCACATGGTACACAGACATACATACTACTAACACACACATAAAATAACTTTACATGTTTTACTGCCCCCTTTTGTTTTGTTTTGCCAAGACAGGGTTTCTCTATGTAATAGCCCTGCCTGTCCTAGAACTCAGATTTGTAGACCAGGCTGGCCTTGAACTAGCAGAGATCCACCTGCCTCTGTCTCCCAAGTACTGTTAAAATTTGTTTAAAATAAATTTAATAGAAATGTGAAGCTGTAACTCCCTTCAAGTTGGACCTTATCTACACTCTTATCCTCTTAAGTTCTGGCTAGTTTGATGGAATACTGAGTAAATGACTTTAAGGACAACCACCAACCAACCTTGTAGGTCCCTCCTATAAGCTCTAGTACAGAATAAAATCACTCTCAGCAAAGATACCTCCTTCCTTTCTTGAGATAATACAGGATGTTAGTTAAGATGAAAGGTTCTAGGCTGGAGAGATGGCTCAGCGGTTAGGAAGGAGTGCTTGCTGCTCTTGCAGAACACACAGTTCAATCCCCAAGACTCACATGATGGTTCACAAGCATCAGTGACACTGGTCTCAGGGGATCCAAGGTCTTCTTCTGGCCTCCTTCAGGACCAGCCATGAATGTGGTACACAGATACACGTGCAACCAAAACACTCATACATGTGAAATAAAATAATAATTTTTAAAAAGCTGTGAGGTTCTAAGCTGGGCATGGTAGTGTGTGTCAACAATCTCAGTGCTTGGGCAGAGGCAGAGGATCAGGAGAAGCTCACAGAGTTCCAGATCAGCTGGGTTATGAGACCCGGACTCAAAAAACAAACAAACAACAAAACAAAGGGAAGAAAAACGATGGAAGGGTCTAGATTCTGATTCGTGGTCTATGCTTAAATCACAGCTACATCACTTACTGGCTGTAAGCTTTGACATGGTATGCCTAACTCACAATGTAAGGACACAGATGTGCATGCTCCATAAGATCCCTGAAGGCGGTCAAGGCCTGGAACAGTGCCTGTCACACAAGCACTCAGTGGAATGTTACTGTCTGAAGGACTAGCAGTACTTATCCCAACCGTGTTAGTCCTAACTCAGAACTCCCTAAACCATCAGGCTAGCCCATTCTTCTCACACAGGACAGTGTGCTGTGTTAACGAAACCTAGGGACAATTGGGGCCCAGATGGGCACTACATGGGAATAGAGGGAAACACCAGGTCCATCTTCAAGGAAAACAGTGGAATAGTTACTGTCGGGTCCAAAGGCCTGGCAAAGCAGAAAGGAGAGTAAACGTGCTGGCTAGTGTCTTGCCAGCATGACACAACCTAGAGCCCTTTTAAGAAGTGGGAACCTCAATTAAGAAAATGCACCCACCAGATTAGCCTGTGGACATTTTCTTGATTAATGACTGATGGGGGAGAGCCCAGCTCACTGGGGGCAGTGCCACCCCTGGGCAGGTGGTCCTGGATAACAGAAAACATTGAGCAAGCCTCCAGGAGCATGCCAGGAAGCATTCCACCATGGCCTGTTTCGGTTTCTGCCTCCAGGTTTCTACCCTGACTTCCTGGACTACAAGCTGTAAGATCAAGTTGCTTTTGGTGATGATGTTCTATCACAGCAATAGAAACCCTAACCAACACAGATGTGGTTTATAATCTGATATTGATGAAACTACAGGAATAATCCAACAGTAAGTCAGGTCTGCTGCTCCTGCCTGTAATCCCAGCACATGTAAGGCAGAGAGGAAGGATCAACTTAGAGAGCAGCCTCAGAGAAGAGTGAGTGCCAGGGCTTCCAGGTCAAACTAGTTCTAGCCTGGGAAAAGAATGACATTTTCAAAAGGCCACAGCTGGCAAGATGGTAAGTACAGGTGCCTGATGACAGCCTAATGACCTGAATCCGATCATGGAATCCACACAGTAAAAATAGAAAGCCAACTCCTGCATCTACAGGTTCACATGGGATTCTTACACATGTACGTATACACACACACACACACACACACACACACACACACACACACACACACACAAAGCATATAGTCAGGGGTACTAATCCATATATACCTATAGTTCCAACATTTGGAAAATATAGAGAGGAAGAAGAGGAGAGTTATCCTCAGCTACACAGCAAGTTTGAGCCTAGCCTACCTCAGGGCAGGGGTTAGGTAAAGTGAGTATTCTAGAAGTTCTGAGGTCAACTTCCTGCATAAAGAAATATGCAAAACACAAGCTGCCACTGTATCTCAAAAACAAAAAACATGAATAGAACTTATTGATTTTTCTTTCTTCTACTTCTTTTTTGTAAAATTTATTATTTTTTTGTTTTGTTTTGTTTTTCGAGACAGGGTTTCTCTGTATTGTTTTGGAGGCTGTCCTGGTACTCTCTCTGTAGACCAGGCTAGCCTCAAACTCACAGAGATCCACCTGCCTCTGTTTCCCGAGTGCTGGGATTAAAGGTGTGTGCCACCAACGCCTGGCTTATTTTTATTTTTAAATACATGTGGAAGTGGATTTATAGGTGGTTGTAAGATACCCAGTGGGGTACAAGTGACCAAACTCAAGTTTTCTGCAAGAACAGTACCTGCAGCCAGGCTTAATGCCAGCACTCTGGAGGCAGAGGCAGGTGGATCTCTGTGAGTTCAAGGTCAGCCTGGTCTACAGAGTGACTTCCAGAACAGCAAAAGCTATTCAGAGAAACCCTGTCTCAAGAAACCAAAAAATAAAAATAGTAACAGTAATAATAAAAGAATAGTACCTGCTAATTCATACCCACTTAGCCATCTCTCTAGCCCCTACCCTGACTTCCCAGCCAAGGGCAAATGCAAAGTCTATCAGCTGTATTTCTGGAAGTCAGAAGAACACACAGATTATACTGAGAATAAAGCCAAAGAGCAAGCAGCATTCAACACTAAATTCCTTCAAATTCTCCACCCAATTCAGTGATGACACAGCACAATACGCCCATGGTGTTTAAGCTAAATTATGATCAGGGAAGGGAGGTTCCTGTACAACTGTTGAGAATCAGAAATGGAAACTTCCAAGCAGTGGTGGGCTAACAGGCAGATGCTCTCTCCTGCTTCTATCAGCATTTGCTACATTAACTCAACACAGGCAACAGTCATGCTTGACTGGAGGGGGTGGACGCTGGGAAGAAGAGGAAAAAGAGGAAGGGAAGGAATGAGAACGAAAGACCAGTTGCTGCCCTAACAACACTACTGCGGGGGTGAAGCCAGATCAAATGTTTTTTTTCATACTGTTCCAGAGTTATTTACGGTAAAAACCTTCAGCGTGACCCTTTTAGGCACAAACAAAGCCTTGTTCTTTTTTAACAACTAGTCTCTTGATTTCCCACACATTATGTTGAACAATGAAGTTGGGGCACAGGATAAAGCAGATGACATCAACCTCACTCAAGTCTGAGGCTTATTTGGGAGCCCAAATTCTGGTCTGTGGCCAGCTGGATGATTTCACAGAGGGCCCTACTGTCTACACTGCCAGGCTGATATGAATATGGGGGCGGTGGCTTAGCATCATCCAGTCAGTAACTGAGAAGTCTAAGTCATTGCACCCCTCCAGGTCATCTTTATAATCTGCTCCTAAAAACTGGACAGTCTTCAGAAGTTATCACTGACTATCAAAATCTAAGCAGTCCCCCTTTCTAAAGTAGTTCAGAAGATGTAAGGCTATAGACAACTTCACTGAATAAAAAATTCAGTGAAGAAACACTATCTTTTAACTTTTATGAAGAAGGAAATACAAGACCAGAGCTTAAGTAAAAGCTAGAAGATTTGTATATAATACAAGAAGAAACTTGACTGTAATGCAATCAAATGGTAATGTACAAACTGGCCTTCTGTAGCAAATCTAGTTACTGGTCTGGTCTTAATCCACTGATAAAAGTAACATTAAATATCAATTTTAAAGGGCCATATTTTTATGTAAAGAAAAAGGTAAGCCCAAGTAAGGAGTCAATTCCCAAAACAGCTACTAATAAAAGAGAAGATCTTTTGAGAAATAAGCAACAAGTATGCCATTGCTTGTCCCCTACAACACAAACATTCTCAGTATAGACACCAGAAATATAATCATTCCCTGAAAAACCTGGAAACTGTATTACATATACTGCCTTGTCACTGTCCAGTAAGCATGTTCATGTCTGCAGTACCTACACTTAGGACCATCAGTTCCTACAACAGGCTTTATTAGCACCTGAAGTAACAGGGCAATCTCTATATTGACTATGGATGGTGAGGAGACACTTCCAGCTTCAAATTTGAGTAGTAAAGTCTTGATAGTCTATTACTAAGGACGACTCAGCCTCATTTAGGGCAATGAATGGGGAAGAGAGCGATAAGATAGACACCTGGAAATGTTCAACACAAAGTGTGTCTGAAACAGCAGTCTTTGCATGAGAATCATACACCCAAACACACACACACACACACACACACACACACACACACACACACACACACACACGACTAGCTGTCCAGAGGACTTCCCTGACCACTTAAATAGCCCTTACCCACCAATCACTTCCTCCCTTATCATTTGACTTTTCAGAATACCTTTCACTATCAGAAATGAGGCTTTTTCATCTTCTTTTATGTTCTCTTTGTTGTTCCTTATTACAATTCATGGACCTTAACTCATAAACCATTAACACTCAAAAATATTAAATAAATGTTTTTGGATTAATAGAGGAATTACAAACAGAATGCTAGAACCCTCTCATTAAAACATCCCATATCAGCCGGGCGTTGGTGGCGCACGCCTTTAATCCCAGCACTCGGGAGGCAGAGGCAGGTGGATCTCTGTGAGTTCGAGGCCAGGCTGGACCGACAGCCTCCAAAACAATACAGAGAAACCCTGTCTCGTAAAACCAAAAAAAAAACATTCCATATCATCAGGTGGTGGTGGGGAGGGAGGGGAATGGATAAGACATGATGGAGATCAAAAAGTAAGTACCACATTACACCAAGAAGGCTATCCTGTCAAGCAATGTATAAAGAAAGCACACAGGAGGTGCCCCCAGGCTGAGAAACACATTATATTTAAAGATCTGAGAGGTATTCAGTATGGCTAAAGGTGAGAGAATGGAAGTGAAAGGGAGGGATCGCAGAGGAGGAAAGCGTGGTAACCACTCATCTGTTCACTCATTTCTTGTGTTAATTCTACCATGTGCTAGGCGTTATATTAGACATAGCACTGCAATGGGATACACACACTACTCAAGGAACTTACGCCTATCTTAAGAAACAGGTAGACAAGAAAAACATAGATCTATAACATAGGCACTAGGTACATTCACTGGACATTAAGATGGTCTCAGGCAGGAGGATGAATCCCTAAGGTTCAACCAAGCATAGCTTGGTCTGGTGGCACGGGTCTGCTAACACTTGGGAGGTTGAGGCAGGTTTGCAAGTCAAAGGCCTAAAAGGTAACTTAGAACTGGGGATATAGCTCAACGGTAAAATGCTTGTCTACTAGATTCAACCTTCAGCTCTACTTCCTATCCCATTCCAAAAAGGGATGGGGATGGAGAGGCAGAGTGCTTGCCTTGCATGTCACAGTAACAGTGGCACACAGCTACAAAGTTAAAGGGAACTTGGGATAGATAAGACCCTATTTTAAAACAAACAAAAGCAGGCACTATACATTCACCAAGACCAATCAGAGCAATCCCCACCTACCACGTTTAGTGGTTCAACTGTACTACACACAGTCCTCATTTCTCCTACCTCCACTCAAACTGAACCTGAGACAGCTGAAGGGTATGTGACCACCAAAGAGATGAAAACCCACAGGCTGATCAAAGACTGGTACTGTGGCCTGACATGTACGCAGGAGCTATGTGCTTGGGAGGTACGCTTTTGAAGCTGAGATGACAACGCACTGTAGGGATCCTTGAGGCAGTATTTGGGCAGGAACAGCCACAACTTTAAGATGTAGAACTAAGTGAATTACATACTATAGTTGCAAGCTAACAAAGAGCTTGTAAGTAAAAGTGAAATACATATATTACATAGAAATGTTTTAAAAATTCAGTATGCCGAGCACTGTGAATTAAAAAGTTATTGCTAGGCGGTGGTGGTGCCCACCTTTAACCCCAGCACTAGGAGGGTAGAGGCAAGTGGATCTCTGTGAGCTTGAGGCCAGCCTGATCTACAGAGTGAGTTCCAGGAGAGCCAGGGCTACACAGAGAAACCCTGTCTCCAACTACCCCCCCCAAGCATAAAGTCTTCATTTGTCCTGTTTATATGAACTATAAACTTTAGGGTAATCAAATGGTCTTTTTAAAAAATCACAGAAAAACATCTGAATAAATGCAAACAGAGCAGCATCTTGTCTTACAAACTACTGTATTTATAGTCATACTACAAATAAAAATCTTTTCTCAATTTCAAAATAAATGCCCGCCCATTCAAGAAGCAATGTTTTTGTAGATTGGTGCCACGTATCTTACAATCCCAGCACTCAGGAGGCTAAGGCCAGCTTAGGCTACAAAGACTGTCTTAAAAAAAAAATAAAAATCATTGATCCCTGCATTCAGGAGGCAAAGGCAGAAGCAGGCAGATCTCTCTGAGTGTGAGGCCAGCCTGGTTCTACACATCGAGTTCCAGGACAGCCAGGGCTACAGAATGAGACTTTGCTATCTATAAGTAAACAAGTAAATAAATAAATAAGTAAATATCTACTTCTGGCTTGAAAACCCCCTACCTTCCTCTTCCCTGATTCCACTTCACATAGCAAACCACTCAGTTAAGGTTAGTGTGGTCTCTTTAGCCACTAAATTTATGGGGTTGTGTAACTGTAGCAGCAGGACCCTAAAATACATCTGAATTTAGGAATCTATCATGGCCCCCAGTCCCACAGCACCACCATCCATGAGGTAAGTAAACTTCTTTTTCAGCACTAGGGTCAAACCCAGTGTCTGGAACATGAGGTAAGTGTTCTACTACAAAGCTACATCCCTAGTCCCATACAGCACCACCACCATAGAACTGAATCTGATTCCATATTTACACCTCACTCCTTTCACAAGAAACATGGTGGGGGGGGGCGGGGGAGATAAGCTGCCAGAAGTGGGTGCTGGGAACCTAACTGAGGTCCTCTAAAAGCGTAGTCCTTGTTCTTAACTGCTAAGTCATCTCTCTGGCCCCAACAAATACATTTTAAATAGGTCTTCTTCAAACAAGTGGGGAATTTTGTTGTAATTTATTGGGTGTGTGCATGAGGATAGAGGGTTCCAGCCAACCTGGGCTTCCAGTGAGGCGTAAAACCAAAACGGAGGAGTGTACTGGCCACTCCAAATTCACTTTCTCCGCCACTGCTGGTTAGCTATACTCCTTTTATCATCATTGCTTCTTTAATACCTGGCTCAATTCATTCTTGTGTATTATCTACTTGGCATTTGGGTTTAGGATTCTAGCAGTCCAGTTAAGCTGGGCAGTAGCAAGGACACAGCAGACAAAGTGAGAGCAAACTGAGTGCTGGTGAAGTACTAGTAAGTAGAAGCACAAACTGGTCTGTCAACCCAGTCTGGTCAACAGCCTTCAATCCATCCTTAGCTGCTCATTATTCTAAGGTTATACCATGGCTCCTAGTTCACTGAATGCTAATTTCACTGAACCAGCTAGAACATAACCAGGAAAACAAGTCCTACCCTTAGGAAACTACTACTAGCCTAATAAGGGAGACAGGGTAAAAAGAAGTAGTTACAATGAACTCTGGTCAGGAAGTATACCCACACCAGAACCATAAAACTGAATCTGATTCCATATTTACACCTCACTCCTTTCACAAGAAACACGGTGGGGGGTGGGGTGGATAAGCTGCCAGAAGTGGGTGCTGGGAACCTAACTGTGCCCTGGTTAGAGCACAAATTGGAAGCTAACATCCTATGAAGCCTCAAGACAGATTTCATGAGAGCACCACAGAGCATGTTGGCAAATGCAACTTATCAGACAGGCAACAGTGAGCCACTGAATGGTTTTCAAACTCAAGACTGGAGGAGAAGACAGCAACACTGTATCAGGCTGGAGAGAGGGCTCAGGGTTAGATCACTTGCTGCTCTTTCAGAAGACCCAGCGGGTTCCCAGCATCCATATGGTGGCTCACAACCATCTGTAACTCCAGGGCTAGGAAATCTGGTGCCCCTCCATTGGTCCTAAGCACCCACGTGGTACACACACACACACACACACACACACACACACACACACACACACACATACGTGGTACACATATACATATAGGCAAAACACTCATATGTATAAAATAAAATAAATACATAAAATTTAAACTGTTTCTTCTATTTAGCTTAAGAATGTGAAATCTTCATTCTGTTAAAAAGAAACAAAAAATTACCAGTGTTCATTGTGAATGAATACACATTGTGTTAATTACTCAGAACACAATCAACTCTTGGCTATTAATAATTCAAAAATCTGGCCAAGTAAAACTCCACTGAAAACTGGGACCAAATGGCATTATGTAAAGTAGCTGTCACCATCCAAGGGTCAAGGCTATAGCTAAGAGAAGGCATTAGAGACTAACCATCTAGTGACCAATAATGGATTCTAATAAATCCCAGAAATCACAAACTAAAAGCAAAAGGAAGATTGTAGCACTTTTCCGCCAATATACTTAGTGGGCCAATTCCATCTGGAACCCTTGCTCATGCTACCCGAGTCCATAGGGTAGAGTTTGAACTAAACGAACAACCTTTAAGAGGCACAGGAAGTGACGCGGCAGATGCTTAACAAATAACAAACTTTATTAGTCACAGTCAATCAATCTTATCGTCTCCATTATCCTGTAGGTGTTGAGGTGTCTTATGATGTCAATCCCCGCGGATCCTCTAAAGGTATCTCAGGAAAACCACGTTATTGCTCAAGATCCCTGAGCCCTCACAGACACAGGATCCTGACGACAGCCGACATAGTCCTAGCTCTCTGGAGTCTAGGTGCGCCAACGCCTCACAGCCCTTCCTAGGGCCCGGGACCTTTGGCGCGCGGCCCCGCCCCGCGAACCCCAACGCGCGGGGTGAAGGAAGGGGCGGACCGCACCGCGCGTCCCGAGCGCTGGGGAAGGGGGGCCGGCCAAGCCCGGGCCTCCGCCCGCCCGCCCGCCCGCCGGCCGGCCGGCCTGCCCCCACCTCGGCCTCCCCCGGACTACGCCTGCCATCTTGCCGCCCGCCCCCGCGCCGCACCTTGAGATGGGTGCGCAGGCCGCCTGCGCCCCCGGACTGGTCGGTGATCTCGTACGCGCCCGTCACTAGCAGGTCCTTGTGGATCTCCTCGCGGAGGCACTTGCGAGAGTTCACGGGCAGATGGAAGGAGATGGCGAGCACCGAGCTGGGGCCGAGCAGGAGCAGAAAGAGCAACGCACACGGGCGAGGGCCAGGCCAGGATAGTGGGCCAGACGAACCAGACATGGTGCCGGAGCCTCGTTCACCACCCGGGGCCTCTAGCGCGCCGGAACCGGGGGGGGGGGGGCCCACGTGACTTGCCTCTGACCTGGCGAGGCCGTCGGCGCCATTTTGGTGACTGGCCGAGAGAGGAAAGAATGTCTGACGAATAATTTTAAAAATCGAGCAGAGATACGGTGGTGTGTCAAAACCACGGGCTTAAGGGGCTGAAGAAGAGTCGCCAGATATTGTTTCGAATAGGCTTTATTTTTTTATTGGAGCGAAAGACCACTGAGTGAGCCATAGTAAGTATGGGCAGCCCTGGAAGTAATTCTAGGTTAACCTGCCGGAAGTGGTTCGTGCGCGTTTTAAAGTCGGTGACACCATAGCAACCAGGCTCCAATAAGGAACAGCCACAAAGTCTTTCCTGGGGCCCGCCCACCGCCTGCTTAGACTGGGCCTGAAGTCACAAAATGAGATGAGTGCCCTAAAGCTTACTCTGGTAGCAGCTGGGACAGTGAGCACTGAAGAGGAAAAATGCAAAGGGAAGTTTTTTTCACTGAGTGTGCTCCACTAACCCAGAGAAGGCTGTGTAGAGACGACAGATGAATGTGAATTGACAGGTATCCAGTTAACACCTCTGAACCTAGTATTCAGTCTTGGTGTGACTTTGGTGTTCGAAATGTCATTTATTGAAAGAAACATCAGCAGTCTTCTGTGATAAGCTATACTCTAACCAAACATTTAAGTCATTTTTTGGTCCAGTCAGAGATGTGCATACAATATTATTTACCAGATGAGCATTGTCAAGTTGCCAAAGTGTGCTCTGTACATCCAAGTTAATCATTCCTAGTGAGCTGATTCACATAGGAATCATTCATTTGTTACCAACTGTCTGCTTGACGCCACACTATGCATGTGTGATGTGTTTATTGGTGTACATTCTCATATACTCAACAGACCTATCAGTCGTATTTAAACCAGTGATAAAGCAACCAAACTACGTGACCCATAACAAAATAGTTACTAAATGCTATTGGTCAATTTAAAAATATTTAGTGCCTGGGACAGTGGTTGCTCACCCTTAATCCCAGCACTTGGGAGGTAGAGGCAGACAGATCTCTATGAGCTCAAGGCCAACCTGGTCTAAATAGTGAATTCCAGGTCAGCCAAAGCTCCATAGTGAGACCCTGTCTTGGAAAACAAGCAAAACAAAACAAAAAGCCTTAAAACAAAAGTTTATCATCTTTATGTTACAACCAAGTATTTAGAGATGAAAAATACACAAAGAGCCACACTCAGTACGTGCTTTTAATCCCAGAGTTTGGGAGACTGAGGAAGGAGGATGATCTTGAGATTGAGGCCAGCTTGGGCTATACAGTCTCAAAAAACATACTTCAACACCTTAGAATAAACAGTAGCCTATGTGTGTAACCATTACCCAATTTTGTTTTGTTTTGTTTTGTTTTGTTTTGTTCCTTGATTTTTTTGAGACAGGGTTTCTCTGTGGCTTTGGTGGCTGTCCTGGAACTAGCTCTTGTAGACCAGGCTGGTCACAGAGATCCGCCTGCCTTTGCCTCCCGAGTGCTGGGATTAAAGGCATGTGCCACCAATGCCCGGTACCATTACCCACTTTAATTCATGTTTCTTGAACTTTAGCAAAAACAGTCAGAAGATGAACTATCTGCCCTTAGTGATTTTAATGGTTGATCTTTTTTTTTTTTTTAATGATTCCTCTTTGTCTACCAAGTCTTTTCCTGGAACAGAAGTCTGAAAACAAAACAAATACAAATATAATAGAGTTGTTAAGCATTTTAAGATCTGGCAAATGCCATATAATACTTTATGAGGCATCCACTTAGGAGCATTTGGCTTGATTGTTTTATTCCTGATCTTGGATGAGATTGACAGTCCTGAAAATTTGCATAGGCCTTTTCCCTGCTGATGCATGGGAAGCAACATGAATGGTTGTTCTAATTCACTGTCCACTCAAGTCCTCAGGGTCTTCTGACCACTAGCTTGAGATTGGCAACCTGTAAAATACCTGTGCATATGTTTTCTTTATATTTTCATCTTAACTTTTACACAATAGGCTATGTATTTTTAAGTGCCTTCACTTTTTTTTCTTTTGAGACTGTCTTTTGGTCCAGGCTGACCTGGAACTTGCAGTGGTTTGGCTATCTCTACCCTCTGCGTGCAGACATTCACCATCAGAACACAGCCTAATTCACTTATCTTAGAGATCTCATCTGATATTTTCAAAAACCCTGTAAAATAATTTAGACAAACGTTTTCAGTTTTTAGATGAGACACTGAGGATATGAGATGATAACAAACTTGGGTAGTATCTTAGAAAGTGCTGATGACGCTTAGCTTGGAGAACTGTAATACTTTATTCAAGGAAACTGGAGCCAGATGTACACCACAGTGCTGTAATGGGATTGTATGGTAGGGGAGAGAACTACGGCTCAGCAACTAAGGAAATATTTGGAGTAAGGGGAATTTCTGGTCAAACCAACTTAGCAGCATTCTTGCCATACGTGAACAATGTCTGGTTGAGAAATAGTTCAGACTTAGCCTGAATTTAGACTGCCAATATTCAGAATCCCAGAGGCCAGTGAGAGAGCCAGGGGTAAAGTGGCACTGGTTGCCAAACTTGAAAACTTGAGTAGGATTCCTGGGACCTGCATGGTAGAAGGAGAAAAATCAACCCTCGGAAGTTGTTCTTTGACTTCCACCCTCCCACACAGACAGACAGACAGACAGACAGATAGACAGATTAATGTGAAACAGCAACACAACCCCACAGCTCAAAAGTGATGAAGGGTCAGGCTGGATGTGAGCATCTTTAATCTCAGCACTCCCAGAGGCAAGCAGATCTCCGTGGGTTCAAGGGCAACCTGGCCTGCATTTGAGGACAGCCAGATCGTCACATGAAGACCCTGTGTCAGAAAAAAAAAGTTTCAAAGGTCAGAGCCTTCCTTGGGAAAGCACTGTAATATTTTGCAAATGGAGAAATTGAGGCTGAGAATCTAGATTACTTCCTGTATCACACACAGCTCTTGGATCCTTTCTTGTCTGGCAATCTCACTTATTCCCAGCCCCCAACACTTTCTGTCTCTGCCTTCTATCATTTATTTCCTCTATTAGCTCTCCCCTTTAGTACTGCCTCCATTTTATTTATTTATTGTACTTACTTGTCTGCCTACCTAACACAATATCTTTTCTGTAAGGGCAAGGATTGCTTTCTCTTCTTATCCCAAAGTATTGCTTGCCACTCAGGCACAGTCAGTGCTGGCACCATGAAGGCAAGACAATACTTGTTCTTGGCTCATGCAGAAGGACTAACAGCAAGTTCCCTCCTTTATTTTTAGCTATTTCACACACATTCACTGAATACACGATGTATCTAAACTGTAATCCTGACTTCAGTTTCACCGCCGTTACCTAAATCCCTTTGCTTTTGTTTCTTTGGGACATATATAGCCCAGAGGGTAAACTCTCAGTCCTACTTCAGCTTCCTGAGTGGCAGAATTGCAGGCACATTGTACCACACCTAACTATGTTTTTATTAGAAAATGAGTCCATAGAAGGACACAGAATAGCAACAATGACAAAATCTTGCCTCTGTGCTGTGGGCAGGAGACAGCTCTAGGGAACCAAAACTTATAAACTCTGCACCTGTACTGGAGAAGGTACCATCTGATCTGCATGAGGGAAAAGCCTCATTTGGAGCTGGTGATGGACTAGAAAGTGTGCCTCAATCAGAGTAAATGCTTCTAACTGCCTAGCAGTCCTGGGCCGTCATATTTGTCGTCCTGAAACATACCAAGCCACATAACCTAAAATTCCTTAGCCACAAAAGTCTTTGGGGGTAAAACATCTAGTCTGTCCATCTAAGCTATAGATTCGTAAACCTTTCTTTTATATAAGAAGGAGCATGCATAGCCGGGCATTGGTTTCGAACACCTTTAATCCCAGCACTCAGGAGGCAGAGGCAGGCGGATCTATGTGAGTTTGAGGCCAGCCTGGTCTAAAGAGCAAGTTCCAGGACAGCCTCTAAAACAATACAGAGAAACCCTGTCTCGAAAAAACAAAACAATAAATAAATAAAAAAAAGAAGGAGCATGCTTAAAATACACCTCACTCAGCTTTGGGGGCTGGGCGGTGGTAGCAAATGCCTTTACTCCTACCACTTGGGAAGCAGAGGCAGGTGGAGCTCTGTGAGTTTGAGGCTAGCCTAGTCTACATGGTTAAGTTCCAGGCCAGGCAGCATTATATTGGGGGGGGAAGCATTTGTGACAAGTTTGCTGGGTGAAGCACTTTGGGCCTCTCAAGCCACCCACTTTAACCAGCTAACATTTCAGAGTGGCTTGAGTTTTGTGGACACCAACCTATAAGGATCCTTGGCTCCCACATCCCTTCCCATTCATGTGTAAAGTCCTACATGCAATGTGTACTTACATGGCTGACACAAGCTAGTTTTCATGAAGATAAAAAAGACCCTTTGGAAAGCAGTTCCCAGTGCTCGCCATGTGTCCTAGTCTCTTACATGGAGGCAAATCCCAAGGATCCCATCAATGGGGTCGTCTAAGTGATGGAGCCCTCCAGATCTGGCCCTGGAACACTTGTGCTGCTCTCTGGTGATGTCATCCAATCCCATGACTTTAAATGCATCTGCACACAGATAACTTCCAGACATGGATATCTAGCCCTGACCTCTGCCCTGAGCTGCAGAGTCTACAGCCAGTGCCTGTCTCAAGAACTCCACTTAGATGAGTAACTCTAGATTTCCTCTCTCCTTTGCCTCTCAAATCTGCTTCCTCCTCATCTCCCCTGTAAATAACACCACCTTCTACCCAGTGCCTGAAACTATCTCTGCTTCCTCGTCGTCCATTCTCTCTCCATACACAGGCAGTTAGTTCATCAGCAAATCCTATCAGTTCTGTGTCCTAAATAGATAGCAATCAGTTTCTCCTCTCTAAGCCAGAGGCTGCAAACTGCTGCTCAGATAAGGAGCTCAAATCAGGCATGGGACCTTCTGTTTCTGTATTGCCTAAGAGCTAAGAATGTGGGATTTTTTCTTTCGCTCTTTTACATTTTTAGAGGGTTGTTAATAAAGAAGGAGGAAGAACAGACTGTGGCAGAGAACTGTGACCCACAAACCCTGAGATAGTAACTATCGGATCTTTATGATGTATTTTGCTTTTCTCCCTACTGTTCTCTCCTTCCCCTCTTGTCGACCTCTAACCACATTCGTTACTATACACAAAGGGATGTTTTGAAGTTTTGTTTGTGTGTGTGCATTTTGCCTGCTTGCATGTCCGTCTGTGCACCATGTGTGTGCCTGGTGCCTCTGGAGGACAGAAGAGGGCATCAGATCTCCTGAAACTGGAGTTACAGATAGTTGTGAGGCACTTCGTGGGGTCTGGGTTTCAAGCAAGAGCCTTCTGCAAGAGAAACCAGTGCTCTTAACTACTAAGCCATCTCCAACCCTCCCAAAGTAACTTAAAAAAAAGTTAATCAGCTAAACTAGAATAAAACCCAAGCAGTTTATCACAGCTCACAAGGCTACTGCAACCTCTCTCTCTCTCTGTCCTTCCCAGTGATGACTTCCTCCTCATCCTGCTTGGTCACTCTTTTATAGCCATCCAGCCCTGCTAACATGCAGGTCTCCCTGGAGCTTTCCTCCTCCGGCCTTGTAGACTCTAGACTCTGCAGTCTACCCATTATGTAGGTCCCAGTGCCTACACCACCTCCCAGAGAGCTCGCCGGTACATGGAACCCCCCTTGGCTTACTTCCCAGCATGCTATCTCGTGTCATCACCTGCACAGCAGTCGTCCCTGCCTTGCATATTTCTCTTCGTGTGTATTCATTCACTGCCACTTCACTGGAGTCTGAACTCCGAAGAGCAAGGGCTTTGTTTGGGACCTGGTGTATTTCTGAGGCCAGGCATATTCTCCTGTAGATAAGTGTTCAACAAATATTTGCCTTATGATTGAATGAAATACTACAGCATAGTACAGAGTGCCCAGCACATGATGGGCAGAGAACAGTTGCTCAATAAATGCTAGTTCCTCTATCTAGCAGTATTTTAATAACCATTTTTCATATAGAGAAGCTGAGGTCCAAAGCTGTTAGGTGACTTGTCTGAAACCATACAATGAGTCAGTGTTAGAGCTGAAAATAGAAGTGACCAGTTTTCAGATAGGATTGTCACCACACTTGATAAAAATTTCTTATTTCGTACTTAGTTCCCACTCCATTGAGAAGTTTTATACTCGTGGATAGTCTTTCTCTGCCCAAACTAATGTTCATAATTCAACACTTAAGGCTCACATGTAAATTTAAGTCTTCCAGAACATCCACAATGATGTTAATGGTTAGTGTTTAAACTTATAGCATCTCCCCTCAATTCATTTTGCTTGGGAAAAAAAACCAAGATTTATATTCCTCTTCAGATGTCCATGGTAATAAACTTTTTCCCATGGTCTTAAGGGTTAAAGCCAGTTCCTCACATTTGATAAGTAATCCCTCTATTGAAAAACAACATCCCTAGCTCTAGGGTGCTAAATGTAGAGGGGGAAACATGGATTCCTCTCTCCAGCTCTCCATGGTGATCGATGCTCTTCTTCAGTGCTGTGCAGAACACTTTCCCACTGTGTGTGCTATAACCTATACATTTCTCATTGCCAAGATCAAAGTTTAGTTTGGTTAGTTTTTTCCCAAGACAGTGTTTCCCTGCATAGCTCTATAGATCAGGCTGGCCTCAAACTCAGAGACCCACCTGCCTCTGCTCCCAAGTGCTGGAATTAAAGGTCTGGGCCACCACCGCCCAGCCAAGATCAAAGTTCTAGTGCTGTATCTGTGAACTGAGGTTATAAGTCATGTAGATTTAACTACAAAAACAGCAAAAATCAGTGACTCTAGTGATTGTGTTTACTTAATCACTGTACATTGTACTGTGTATGAAAATGTCACAATGTCCTTCACAAATATAATTATTGCATGTCAAGTTTTAATTCAGAATCATTTTAGAGATGATTTAAGCAAAAGATGCAAAATATGCCTCAAAAACACAAGTTTCAGAAAACCTGTGAGTTGAAAGGATGGATCTAGAAGGGCCCTTCCTCCCTCCCTCCCTCCCTCCCTCCCTCCCTCCCTCCCTCCTTCCAAGCTCTATTTGCTTATGGACACTGTTCCTAGAGCCTGGTAGAGATTTTGTGTCCTGGAAACCAAGAAGGCAAAATCCAGTGGCAGACCCAAGGTAAAAAGAAATTCACTAGGCCAACAAGAATGGAGTAACTGAGGGACAGAAAAATAGAATTTTAAAGATGCAGTTATGGGGATAAGGAAGTAGGGTGAGTGACAGAAGATGAGAATTGCAGGGTCCCCTCATTACCTTGTGTGGATAGCCACTCATACTACAAAGAAGGGGTAATAAAGATACCAAGAAAGACAAATGGGAAAATTATCTTGGGAAGTAGCCCCGGAGTTCCCTAAGGCCTCCCAGGAAAATTAAGACAGAGTCAAAGGGCATCTACTCCCAACATCAGCAACACTCTCCACCTGGATGCAGTCATGCCTGAAGCGTGCATGTGTGTAGATCCTCAGATGACCTAAGATGACTGCTGGAAGCCCTGGAGCCCTAGAGCTTGGTGTCCTGGAGTGAAAAACTAACTGATAACAGACCTTCATTCCTGGCTCCGAGAAAGTTCGTGGATTTCCTCCAATGCATTTTCCTTCCCAGGCCATTGAGTAAATCAGCATCTAGTGTCTACTGTATCTATTGATACGTTTGTTATTTATTTGACTTTAAAAGTTACATCTTCCTAGCCAGGGGTTGTGACCCATGTCTTTAACCCCAGCACTCAGGAGGCAGTGGAAGGTGGTTCTCTGAATTCAAGGCCAGCCTCGTTTACAGAGGGAATTCCAGGGCAACCTGGGCTACACAGAGAAACCCTATCATTCATATATGTATGCATGTATGTATAGTGTGTTTGTGTGTGCACACACATGCATGGCTGTGCACATGCATGGTATGTATGTGGAGGTCAGAGGACAAGTGCTTTTACTCAGTGAACTACCCTGCTGCACAATTTTTTGTTTTTTAGAGACAAACTTGCTATGTAGCCATGAATGGACTTACGTCAGTCCTCCTGCTGCAGTCTCTTGAATGCTGGGATTTCAGGAGTGTGCTACCACACCTGGCTTCGAATTATATTGAAGCCTGCTAAAACTTGGTTCTATTATTCTATTGTTTATTTTATTATTCTTTAATGGGAACTCAGTACCATGAGAGACATGAACCACACAGGTTGAAAAGAAAAACAGCTTCAGGAACCTTGGTAATATCTGTTTCACTGTTGTTCCTTCGGTATCTACTAGACTGGTCTCTGCATACCAGAACCACCAGGGCAGCTTTTAAACACTCCTACTGCCTAAAACCTAACTCGGTAGAACAAAAACAGGATGGATATATGGGCATGCCACCTGGAACAATATGTTTTCATCATGCCCAAACTGTGCTTGCTGCATGCTGGAATCATCTGGAAACCTATTTTAAACAACTGGGAGCTGTGTATGGTGGTGCACTGCTTCAATCCCAGCACAGGAGGGGCAGAAGCAAGACGATTGCAAGTCTGAAGCTAGCCTGAGCTACAAACTGAGACTTTGTAGCCAAACCAGAGCAGTGAAAGAGCTCAGTGGGTAAAAGTGCCTGCTGCCACCACCCACCACCTGAGTTCCAGCCCTAGGAGCCACCCACGTGGTAGACGACGGAGAAAAGTAGTTTCTGTTGTCTTCTGACCTACTTATACATATACCCCATAATAATACTAGTACTTAGTAACTGAAAACAAAGCCACCCTGTTGGTATAGGCCTAAACTGAGGTTACCCAGAGTCTGAAACAGGAAGATCAAAGGGGTAATGGGGTCTGTCAGGCTGAGTGGTACACATCTGTAATCCCAAAATTTAAGTGGCTGTGGGGAGACTTCTGTGCATTTGAAGCTAGCCTGAACTATATAACAAGACTCTGTCTCAAAGGAAATATATATATATATATATATTCAAGGCTTGCCTGGGCTATAGAGTTGATTGACCTAATTTGATACTGTATCTCAAAATAAAGTGAAAAAAAGAGGTAGCTACACATCTCAGGGTTAGAGAGCTTGCACAGCACATGCCACAGGGACTAAGTTCAGTCCAGTTTATGAATGCAGGTGGGTAGATAGAGAGATAGATGAGAGACAGATAGATGGAGGCTGATGTCTGCTTCCATTCCCAGACTTCTGGATGTGACTGGTCTAGGCTACAACCTCAATATCAGGATTAAAAAAGCCTCAGGATCCAATTTGTATACAGGATTGAAAATAAATCCAATTAGCTAACCCTTGCCCATTTCTGTTTGAATCCCTGAAGTCTCCATGCCTTTCTCAATAGATATTTCCCTGTTTGGTTTGCATTCTGTTTCTCCCGCTGAAGCACCGTGTCCCTTTCACCTAGAATGCAATGCGAAATCTGTCCTCTGGTAAGGAGAGTATCTGCAATACTAGCTGGAGGACAAGGTTCATTTCCCGCTCCAGCAGGCCATTTGCCCCCAGCTGAAGTGCTGGTGAAGACGGAGGAGTGGGAAACAGGGCTTCAAGGCTGGAGGAAGAACTCTCCAAGGCCCCAAGGGAACCCTTTTTCTCTCAGTTTGCAGAAAGTCACCATGGCACGTGGACAAAGGAAGTATTAATAACTTTTGTGAAGACATACTTTACGAAGCTTTGTCAACCACAGCCAGGGCTGTCTGTCCTACAGATGGCCAGCTTCTGCATTTTGAAGGACAGCTTTTGATGCTGGTACAGTTCTCAACCCTAAAGCAGAAGCCCCCAACTAGAGGGAAGAAATAGTCTCTAGGCCAAAGGTCAAAAGCTGCTACCCACATATTGGCTGTAGACCCCCCAAAAACCAAACCCCAAAACCAGTCATTGGGGATGTGGGTGTGATCTCTTTTGGAGTGAAACTAAAGGAACATTACAGTGTCATCCCAAACAGGGCTTAATGGTATGAACTTGCCATAGCTCTCCCACTTAGCCAGAGACTTTGGACTGATATTTAGTGTTGTGGGTGGTGCTAACTTCCTTCATTGTAACTTGTGAAGCCATTGATAGGACCAAGCTTTTCTTTGAATTCTAACAAATCTGATTCTAAACTAGGAGTGCTGGCTTAATACACCTATAGTCCTAGCATTCAGGAGGCTAAGGCAGAAGTTCAAGTTCAGCCTGGGCTACATAAAGAGCTCAAGGCCAACCTGAGCTACTGTGTAAAACCTTGCCTCAAAAATGAAAAAGAAGCACTCAGGGGACAGAGGCAGGTGGATCTCTGTGAATTCGAGGCCAGCCTGGTCTACAGAGAGAGTTCCAGAACAGACTCCAAAGCTACAAAGAAACCCTGTCTTGAAAAACAAAACAAACAAGCAAAAAAGACTTTAATCCACCATTTAATGCTCAATCAATCAATCCATAAATGTTTGCTGTTTTGTTACAATCATCTTCAAAATAAAACATATGAGTGTATGTAATAAAAATTAAAACAAAAAATATCCCAAGCAAAGCAAGTCCCTACACCCCAAGAGAAGAACAGTAACAGACCTACACAGGCACCACCACACTGTGTTTTTGCTGTTATTCTCCTTTGGGGCTCCGAGTCCTGTCTGCCTGCAGGCAGTGACTTCCAGTGCTCAGTCTAGTCTTGGTGACCTCTGTAGGGACACTCGTGTGTCTAGGATGCAAGCCCCTGTACTAGTTTCCAGGACAGCCACAACAAATAACCAAAAAGTGTATGGCTTACACATCAGAAATACATTCTCTCGGCGTGAGTAGGGATGCTCTCCCTCTGGGGGCCAAAGGGAGACTCCGTTCAGCCCCTTCCATCTTTGGATGGCTCCAGGCAGTTCTTGGCTCTGGCTTCATTATTATAATCTCGGCTTCTATCTTCACGTAGCCATTCTCTCCTCTTTGTACCCGTTCTCTGTGTATTGCATACACATGTCACTGGATTTAGGACCCACTGAGTAATCCAGAATGGTCTCAAGATTCTGCACTGTCCACATCTCCAAAGACCTTTATTTCCAGTACAGCCACCTTCACATTTCTAGACCAGGGCTTCCACGAGTCTTTCAGGGGATGCCTTTAACCCCACACACCCTCCAAATAGCAAAGAGTGGAGGGATGTATAAAATTCTACCTGTCCTTAAAGTTTAGGTGCCAGAGGTGTTACCGCCTGTCACAGCACTCAGCTCCTCCACGGGACCTTCTCTTGTCTCCTCTCATGCCATGTTTATTTCCCTCCTCATGTCTGAATCTCCAGCATCAGACTACCTACGGAGGACCGGCCAGATGGGTTATCAGGTAGAGGTACCTGCACTCAGGCCAGAGACCTGAATTCAATCCCAGGGTTCCATAGGTGGCAGGGAAGAGCTGACATCCAGGAATTGGCCTCTGACCTCCATACAGATAGTGTGATATGTACATGGCTGCACTCAGACAGGTACATGTACACACACGCGCACGCACACACACACACACACACACACACACACTTAAGAAACCCATAACAATGATTTTATTTATGGAGTTTAGCTAAAAAAATTAATTTCTGTCAATTCTGTGTCAGCCCCCACTGTCACTGCTACCAACAAATCTGACTTTCTGTGATCATGCCTAGAAGTGTGCAGTTTTAATTGTATCCCTGGGAGATTTTTTAATGTATAATTTTTACATTTTTATTTTTGTTTTATTATGTGTTTTTCCTGGTGTGTATGTGTGTTCGCGTGCGTACGCACATGCGCGCCTGTGTATGCACGTGCCTAGTGCCCACAGGAACCAGAAGAGGCCATTGGACACCCTGGAACTGGAGTTATGAATGGTTATGAATCACCACGTGACTTCTGGAAGCTGAATCTTGGTTCTCTGCGTGAGTAACAACTGCTCTTAACTGCTGAGCTATCTTTCTGGGAGATTCTAAAGTATGTGACGTGCCACCTAACCCTCTGCCACATATCCTTTCTGTGTCTCTAAACTTTTACCTTGCATTAAGTTGATGGGTGGCAAGATTTAAGTATGGGAGCCACAGATTCAGAATACCGGAACTCTGCTACGTGCGAATCTATCCTGTCACATACTTGCAATGTGACTATAGCTTTCCTGAATTCACTCTATCTGCTTCCTCATGCAAACAGGGATAATTGGAGTACCTACTTCCTAAGGCTGTTCTGAGAAATAAATGAAATAAAACACTTAAATGGCTAAGAAGGGGGTCTGGTTCATGGTACAATCCCAAAATTTTAAGCTGACATGAAACAAGCTAATTTTCTCACTGTATTCTTAGACCCTTCCCTTCCAGAAGCTTTACTCTGCTCTGTCTGCCATCAGTGGTGGTTAACACTGATACGGCCTTTTTTCCCCCTTCTACACACTGTGCTAAGTTCTGTACTGCTGGTCCTCCAAACTTTAGGTTCCATATCTGTAGACTCAGCCAACCATGGATGGCAAGTAAATACATAAATGTAGGAGCAGTTGCATCTATCCTGGACATAAACATCTGTCCTTTTCCTTTGTTGTTCTCCAAACAATACAGCATAACAAGTATTCATGAAACATTTACATTCTACCAAGTAGTATAACTAATGTAGAGATGATCTAAATTATCTAAGAAGATACATTTTGTTCTGTGAAAACACTGTACAGTTTTAGATAATGGACTTGACCATCCTCAATTTGATATCCAATAGGGTCTTAGGAATGACTCCTCCAGATCTCATTTCTTGCTGAGAGCAATGGTCGAAGGCATGTGGTATAATCTTTCACCTAATGGATAAGGAGACGGAGGGTCAGATGGAGTGATGGCTAATCTTAGTTGTCAACTAGATACACTTGGAAAGAGGGAACCTCAACTGAAGAGTTGCCTCCATCAGACTGGCCTGTGGGCAAGTCTGCGGGGGCAGGGATTTCTCTACATTGTTAATCGATGTAGGAGGGTCCATCCCACTGTGGGAAGTGCCATTCCTGGGCAGGAGGGCCTGACAGGTAGCTGGCCTTGAGCCTAAGAACAAGCCAGTAAGCAGCAGTCCTCTGTGGCTTCTGCTTCAGCCTCCAACCTTAAGCTGTCTTGGCTTCTCTTCATGATGGACAGCAAACTGTAAGATGAAATAAACCTTTTTCTTCCCCAAGTTTGCTTTTGGTCATGGTGTTTGTCACAGCAACAGAAAGCAAACAGGAACTAAAAACAGAAGGGTTAGACACCGCTCAAGTCTACAGCCAGTGGACCTGGAATTGAGACTAAGTTTTGGTTTGGGTCCCACCTCAGATGATAGCCTGCTATTCTGTCACCCCAAATGTTTTTCTTGCTGCTTTCTTCTGGCCGAGATTAACCACTTGCCATGCTTTCCTATCACTCTCTTGGTCTGCTCCCTCCATGGAAAAATCCCCTTTCCAGAGGTGTTGGACCTGACAATACTTCTCTGTTTCCCTGTGACATGTACCTTCAAGATCCTCCAGATTCAATTTCCACCCTCGGTATCTCTGTCCAGAGGCCCCTTATGCCAGTGTCCCAGTTGGCCTCTCCATCCCCCAGGTATGCTCGTGTGTAGAGAGGAGCCGCTGCTTATTTCCCCTCTCTCCAGCTCCTCTGGGAAGAACCCACAGGCCTAGATGCCAACAATAGCCAAAACACCGCCTTCTATTACATCCAAGGTCTTTTGACCACCTCTGGTCCCTCCTTCTTCCTTCCTGGTCAGGACATTTCTCAAACAGGCCCCCTCTGTTGCTCACTGCTCACTTTTCCTCACTGGCTCAGGGCATAGGGCTTACCACCAGGCACACAGGCCTTATCTCTGTGCAAATACATCCTTTTTCTCCGGGACTGGTTCTCACCCAATCAGTAATCAGGGTAAACTTCCTTTGACAATTTACTGAGCAAACATTTACTGTGCTCTTGGTAGGGTTCTGGGCAGGCCTATAAGGAGACCAAACCCAGTCTGTGCCCTGAGGTGTCTCATTCTGGTGGATAGGAAGCACAGACATGGATGTGTGCATGGTGTTCTTTCGTGGTCCACCCGCCTTCCCCCTAACCTGGCTTCTGCTCTTTGCTCACTTTCTTATATTGGTGCAAGCTGGTTACCCTTTCAGATCCTGGATTTTCTTAGCTGCGCATGGGAATAATACTGTGTAAGTTTGTTGTTGAGAATTAACAAAGATAAGGTGCATGAAGGGTGTGTCAGGGCGCCTGAGATAGGGGCACTAGATCCAGGAGCCAAGAACCGGTGCCACCGTTTAAATATAAACCAAGAAGTTCCCACCTGCTGGAGGCTCAGTCAACCAGGCAGCCAACAGAATGTGTTGAAAGCAATGTGTTTGTCTGTGTTTGGGATAAGGTGGAGCCCATGAGTGAGGCAATGAAATATTACCCCTTGGTTAACCAGTGTGAGTGGGTGGTGGTGAGATTAGCTATAATGTATCTGTACAGGACAAGAAAACGTTTTAGGATAAGACTGTTTCCCAGGTAAATGCTAACTCTGTGGGTAATCTCTCAAGGAGAGATCACTGCAGGCCTGGAGTAGCTGGGAAATTTCTCACTGTTGAGGAGTCGGCGTGCAAAATCACAGTACCCCAGGCAAAGCCATCATCAACACTTAAAAACACAGAGTGAAAACAATTTCTTCCCTCCCACCTCTCCAGCACAATAAGCAACCAAAGTGGCCAACTTCTAAGCATCTGTGTTTGGTTTTTCCTTAATTCTCTGGCCTGGATTTTCAGGGAACATGCGGAGGAAGAGGAGAGATGGGGCTAGAAAAGTCTGGATGGTTGAGCCTAGTGGCACAGGCCTGTAATCACAGTTTCTCTGCAAGGCTGAAGCAGGAGGGACACAAGTTCAAGTCCTGCTTGGGCTACAGAGCGAATTCAAATTCAACCTGAACTTGTCCTTGTCAGTGAGTCCTTGTCCTGAAATAAAAAGTAAGAGGTAGGAGCTCATGAGTGCCCACCTCTGTTGCTGAGTATTTGTTTACACTGTAAAAATGTACCTCTGCCGGGCGTTGGTGGCGCACGCCTTTAATCCCAGCACTCGGGAGGCAGAGGCAGGCGGATCTCTGTGAGTTCAAGGCCAGGCTGGACCGACAGCCTCCAAAACAGAGAAACCCTGTCTCGTAAAACCAAAAAAAAAAAAAATGTACCTCTGCCTAAGGCACCTTCTGATTGGTTTAATAAAGAGCTAAATGGCCAATAGCTAGGCAGGAGAGAATGGGGGGACTTCCGGGCAGAGAGAGGGAAACTGGGAGGAGGAATCTAGACATGTGATTTTGCCAGCAGACTTGAAGCAAGTTGGATGTGCCATACTAAGAAGAGGTAACCGAGCCACATGGCTGAACATAGATTAAAAATATATGGATTAAGTTATAAGAGCTAGATGGGAGTAAGGCCAAGCTTTCAAAATTAATGTCTCCAGGTCATTATTTGCAGGTTGGTAGACCAAAGATAGTCTGACAAAGAAAGCTTGCTACCTTCCTTGAGAATTTATAAACATCACCATCTTGGTGATGGTGGCAGGTGTGTGAGTGTCATTTTCTTCATTGTAGCCACTGGTAGGGTGGCCACACTTCTGTAAAAGTTCACTATGCAGATGTCCAGGTTAGGGTTCTGACTAGACTATGAACAACCCTAGGTACAGTTCTGCCTATGATTCTGCAGACAGCCCTAATGAAGCTCACAGGGTTACCAAACAGCAAACAAAACAAAATAACACTCAAAACAACACAAACAAAACAGATATGAAGATAAAAGAGGGATTAAATAGGAAGAGTATTATCCTAAATGAGAGAGGTCATATTGTGTGTGACTATGATCAAAATATATACATGTATAAAAATGTAAGTTAACCAGTTGTTATATATAATTAATATATACTAATAAAACTTCTTAAAGTAAAAAAGATGGCTGTAGACATTATTTAGTGGTAGAGCACTTAAGTTGCCCCAGGTTTCACTCTTCAGTCCCATGGGGAGAAGAGGCACTAGGGGACTCAAGGAGAGACAGGAATTGGAGAGCTATGCCAGCTGCCATCTGACTTCACATGGGAAAGGAAACTAACTATCCCTCTATTGGAGGAATATTCTAGAGAAGGACACCAGAAAGGCACAAGGTGTGGCCATGACCATGAGCTTTGGTGTGTTTCAGGCCTTGATTCTCATCAGGCCTTCAGTACAGGCTAGCCATGTGATCATGGCAAAGTTACTTTATCTTTAAAAATCTTTATCATTAAATCTTTTTTAATATACTGTGTTTCAATCATGTTTCCCCCTCCCTCTACTCATTCCAGATCCTTCCTACATCCCTACCCATCCAATTTTATGTTTCTCTCTCTCTCCCTCTCTTGTCTCAGAAGAAAGGAAGGAAGGGAGGGAGGAAGGAAGGAAGGAAACTCAAAACAATAAAATCACTAAGACCCCCCCAAAAAAAACCAAAACAAAAAAAAACCACACAAAAACTGTGAAGTCTGTTGTGTGTTGGCTGACTACTGGAAATGAGAGGGTTTGATGCAGACACCCCATTTAGGACAGTGACTGCTTCAAGGTCTCTCACTCTCTGAACATTGTCCAGCTGTGGGTCTCTGTGTTAACTTCCATCTACTACAAGAACAAGCTTTTCTGATCAGGGCTGTGTGATGCTCTCTTCCATGGGTATAGCAATATGTCACTAGGAATCTTTTTATTTCTATGTTTCTTTATCAGGAATTAGAATTTAGGTCCATGACCTATCTAGTTTCAGATTCCATCTCATGGAATGGACCTTAAATCCAATCGGAAAGTGGTTGGTAACTTCCATGACATTTGTACTTTTATCTTTTTGAGCCTCAATTTCTTACTGTCCAAATGAGGATAAATTTCTTAGAATTTGTAAAGACTATTAATTGCACAACACAATATAGACAGGGATGAAGTTCCCTTCCTCTCTCTTGAACTTCTAGGAATGTCCTAGAACTATAGAATTGACTATATTTAATGTCTAGCTCTGTCCCTGCCAACCCATGGTTAACTTATCTATGTTTAAAATCCTAAGTTTCTCTGGTAAATGCAAGTGGACTTGGGCATATCAGTTCACTGTCATGGCTTTTGGAAAGCTATACTCAGTGGCTCCTAGTGCAAAAACTTGTTAGACTGATAGACAGAGAGTTGAGGGGAGGCCCAGCATCCTTCTTTCCCTGCCCAGGGTGCTCAGATCTGGGTTCCCTCCATCACTCCCTTTTCCTTTGGTGATGGTGAGTGTGGGGATGGGTGAAGAGACGGGTGACCTTAGTAGAGAAGAGACAGACAGGCTGGCTGGCCTCACAGAACTGACTGTTCAGGAAGGCACCTAGTTTAACTGGTTTGGGAAGGGACACTGTAGTAACAAGATGTCTAAGGGCTAGGGCTCTAAATAGATTACTAGACACTGCCCACTCTGGATGTCCATATTCTACGAGATTTCCATTGACGAGGTTGGGTTGGTCTGTGGAGGTTTGTCAGTAGTGTTCAGGGTAGCTGCACCATGTAGTTGAGGATGAGGATGGCGATTCTGAAGCAGGTGACACAGGCCTACCTGTTCCTCTGAACGGAGCGCCTTTGTGCTCCTTCCTGAGGAAGGAATGTGCTGGAAACTTAATCCCCTAAGGCAACAGTATTGAGAAGCTGAATCTTGAAACTATTCTTATTATATTTGTGTGTGTGTGTGATGCCACACAGTCTTGTTTCCATCCTGACCTATGTAAACCACAGCAGCCTGAGTGATTTTTTTTTTTTTTTTGGTTTTTCGAGACAGGGTTTCTCTGTATTGTCTTGGAGGCTGTCCTGGAACTCACTCTGTAGACCAGGCTGGCCTCGAACTCACAGAGATCCGCCTGCCTCTGCCTCCCGAGTGCTGGATTAAAGGCGTGCGCCACCACCGCCCGGCTCTGAGCGAAGTTCTTATACCCCATCCCTTGCTCCTCCTGCTTCATCCTTCCCCGCGTGTTACATTCCAGTCTCTTCACCATGGGCAACAGGCCACGGGGGCTGGCCTTTCCGTTCCCATCCCCCTCATCTGTGCTCTTCTTTCCACGAGGAACTTTGGGTTCCTCACATCGAGCTACTCTTGACCTAGGGCTTCGATTCTTTTTCAAATAAAAATTTAGCACAATGTACAACAGACTTCAAGACAACACTTCATCACATAGATGGCAAAGTAGCCACGGCAGAGAATCCAGATGTTTTAAGTAGGAACAGAATCAAGGGCTGTTGTTGTCACCTCGGGTGTAAGGAACAGCTCGCTTTAAGCCACATTTTTTTGGGTTCACCTGCAACCTGGAGGACCTTCTCTGTGGCTCATGCTTTTAGTTCCTGGAGTGTCTTCGGTTCCAGTTTTACTTTCTGTTTGAAAACCTCATCTGGCCTGCTTCTTGGCCCTTTCGGGAACATCTTGTTACCTTCCTGACCCAGCATGGCACTCGACACCCCTCCTGGAGACTCTGATCCCGAACTTGGCTGTAGCTCAGTGAGTGGGAGCACACTTGCCTAAGCCTCGCCTACATCTTTGGTAGTCCCTCTGTCTAGACCTGGGTATTCCTACCAGCTTGGGCTGTGTATGACCCCGTCTCTTTCTCTGGATCAGAGGTAGCCTTCTCAGAGAAACGTCCTCTCACTCCTCCACACCTTCCCGGGCTTCCCTTGTGTCACTGAAAAGGCTCTCTTTTAAGATAGTAAGTCCCAGACAACAGGGAGCTTTGTCACCGTGCCAGGCACAAAAAGGTTCTCGCTAACCACTGGCTGTGCGAATGAGCCAATGAGCACACAGATAAGGTTCCTGTAGAGGAGGCTGTGTTTTTGTGTCTACAGACACATGTGTACTACGGAAGAGGGCATTGAAGGAGAAGGGAAAAGGACTGTTATTGAACTGTTCCATGGCTTTTAGTACATTTGCTCCTTACAATAACCCACTAAGCACTGTGAAGAAAATTCCAAGGATCCAAGCCATCATAGAACCAGGATCTTAGGGATGGAATCTGACTTTATTGTCCCCATTGTATAGATAAAGAAACTGAGTCTTAGAGAAAGAAATGGCTTGCCTGAAGGTAAGCTATTAACAGGTCTAGAGCAGGCTATAAAGCCAAGTTTTCAGACTGTAGGGTAGTCTTGTTACTCATTACCTCTCTTCATTGTTGGGGAACAAAGAGAAAGCTCTGGCAAATGTGGCCCCAGAAAGCAATGGCCAGTTGGCAATTGGAGCTAATAACATGGGCAGAGGGAGAGGGGACGCTAAAGAAAGACATTTTCTAATGGTCTTACCAGCAGATCAATCTAGAATCAAGAATGTCTCTTCATTTTATTTATAAACTATTGGAATTTGCATTGCTTTTAAAATAAAATATATAAATGAAGATAATATGCTAAGGTAAAATTTCAAAATGCATTAACCGTAAGACTTCCTGAATCATCAAGATGTCCTGAGGACATGAGTAACCTTTTCTGAACATCAAATTGCATAACCCAGAGGGTCTGGCTTCAGTGGAGACCTGTACTAGTTAGAGCCCTTAGGTTTCAAAGAGTCAGTTGGCTAGCTGACAGAGACCTGTATTACCAACAGTTGGGAGGTAGAGACAGGCGAGGCAAGAGTTCAACACCAGCCCTGGCTACACAAGACATGAGATCCCGCCTCAAAAGCAAGCAGGCAGTAGACTCATCAGTTCAGGCTTCCTGTCTTAAACGTTCAAATTATACTAAGCCACATAGTGTGGGACTTACAGAGATGAGTTAGACATCTTTTTTTAACCTATAAAATCCAAGCCATTCACCAGCCGTCTTGCAGGAGACTATTATACATGAGTTTAAATTAGTTCTTAACCAGGGCAAAGCCATTACATAGCATGGAGGACAATCTGGAGGGTTCATACTGTAGAGAGCCACTCACCAAACCTGGCATGGAATTATTAGTATCCACCCCCATCTCTAAATCTTCTAAAATTTCTATTCCCAGAAGAGAGTCTGACTGGCTCATAGGATCTGGGTTTGGCTGGTCTCTAGGATTCTGTAATTAGGAAAAGAAGACAGGTTTTCAAAGAATAGATGCTGACCACATTGAAAGAAATGTGCACACTAATAGCTACAGGTCATTTCTGAAAGTAGGAATGATGTGACCAATTTACATCATGCTACTTCTGCTACTTGGTGCTTGCATAAGTAGCTGCCTTTTGATCCTTATGATATCCAATAGTGTAGGTAAGTTTATTTAGTGTGTGTGTGTGTGTGTGTGTGTGTGTTTGTGTTTGTGTGTGCGTGCAGGCATATGGAGGTCATAGAGCAACCTGAGGGGAGTCCCCTTTTTCCCTCCCGCCATGTAGGTCCTGAGGCTTGAACTCTGGTCCTCAGGGTTTGTGGCAGGTACCTTTTCCTGCTGAGTCACCTCTCTGGCCCATTTTCTATTTTACTATATGATTTTCTTGCCCTTTAGAATAATTGATTTGGCTCTGGTGTTCAAAGAGAAACAAGGCTGGTTGTGGCAGTGGGCACATCAGGAGGCTGGGGCGGGAGACTTACTAGAAGTTTGAGTCCAGCTTGTACTGTATAGTGAGTTCCAGGGCAGCCTGAGCCACAGACATGTGAGACTCTGACTCAAAAGCATGAGCGAGAGGGAGGAAGGGAGGGAGAGAAGTTGGGCAGCTGTAAGAGTTGACAAGCATTGAGGAATGGACAAGGCTGAGCTCAGTAGACAGAAACTAAGGAATAAGGCTCAAGGACTCCAAATGTAGTTTGCAAACTTGATTGAACTGCTGTTAGAAGGGTGAACTCAGGAACGCAGCTCCCTGAACTAGAATATTTTCTGGGTGTTGCCTGCAAATGCTATGTTTGTTATGTTAGAAATGTTACTTGGTTCTGAGGACTCTCACAGTATATTACCCTGCTGTTCCCCAGCAATCCCCCTGTCTCAGTCTTCTGAGTAGTAGAGCTATGAATTCATGCTACCATACGTGACCTGGAATTATTAATTTTAATAGTAAGATATATACGTGTGTGTGTGTGTGTGTGTGCGCGCGCGTGCGCGCGCGCCTCCTGAAACAGACAGCATAGTGGAGAGTATTCTGTAGCTAGCTGGACATCTGTCTGTAAACTGGCCCTCAGGAGTCACTGACCTTTTAGACATTTTTTCCTAGCTGTCCTTTAGTCCAGTTTCTCATCTTATCTCTTTCGGTTGCAATTAAGTATTATCAAGGCATAGCTTTTGAGTGCTTGCAATTTGTACTCATTATATTAGCGTTAGATATCTGCAGGATCTCTTCTGAAGTCTTTAGGACAAGACTAAGGACGGAGAGGTTCAGCGGCTCCAAGCCCTCCATTTATTTTGTTAGTGTGTCTGGGACTTGTGGCTCTTAACTGGGGCTCCAGGGAGATGACATTGTCAACTTTTCCTTTGAGGACAATAATTTCAGGTCACACCCTTCCTCTCACTGTAACTAAGCCTCCATAGCAAACACACCTACGTCTGGTATTTCTGAATTGATAACTGTGTGCTGAAGACATGCCGTTCTCAAAGCCAGGTCCATTTTGCAATTTCTCCTCCTCCTCCACACCTTGGTCCTGCCGACGAGCTCTTCTGAGTCTTGACATGTGATAAGTCATAGGCTCTGGGTGTTCTCTCTAGGATGTCACAACACTGTTGACTTTCCAGTAATAGCAGGAGTTCAAAAGGATGGTGGTCTCTGGACATGGAGATCTGGTGTAGACACAGACATATCACATGATCTCAACTTGTTCCTTCCCATTCCTACAGCAAGGGGGCTCAGGATGCATAACTAAGAAATGGTTTCTAAGTTTTAGTCATTTGAATACCATTCTCATGAGGTTTGCCAAATCTGTGTGCTACCCATCTGTTATTTATTTCATATTTTCATTAAATTAATTACCGTGCTTTGCCACAACAATCTCTACCCCTCCTAGCCTTGCTATAAACAAGAATATCCATGAAGTTACCAATTTATGAAATGAGATCTGTTATAACACTAATTTTTCCAGTGCACATTAAAATAAATACACATTTGTTGGCATTGTGTACTCCCTACAGTCTTCTGTGCCACTGGATCTGTGCATTACATTTCGGGGAAATTAGCCTAAGAAAGCTTGGGCGCTAAGAGGATGGTGAAGGGTGAAGCAGGTCCCACCTCCACCCCCTCAGCCAAGTTTCTACCTTACACACGTTAATCTGGAACAGCACCCTGGAACACTGCTGCTTTGGGTTCCCATGTCCCCTGATGTGGCCAGCGTTCCATAGGGAGGGAGCGCCTGACTTGATCTCCTTCTGCCTTTTAATGCGAGCATCTAGTTTGCTAGAGCTTCCTTCCTCTAGATCCCTAACTGTCAGGAGGTCTGAGAAACACAGTTTAGAGAAATAGAAAGCGGCGCAAAAAGAAGAGAATGGATGCTAGGAGTCAGTCAGATCCAGTACCTTGTCTGTCATTGCAGCTCAGCTTCTGTGAAGGAAAAAAATCAGAGATGGGAAAAGAGAGCATGATGAACCCAGCTCTTTAAATACACTGTGTGTATGTGTGTGTGTGTATGTGTGAGAGAGAGAGAGACAGAGACAGTTTTTTTACATAATCTGAAGTTACGTACTTGCATACAGGTAAAGTCAGTAAGAGTGACCTTGGTAGTACAAAGTGACCTGCCATACCCAAACATTGGGAGAATGTGGCAGAATATTTGTTTAACTATGTAAAGATGTGCTGCATTTGTTTAACTATATAAAAATGTGTTTCATTTGTTTAATTATGTAAAGATGTTGGTTTTACCTTGCTTGTGTAAGGCACATGATTGATCTAATAAAAAGCTGAGTATCCAATAACAAGGGAGGAGGTATAGGCTGGACTTCTGAGCAGGAAGACTAAGTAGAAGGAGGAATTAAGACTTGGGGAAGACATAAAAAGAGATGCCAGCCAGGCATGGAGGAAGCAGGGAAGTAGGGCATACAGAATGAAAGAAAGGTAGAAAACCTCCAGGCAAAACATAGATGAATAGAAACAGGCTAAATTAAGTTAAAAGAGCTAGTGGGACAAGCCTAAGCTAAGGCCGAGCATTTATAATTAATAGTAAGTCTCCATGTCTTTATTTGGGAGCTGGTTGGAGGCCCAAAGAAAATTCCACCTACAGGAGAATGCTGTTGAAGTAATAGCCTTAGTTTTGGCTTTGGTTGTTTGACAGGGTCTCGATATATAACCCAGTCTGACCTTTAGCGCAAGTCCTCATGCCTCAGCCTCTCAAGTGCTGGGATTGTGGTGGGGCACCACCATGCTTGCCCAGTCATGCCTCCTATGACATGTCCAGTGTTGACCTTAGCAGCACGTTCTGCCTTATATACCTTTATTATGGAATGCTATAGCTGGGACCCCCTTTCATTGTCCCTAAACACTTGACACATTGACTCTGTCTGAATACAAGCTTGGTCTCTTGTGTTACTTTTCCAGAGATATTCATTAGGAGGAAAAAATAACAACAAAAACAGTAATCAAAAAGGAGAGTTCCTGGGGGATGATACTCAGGGTTGATCTCTGACCTCCACAAGCACATGCATACACATGCCTGGGTACATGCATCCTTACACGCCACACTTATGAACACATGCGGGTCCTAAATTCCCTTTCAGGGGTAAAAGTAAAGGGAACAAGTTGCACCATCCTACCTTACAGTAGTAAATAAACAGTTCGATTTTTAAAATGCAGACTAGGTTCAGTGATTAAGACCACACACTGCTTTTGCAGAGGACCCGAGTTTGGTTCCAAGTACACATCTGGTGGTTCCCAGCTGCGTGTAACTACAGTTCCAGAGGATCCAGCTACTTCTTCTGGCCTCCAAGGGTACTTGCACTCATGTGCGTACTCGCACATAAATATACATAGTTAAAAAATAGGAATATAAGTCTTCAAAAGTGGAAGAAAACTAAGGAGGAACTGAGTCAAAGCAAATCTCAAACCCTGCAGGGCCAATGCTACACCCTGCAGCTCTGTGTCCAGTGCCTGGGACACATGACTGCCTCTTCCCTCCAGTATCTAAGAAAACCACAGTATCTAAGAGGCCTAGACTGGTGTCGCATCTCTAGTGGAACTATGATATTTATTTCCCACGTCTCCAACACCTCGCGTAGAACCCAGCGTCTAGTTGCTACTCAATAATATATGTTGATGGAGCTGGCAGACACAGAGGGAAATCTGCACACAGCCCTCATCAAACCCTCCAGGGCTGGCCCTTGACGCTGTATTGAGACGGGAGCCTGTGCGGATCCCAGGACACATAGTGACTTCCCTTGGTCTTTTACTTGCTTTTCTCCACCCTGACCCCATATACTATTTCCCTTTCAGCTGGTTAAGTCTTACCGTTCTTGAGCTCAGGTATGAGCTTCCACTCTGTGGAAGGCCAGGGATCAAGATTAGCCTCTCTGAGCCGGACGGTGGTGGTGCATGCCTTTAATCCCAGCACTCGGGAGGCAGAGGCAGGCGGATCTCTGTGAGTTGGAGGCCAGGCTAGACCGACAGCCTCCAAAACAATACAGAGAAACCCTGTCTCATAAAACCAAAAAAAAAAAAAAAAAGAAAAAAGAAAAAAAAGAAAAAGATTATCCTCTTTGGGGTTGACTGGAGAGACATTTGGTGGTTAAGAGCATGAATGGCTCTTCTAAAGGACTTGGATTTGGTATTCAGCACCCGAGTTGGGTGACTCACCAACTGCCTGTAATTCGAGGTCAATGGAATCTGATTTCCTCTCTGACTTCTGTGGGCACCTGCATTCACGTTGTATGCACTCATGTGCTCACATATGCACACACTTAAAATAAATCTAAAAAAAAAAGATTAGCCTCTTTTTGTTTCCTAGTAGAATCCCGTCATCACATTGTCCTCAAGATCATCGTTGTTTTGGTTTGCACATTAAATGTCCCCACAAAGGCTTACAAACTAAAGCATTGGTCCCTAGCAGGTAGAAACGTCTTTGGACATTTTGGAGGCTGTTTCCTGTCCCAGTGAGCTCTGTCTTTCCCTCTGTCCCTTTCTCTCCCTTTCCCTCCTACCCCACTCTACCCTCAAATGCTTCTAAGCTGTCACTATAAGTGATACCAGATTCCACTATGCCTCCCTATTATGGTGGATTGAGACCTATGAAAGGCAAGTCAAAATTACAGCGAATCAAAATGAACCCTTTCTCCCTGAAACTGTGTTCTCCGGTATTTGTCACAACATCAAAAGTTTGACTATGGGCTGGAGAGATGGCTCAGAGGTTAAGAGCACTGGCTGCTCTTCCAGAAGTCATGAGTTCAATTCCCAGTACCCACATGATGGCTCACAGCCATCTGTAATGAGATCTGCTGTCCTCTTCAGGCATGCAGGCCTACATGCTGGCAGAACACTGTATACATAATAAATAAATAAATCTTTTAAAAAAAAGTTTGACGAAGGCAATTGTCGATGCTCTTCTCTACTAGATTGCATATCCTATGATGGTTCTTGATAGAATTTCTTTTTATAAAACTGTTTTTGGATGGGGAGTGGAAGGAGATGTTGAGATTAGAATCTGGGGCATTGAGCATGCTAGGCAAGCCTTCCATCACTGAGTTACAACCCCAGCTCAATCAATTAGTTAACTAACTAATTACTTAGCTAATTAATTTTCACTTTTGAACCATCACCAGTCTCTGTGGAGGGCTGGTTCTCAGTCAAGATCATAAACATCTTAGCTGTTGTTCTTAAACACCTGAGACTCATGCTAAAGCCCAGCTTCCGGTTGCTGGGCCTGGGCAGGGCCTGAGAGTCTACATTCTGCCCACAGCCCACACTCTGAGTGGCCAGGTGACAGGGAAGGTGGTGCTTTCACTGTCACCTCACTGTGCCAAAAGATTTGCACAGAATTCGAGGCGCAAATAATGGCCACAGGACAAAATTTTCCCTTGACATTGCTAAGCCAGCTGCCTCTTTCAAAACCAATAACCTTGGCCTTATTAGCAACTGAACTGACTGTTGCAAATGAATACATGACAACATTTGGCTCATTTGCATTTTAAAACTGTTTCCTTCCTTTGCTCACACTCTAGTGGGAGTGTTAATGAACCGTGAAATGTCTAGAACACTGGCAGTGAGGAGAAAAGCTGAGCTGACCCGTGCCTGGTGATTACCCATCTTCAAAAGGCAAAAGCCATAAATACAAGGCGGTATTTTGGATTACACACACACACACACACTCACTCACACACACTCACACACACACTCACACACACTCACTCACACACACTCACACACACACACACACCATTAGGAGATGAACAAGTGAAATCAGAGTAAATTAATGAGCTAACGGTAACATGTTGGTTCCTTGGTTTTGACAGAAACAGCAGCACGGTGATATGAAACTGCTAACATTAGTAGCATTTCTGTAAATAAAACTTTTCTGTAAATAAAATTCCAAAATAAAAACTTTACTGCTAGACATGCTAGTGATCCCAGTGTTCTGGATGCAGAGGTGGGAGGGTGGTGAATCTAAAGCCAAGCCAAGCTACATAGGGAGACCATCTCAAAACATCAAAATGAACAAAGCAGCTTACTTAAAATCCCAAGAGCTAAACTGTACAAATTTCCTTGCTTTGCACAGTGTCATTTGTAAATATAAAGTAAGTTTCTGTAATTATAAAACAATTGCTATTACCTAAGGAAAAAAGCAGAGATAAGCATTCATGGAAAGAATTCTCTAATTAAGCCCCAGTAGCTTTAGAGGGTTGCTAGTGCCCATAGGACACACGGAAAGATCTCATGCCCTTAGTGCCTACACTCCAGAAGTGCTTGGTCATACCTCATGGTTTCTAAGATGGCCTGGCTACTGTTAGCTGCTGATTCTTATCATCCTTTCTTGAACCTGTCAGAAATTCCTCTCATTCTTGGTCTGCTCTCTGTTGCTATAATTAAACACTACAGACTAATTTGCAAAGAATAAAGGGTTACTCAGGTCACAGTTCTGGAGATGCAAGACAGAGGAGCGAGATTGGGCAAGGGCCTTTATGTTGGTTGGAATTAAGAATGACTCCCATTGGCTCACATGCTTGAATACTTAGTCACCAGGGAGTGGAAGTCTTTGAAAGGATTAGAAGGTTTAGGAGGTGTGGCCTTGTTGGAGGAAGTGCGTCACTCAGGGTGGGCTTTGAGGTTTCACAAGCCCATGCCAGGTCCAGTTTCCCTCTACCCTGCCTGTAGTTCAGGATGTAAAGTTCTCAGATACTGCTCTGGTGCCACCACGCTCCACACCATGATGATAATGGACTAAGCCTCAGAAACTGTAAGCAAGCCTCCAGTTAAATGCTCTTTCTCTTACGAGCTGTTGTGGTCATGATGTCTCTTCATAGAAACAGAGCAATAAGTAAAGCAACCGTCTTGTTGGTGAGGATTCTGCAGTCCTAAGATGGTGCTGGGTGTCACGTAGTGAGATCTCCTCTCCTCTTACATGGAACAAATTTATTTATTTATGTATTGGTCTTTGAAGACAGATAGGCTGACCTGGAACGTTCTGCAAGTACTCTTGCCTCTACCTCAGAGTCCGGAACTATAGATGTGGGCAACCATACTGTTGTCACACAGCTTTAAATGCCTGGTCTTGGTATCACATCTTACTGCAACTATGTTTCTTTTCTTTTAAAAATAATTTATTTTTATTTCATGTGTGTTGGTATTTTGCCTACATGTATGTCTCTGTGAGTTGTAGGAAAACCCCTGGAGTTACAGACAGTCTTGAGCTTCCATGTGGGTACTAGGAATTGAACCCCAGTCCTCTGGAAGAGCAGCCAGAGCTTTTAACCACTGAGCCATCTCTCCAGCACAAGTCTATGTTTCTTTATATAGAAAAGTCCATAAGTTTGAAACTACAGAGATCTTGAATTTAGCCATTATTGTAGGTGTAACACCTGACTACCAACTTGGTACTTCATAGATGCTTAATAATTATCGGTTGGCTGTATTTGAAGTAAACTCCTGCATGAAAACTGTGGAATTCCCAATGATATTTTATTATGGAAATGATATCCATTTGGTGAAACTTTTTCTTATCAATAGGCTTTGTTTAGATCTGGTGAGGCCTCAGAAAACCATGAAGGTTTTACTAAGCCTTTGTTATAGTTTGGATCTGGAATGGTCAGAGTCATGTGTTTGAAGCTCTCCTTAGCCAAAGCTGTTATTGGAAAGTAGTGATAATGCCTGATGTGGAATATAACTTTGAACTCTTGTCCCAGCTCCCAGTTGACCAGCTCTCTGAGCTTCTGGCTGCTGTGAGGTGAGCAGCTTTGTTCTGTGATGTCCCACCAGCATAGGCCAGCCTGTCCTACATGGAGCCAAGCGACTATGGACTGAACCCTCTGAGACCATGAGCCCAAATAGACCTTTCTGTCTTTCAGCGACTGAAAGCTGGCTATCACACCTTCTGGAAACTGCAGCTGTAACTAAGATCACGCATAGTGACTGCATCATAATCAGAGGGCTGTTCCTAGGACCAGCAGTGAGGACTGGACTCTGGGCTGGGCAATGACTTCGTCAGGGATGTCTGCTTCATGTGCCAGGTGTTTAATGTTGTTTTTATATATAATTTATTTTTATTTTATGTGCGTTGGTGTTTTGTCTGCATATATGTCTGTGTGAGGGTGTCAGATCATGGAGCTAGAGACAGTTATTAGCTGTCATGTGGGTGCTGGAAAAGCAGCCAGTGCTCTTAACTGCTGAGCCATCTCTCCAGCCCCATGTTTAGTGCTTTGTCTGGCCTGTCCTTCATTGTGATGGGAAAGGTGAGGATGCTGGGGGTTCACCTGCCTCCTTGGTAGATGTATGACCCCTGTCAGGTGGTTTCTAAAACTTGGAGCTGGGCACTGTGTGAAGGCTTAGAGGGTAAAGGTGCTTGCTGTATAAGGCTGGCAGCCTGACTTTAATCCCTGGAACATGTAAAAGCAGAAGGAGAGAGTCAGCTCCAAAAAGTTGTCCTCTGACCTCTACACACACACACACACACACACACACACACACACACACACACACACACACACGCTAATTATAAAAATGTATTAAAGAGAACTTAAACTTGGAGCTGAAGGAGGAGGAACTTTTAGTTGTGAGAGCAGCACAGAGTTGGAACACGGTGATGGGGTAGCTGTCACCTGTCTTCCGTGTCGTGTGGAGAAAACCAGCAGCAGGATAGAGCCTGGGCCCAGCAAAGATTAGAGCAATAGAGAAAGAGAGAGACCTGGCACTCATGCTGGGTGCTGGATCCAATTATACTTGAGGCCACCTTAGCCACCTGAACTTCCAGTTGTGACAGCTGACAAAGTCCCCCACCTCTCTTTCCCCAGTGGCTGATCTAAATTTCTGCCAGTTGCTATGGAAGTTTTTGACTACTTCTATTGCTGGGGGAAACATATCATTTCCTTTCCACTCCGAATGGGAGCTAGCATCAGCCAGAGAGCCTGCTAGGTGCCTCTGCTTGGATGCAGTGCTGCCACTCAAAACCCAGATCCTTCCTTCCATGACAGGCCGTGTCACTGAAGGTCTCACTACAGACTCTACTTCCTGCTTCTTGCATTCTGGGGGGGATATGTAAGTAGCTTTTACCAAAGGGGTGTCAGCAAAAATGACGTGTGTCCCTGCCCAGATAGGAGGTACTCATCATGCCCTCCTTTTGTTTTTGTTTTTGTTTTTGTTTTGTTTTGTTTTGTGACAGGGTCTCACTCACTACATAGCCCAGGCTTGCCCTGAGCCAGAGGGCTGGGATTATAGGCTGTCCCACCACAGCTGGGTGAATGTGAACCATAAGCCTGGGTGAGGAGGTGATGAGATTACGTTTGCCTGGTGTGCCGTTGAGGATGTCCTGAGGGCTTTGCCTATGCAAGGACTCCATTACTGAGCTACGAGCAGAGCTATTATTTGCTCTCGTTCTGGCTACCTATCGACTGAATAAAAAGAACTCCCAGGCTCTCGGTGACCAGAGTCTGGGTGGAGTCTTTTGTTATACTGTGAATAAGGGTTGTGCTCTCCAAAACTCATGCTGAGAGATCTGGGAGCAGCCATGACAAACGACTGTAATCTTAGCATTTTGGGATATAGAGACAGGAGGATCAGGGGTTCAAAGTCAACCTCAGATGCATAGTGAGATCAGCCTGAGAACTTGCCTCAAAACAAAACAAAATGTTTAAATTAAATAAATAAATAAAAACTAAGAAAAGAATTAGCTGGCAGGGGGGTGCACACCCTTAATTCCAGCACTCTGGAGGCAGAAGCAGATGGATCTCCATGAGTTAGAGGTCAGCCTGGTCTACAGAGTGAGTTTCAGGACAGCCATGACTGTACAGAGAAACCCTATCTCAAACAAACCAAAACAAACAAACAAGCAAAAAAAAAACCCCAAACACAACACAACCCATTTGCCATTTTGACATTTCTGATAGATTGCTACTGTGTTGGAGTTGGAGGCGGGGCTCCTGAGAAGTGATTATGTTGTTAGAGGAATGCATGTATTTTTCATGAGAGGTTGTTAGAAGTCAAGCTAGCTTCCCTGCCTCATTACTTCTGCAAGTGTCTGTATACCTGCTTGCTTTCCTTCCACAAACTGAAGTATGATTGCCCCTTTCCAGAAGTTGCCATCACGCTCTTGGTCTTCCTAAGCCTCCAGGACCATGAGCCATAAACTTCTTTTCTTTGTAGATGACTCAATCTCAGGTGCTCTGCTATAACAATAGGAAATGGACTAGTACAATTCCAGGCTAGGGAAACTGTGCATTCGACTCTGATGTGCTTAAGTAATAGGTTTTCATTATGGGAAGATGTCGAAATGTGTGGGATTTGTTTGGTACAGTAGCCAGCATCGCTCTATTTGCTGCCTTTTTTACTAAGGCCCAGAGCCACCTCAATAGTCGGAGATCTTCTAAGAAAGAGGCACAAACCAAGGGTAAGGTGCATTTTGGGAGGTGCCATGTTATAAGACAAGAAGAGCTGAACTTTGTGGTCAAGTCCAAGAGATGATTTCAAAGACAGAAACGGAGAGAAAGTTGGGACATCAGCAACCAGGTAAAGTCTAAAAGAAACGGGGCCTGGGAAGTACTACCAAGGGCGGATACAAAAGCAAAGGAAGTGAGATGCCTGTGGCTGGATTCCTGCAGCTGCCAGCAGCAAAGGACTGGGGGAGTCTTCTGGTCTAGAGGGGCAGGGGTGGGGTGGACAGGAAGCACAGGTTACTGAGGGAGCAGTGCCAGGCATCCGGACAGTGGGGGATGAGTCGAATCCTCAAACAGGAAATCAGTCATGACGTCAGAACCTGCAAGGTTTTGGAACATGTTGGGATGCAGACCTGGAAACAGGTCAAGACAAGTGGCTCAGAACTAATGGCTGAGGCATTCTGGAAGCTCATTCTCTGTGGCTCATAGGTAACAGGGAAGGAAAACAGCCAGCCAGGTGGGAATGAGGCACCCAATAGTGCAGCCGCTTCCCAGCCCCCACTGACTGCTCCCAGGTGCTCATACCCCAAAGTCCTCAGATCACCCCCCTTTTCAAGAGAAGCAGGAAATTCAGACTTTTTTATGTGCGATCTCCTGCATGTTAAACTCTGGCAATGAACTAAACATTCCAAAAACACCTGGTAGGCCAACTAAAACACATCTGCAGGCTGAACTGACCCACAGCCTGCCAGCTTTGGGACTCAACTTAGGAGAAGTGGGCAGACACAGAAGCATTTTTTAAGGGATGTATATATATGCACACATACATACATACATACATGGGAAAACTGTTCCGTTTCCCCTCATTTGTAAACTGCAGACAGAACAGGAGGATCTTTGTGATGCTGGCTAACAACACAATACCAAATACCCTTGGTCTTCAGAAGGGGTATGGGCCCCAGAAGTTGCCACAGATGTTCCTTGTGGTCCCCTACACTATTGCAGTGTCTGCTAATTGGCCTTCTCTCTTTGATAGAGTGAGCTGACTTTCCTTGATATATCCCTATCATGTATGTCCATTTAGAAACATACTCTCCTTTCTGAAAGGCCATCAACTCTATCTTCACAGCTTGGCTTCCAATAAAAGCAATCACTTGCACAGAGGCAATTTAGAAAAACAGTACCTGAACCCAGCATGACCTCGACAAACTCACTTTTATGATAGGAAATGCTTCCAGGCCAAAAACCTCAAAAGTGATCAAAGGTTTTCAAAGACTGCATCCAACTAGCTCAGTTTATTGACCTTGGCCTATGTCTGGGCCACGGTCATGCCCAGAGGATGTGGCAGAGGCAGAGTCTGATTCACTTAACTGTGGTGTGTTTTAGACGGCTTATTATCTAGAAGAAGATGCATGCATCTGCACCATCCTGTTTGCCTAGGACTGGGATATTTCCTAGGATGTGGAACCTTCAGAGCTCTGTTCATCAGGGTTCTCTAGAGGAACAGAACTGATAGAATGAATATACATTTATATAGGCATGTGCACATGCACGCGAGTACGTACACACACACACACACACACAGGAATTATTTATATGCCAGAACCCTGAAGAAGTAGGCTCTTGCTTGCCAGCGAGAGCAAGGGTAAGCAGGCAAAGAGAGCAAGCTCCTTTCTCCCATGTCCTGTTATGTGCGCTGCCACCAGAATGTGTGGTCCAGATTTAAGGTGTATTTTCCCACCTCAAAAGGTCAGATTTAGGGTGTGTCTCCTCACTTCAAATGGTTTAATTAAGAAAAATCCCCCAAGGCATACTTGGCTGCTTGGGTTTTAGTTAATTCCAAGTGTAGTCAAATTGACAACCAAGAACAGCCACCACAGGGGCTAAAACTTAGACATCCTTGGGCAAATTAGCATGACTGGTCACCCTCTATCATAGGGTCCTTTTCTTAGTGTTCATCCTATGGAGCTTTGATGTATTTGAACTGTCCCTTGAAAAAAAAGTAACAACTAGGTATGCAGCTCCACGAGATCTCTTGCCTGTCATGTTAAAGGCCCTGGGTTTGGTTCTCAGCACCAGATCATCATCATCAACAATCGCATCACCATCTGGCATAGGGGCACATGCCTATGATTCCAGGAGTTGAGAGGTGGAAGCAGTAGGATCAGGAATTCAAGTCTTGCTTTGGCTATATGAGAATTTTCTAAAACAAACAAAACAAAGCAAGCCCCCAAAACAAATCAAGGTTAAGGCCAGTCTGGACTACATAGTAAGACCTCCTGTCTGAAAAAAAACAAAACAGTGAATCATGGGTGTATCAACAGGTAAGGGTGCTTGCCACCAAGCCTGAGATCTTGAATTTGATTTCCTGGGACCTGTAGGCAGACTTTTCTTTTTGGTCCATCAGTTCCCAAATAGCCACAAAGAGGCTTACTATTAATTATAAATGATGGGTCAATAGCTCAGACTTGCTACTAACTAACTCTTACATTTTAAATCTACCCTCTGCCATGAGGGGGTACCGTCTTTCAACGTAGGACGGTCATTTTGCTTCTTTCTGAGTCTCTCTAAACATCCCTAACTCCGCCCTTCTTCCTAGTGTCCTTAGTCTGTTTTCCCCACCTAACCTTATCCTGTCCAGCTATTGGCCAGTCAGCTTCCTTACTAAACCAATCACAGCGGCAAATCTTCACAGGGATTGTTGTACAGCAGGGACCCACGTGTGGAAGGAGAGAACTGACGTTGGAAAGTTGTTCTCTAGCCCTGTAACATGCCCACCTACCTGACATAAATAAAATAAGTAAATGTAATAAAAATTTTAATTAGCCAATCAGTGTCAAGTCAAACAAAAAGCCCTCCTCTGTGAACTGTATTGGAACTTTCTTAGTTTTCTTCCTGTTTCTAAAATCGTTTCCCTCCCTCCCTCCCTCCCTCCCTCCCTCCCTTCCTTCCTTCCTTCCCTACCTCCCTCCCCCCACCCTCTCTCTCCCTGTGCTACCTAACCCATCCATCCATCTACTATGCTAAGCATATGCTCTACCAATGAGAGACACTTAGTTAGTTTAGTTTTTTTGAGACAGGGTTTCCCTGTGTAACCCTGGCTGTCCTGGAACTCTCTCTGTAGACCAGGCTGGCCTCAAACCTCTGCCTCCTGAGTGCTGGGTTTGAACACACCTGGTTCACTTCTAGACTTTTTTGTTCCCTCTCACCTCACCCAATTACTCTTCAGAGTCCAGCCTTGGGGCTTCTGTTCTGATTTTGCCCATTTCAGTGGATTCGCCTTTACATGGAAGATACCTACAGTTAGTTCTTGAGTTCTTGGCTGAGATCCAACCCTCAAGCTCCCGCAAGCTCAGGAGCATTTGCCCAAGGACGCTCTGATGGTCTCAATCCTGAGTCACTTTCTTGTAGTCAAGCTCCCACTCGATCATTCACCACCCTCTTCCACCATCAACCTTTGGGCTCTCAGCCTTAGAACCCCAGTGTTGTCCCAAATTAGCATCTGCACACTGTCCACAGGGGCCACCTGGCAGCCAGGCATGTGGGAAGACTCGGTGAGCACTTACTGAACCAAATCAGATCTTGACAACAGAGTCATAAGAAAGGGACAGATCAAAGCACCCTACTGTAGGCTTAAGAAAGCCACATAAGGAAGAGGTCTGGGCTGTATCTCAGTTAATAGAGTGTTTGCCTAGAATACACAAATCTCTAGGGATTCTATTGACAATACAGCATGAACCTGACCTGGTGGTACATACTTGTAATTCCAGCACTCAGGATCAGAGACAGGAGGACCACAAGTTCAGCATCATCCTTGTCTACAAGGCAAGTTTGAGGCTAGTTTAGGCTACCTGAGACCCAATATTAAACAAACAAATAAACAACAACAATTAAAAAACTCAAATAACTGCCTGGGATTTGGAGGAAAAATGTTGGGGAAAATCTGGGTCATGTTTTCATTGCTGACCTAGTGAATTTAAATTTCATTGATGTTGTGAAATGTTTAACTATGTAAAGATGTGGTACATTTGTTTATACTGTGGAATATTACTTTAACTAGGCAAAGATGTGTTACATTTGTTTGATTATATAAAGATATGTTGCTGTTTTAATTTGCCTACCTCAGACACCTGATTGGTCTAATAAAAAGCTGAATGGCCAACAGGTAGGCTGTAGAGGGATAGGCAGGGCTGGCAGACTTTGGGGCTTGAACTTTGGGGGAGTGGCAGTTTATGCCTATAATCAGAACTCTTGGAAGGCTGAGGCAGGAGGCTGTCCATGAACTTAAAGCTAGCTGGGACTATATAGTGGGTGTCAGGTCAGCGTAAACTAGAGTAAGACCCTTTCTCAAATATGCATGTATGAGCACACACACACATACACACACACACACACACATGTACACATACAATGATAAATACAGTTGAATTAATAAAGGATGTGTGTGGGTTATCTGAAAACTACTACCCTTCTTTTCCACTATCAGGAACTTGAGTGTTCTTGGGTTTTACCATCTGTGGCAGGTTTGGAGCCAGGCCACCACAGACAGGGATGACTGTATTGTGTTGATACACTGTCAGATGCTCCGGGTCCCTGACCATCACAGAATCAACACACCAAGTCCAGACCCCATTCATTTGCTGGAACCCTGATGGCAGAGTGCTTCTAGTCACCAAACACTCCGAATCAGACCAAAACTAGCAGACAGAATCCAGATTTTTTCTTCCTTCTATCTTCTGACTTTTCTCGTACTCTTCTTTTAAAAGTCTTTAGATTTATTTTTGTGTACTGGGCATGTACCAAGTCCTGTGTGTGGAGGTCAGAGGTCAGCTTTCAGGAGTCAGTTCTCTCCTACCATGTGGTATCTGGGGATCAAACTCAGGATGTCAGGCTGGGTGACAAACCCCTTTACCAGCTGACTCGTCTCACGGGACCATCGCACATTTCTTTTTATTTATTTCGTTTCAATGTTTCAATGTTATTTTTGTTTTGAGATATTCTGGTTATGTGGTGCAGGCTGGTTTCCAACTCTTTCACATTTCCTTTTAGATGTATTTATTTTGTTTTATGTGCATGAGTGTTTTCTTTGCATGTATGTATGTATATCACATGCCTACTTGGCACCCTTGGAGGCCAGAATCTCCGAGAACTGGAGTTACAGACAGTTGGTAGCTGCCATGTGAGTGCTGGGTATTGAACCTGGGTCCTCTACTAGAGCTTTTAACTGCTGAGTCATTTCTCCAGCCCCTTGGCCTCAAACTCCTGCTCCTTCTGCCTCATCCTCCTGAGTACCCATCATGCTTGGCCACAGCACACGTTTTGTGAGAGCCATCAGTTTGGAAACACTAGCTTTGTTTCTTGGGGGACTCTTCTGGCTGTGGGTCCTGCTGTTTTGTTATCCCCAAGCCTGGATTCTCTGGAGCTGTTTTCCTTAGCAAGCACACAGCCCAGAGCACACCCTGGCCTGGGCTCTCCCAGCCTCAGCAGTACTGGCATTCCCCCTGCATAATGCTTTACCAAGTGGCAGCAGAGAAGGGGTGAACTTTGCTTTCTGCTCTCCTATTCATTGTGGAGTATCTACCAGCATCCTAGGTTTCTTCCTATAGATACTAATAGCATGCATACACCCTCTGTGATGGCCACCCAAATGTCACCAGCCATTGCCAGATTGTCTCTGGTTGGTGCTTTTACACAGAAACTGGCCAGAAGCCTGTTCTAATAAAAAGGCATCTCATCCTATAGTCCCCACAGGTGATGCCCCAGCCTGCAGCTGTCCCCAGAGACAGGAGAAAAGGGTTACTTTGGAACTGGTTGCCTCTGACAGTTCACTGAAAGACACAGATGGCACCCAGTCTCTCCTTCAGAGAATCCCTGCACCCAGATGGATGCTGGGATTGGAGACAGGGTTAGAAAGGCTAGGCTGAGTCAACAGAGCTGCTGCAGGCCCTGGGGATTTCCATGGGGGAACTGTGTGAACAGAATTCCCCCTGGGATGATGGTCTAGACAGGGCTCACCCTTCCCTCTGCTTAGCAGGAGCTTCTGCTTCCCCATTAGGAAGAGGAAATGCTCTGCCTGTTTATTTTGGGAATGAGGATGTGTGGTACGTGTGCCCAGGATGGGCACTAGGACATATCTTCCTGCATGGGGCCTGTTGGGAACACGTGGCTTGGCACTCCAAGAATGCAGGTAAGCCGTTAGAGCAAATGATAGAGTGGAGAACAAAAGCACCCAAGAGTTAGTCTAGTGAATAAGAACATCTTAAAAAGAGGGTTAGAAACTGGAGTGGTGTCGGCGGTGGTGGCGCTCGCCTTTAATCCCAGCACTCGGGAGGCAGAGGCAGGAGGATCTCTGTGAGTTCGAGACCTGGTCTACAAGAGCTAGTTCCAGGACAGCCACCAAAGTCACAGAGAAACCTTGTCTTGAAAAACCAAAAAAAGACAAAGAAACTGGAGTAGTGACCCATGCCTGAAAGTGGAAGCAGCACCTGAAGTAAGAGACAGACCTAGGATAGAGACAGACAGACAGACAGACAGACAATATACATGTAAATTAGAGCCAGGTGTGCTGATACTTACCTATAGTCCCAGCCCTCAGGAGGCTAAGGCAGGAGGATTGCTAGGTTTAAGGCCAGCCTGGCCTATTTTGCAAGGCTCTGTCTCAGAAACAAAACAAAACAACAAAGAAACAATGAAAAAAATCCAGGTGTTACTAAAGTGACTTCCATGCCAAATCAACACAAAGAGTTGGGTACTGGATTCATTTTCTGTGTACTATTATATGGCCTATCTTCCTTACATTTTTTACTAAAAACATTTTTTTCTAGATATTTCATGTTGATAATGACATATGCTCTTCATTATTTTTAAAAACTAAAAAGCTTTTATGATGACAAGGACATGTCATATTGTTATTATTATTATTATCTTATTATTACTAACGTGTGTGTGCATGCACTGCCTAAACACATTAGCTTGTTTAGGCTAAAGGACAACTATGGCCGTCAGGCCTCATGTCCCACCTTTGTTTGAGAGAAGGTCTCTGCTGTTTTTGCACTCCATTTGCCAGGCCAGCTGGCCCATGGGCTTCTGGGAGCTCTCTTGTCTCCACCTCCCTTCTCTGCATAGAAGTTTAGGACCACAGGCATCCCCCCCCCCCCAGTTTATAAGTGGATTCAGGGTATTTGAACTCAGGTCTCCATGGTTGTATGGCAATCACCTTGCCCACTAAGCCATCTCCTCAGCTTCCTACCACATTATTCTCATAACATCTCTACCTAAGTAGATGGGACTCAACTTCCATTGCACACTTCCTGTGGCATGCCACAAGCCCAAAAATCTTCCAGGTGTGGGTGAATCAGGTACTCTTTGGCGCTGTCCTTCCCTCTCCTCCTTCCACCTTCTCTTCTGAGACAGGGTCTTACTCTACTCTGTAGGCTGGACCTTATTCTGTAGCGCAGGCTGCCCTGACCTTTTGTGGGGATCCCTCTTCGTGCTGGGATGACAGAAGTCACCTTGCCATGGTATGAATCAGGTTCTCCCTGGGGCCTGTGATGCTCTCAGAGGAGTAAGGAAAGGTCACCTAATGCCCAGGCTGGCTCTAACCAGCGGCTGATGATAGAGGGCTGTATTTCAGAGCGGAGCAGTGAATAGGGACTCACGTTCATTCCCCCTTAGCTGTGACAGACACTGCCTGTCCTTTACATGCCACGTCTGAACTCCACATTTATAGATGAGAACCCTGGGTCTGGAACCAAAGTCTGTGGAATAAAAGTGTGTAAGCCTAGCTGGTTCCACCTGGTGCGTGTGTTGGCCCTGCTGGGCAATGGAAGGCACTTCCTAAGGGACCTCTTCTCGTCACAAAGCCTCTTTCCTCTGCAAGAGGAAGCTTCCTCCTCTCAGGATCCCTCACAACCTCTTTCCTCACAGCCACGACGCTCATGCATCAGCCAGACCTGCATACTTCTTCCAAACCGTCTGTCTTCTGGGTCTGCCATGTCCACTGCTGCCACTTGAGTTCCAGACATCATCATTGCCCTTTGGATGGCCTCCCCACAGCCTTCTGGTTCCTTCCCCACATCACAGCTAGCATGCTCTTTTTAACAGGTTATATGGCGCTCCTGTTTCAAAGCCTCTAATGGCGCTTCAAGAAACCTACATCCAAACCCCAGCTGCCTGCCTTGGCCTGGATGCTGCTCTGCTGCTCTTTCAGTCAGGCTAGCTGTGGGGTCAGAGGTCTCCGTTCCTCACATCTGGAAGGTTCTCCCTCACAGCTGGAATGCTCTCCCACTTCAAACAGCTGGCTCCCCACCACTCTGAGTTCAGCTTAAAGGTCGCTTCTCAGAGGGGCTTTCCCAAACCACCGGTGCCAAGCAGCTGCCTCATCACTTGCTGTCACCTTACCTGTTTTAATGAGTCGCGCGCTTACCACGATGGGCGCTTCTGACATTCCATTTTCATTCATTCACTCACTTCCTGTGTCTTCCCACTAGCGTTTGTCCCCAGTGCCTAGAACAGGGATGCTTGTTCTGTCTTCATTGAATAAACTTTTGAGCGAGTGGATGAATGATATTTTCATCTAATTAACTGATTCAATTAACATTTTTTATCTGTTAAGAGCCAGATGTTAAGCTATGTGGACGGGTAAGATACATCAGCTCTCAGGAAATATTTGACTTGTAATGCCAGAGGCCTGTTCTGAAATAACTTTAAAAGCAGGGTGAAAGGCGTGTGTGGTAGAGATCTTGTTGTACACGCCTGAAGCCCTGGTTTTGAAGTTCAGCACTGAAAAGGCCAGGCACTCACTGGGGAGCAGTTAAGAGTGCATGGCTAGCTTTGGTTATCTGTTGAATCTGATGCCTACTTGAGGTCAGTGCAAGAACGTCTATTAAAAAGAGGAGAAAGGAAGGAAGGGAAGAAATGAAATAAGGCTGGCCAAATGTTGATGACAGCTGGGGCAACATGACAGAAAGGTTATTGGGTTGTTTTTTTGCCGTTTATGTATGTTTAACATGTCCACAGTAAAAGCCGTCCTATTTTATTAAAAATAAATGCCTATGCTGTTGCAGATTGTTGTGAATGGTATCAAGAAAATGGTACGGATGAGAAGCAGACAGGTAGGGAAAAAAGCATGCACAATGGCTCAGCATCACAAAAACAAACAAACAAACAAACAAACAAAAGCGCTTCCTCATTTGAAGGTGCCAGAGAAGACCCGTGCTCTCAGACAGAAAGCACAAGGAACAAAGTGGGGGAAAAAGAGAAAGCTGACCCAATGAGAAGGCCAAACCCACAGGGATATGAAAGTCCTGCTCCAGATCTGGAAGTTTAAATTTAAGAAAGAGGACGCAGACCTTGAGGGTCAGAAAAACTGCAGGAGGCAAAGGCAGCTGGGCTGGGCATTCGTGGTAAGGGTAACAGGGAGAACTATAATCCGGCGGGAGAAAGTCCAGGGTATTGAGGAAGCAGTCAGCACCGCGTGGGAGGAACCCTGGTGCTGGGACGGGTGTAGAGGGCTATAAGCCTAAGTAGGAAGGTCAGAGACAAATGCCAGCCATCATATTCTAGGAGTCTGGACTTTACTCCACAGACAATGCGGAGCCACTGAAGATATTGTGATCACGGGGGAGATATGATCAGAGCTGTGCAGGACAGATTCAGAGTGGACCACAGACAAAGATAACTATGGGAGAGGCAGCCGAGGGACCTCGACACTCAGTGATCCATCAGACTCTGTGTAGTGGTCATTACACCCAACCCTGGACACACACAGGAGACTGCCCCTTCTGAGCTCAGAGAGGACTAAAACGACAGTGACAGTACAATGAAACAAGCCCGCACAAAAGGGGTTCACATGTGTACCCACATACATACAAAAAGGAAGGAAGAGAAGAATGAACAAATGAAAGAAATAGGCTGGAAGGAGCAGTAGTCAGAAAAGGCTTCCAAATGACATGAGAATTCATTGATCTCTCCCTCTTCCTTCCTACCCCCTGTCTTCCTGCAGTCCTGGGGATTGAACCCAACACCTATACGCCAGGCAAGCAATAGGCCACTGAACTGCACTCTGGCCTTTCTCAAGGCAGCTGGAGCTGGGGAGAAGGAAGGCCTCAGAGTTGGGGAGATCTACTTTCAAGCTTTTTTTTCTGATCGCTATGGCAATGGACCCTCTTGCTTACTGAATGAATAACCCCAGGTCTTTGTTTCCTAGGGGGCGGAACATCCTTCTCTCAGTTCCTACTTCAGTGAAATATGTTCTCTGTCTTTTTCACTGTCCTAGCTAATAACTTTAGACCTAGTATAAACAACTCTTTATCTTTGGTTGTGTTTATTAAAATAAAACTATTTGAAGGGTAGGTGCAGTGGCACAATCTTGTAACCCTAATACTTGGGAGAATGGAGCAGGAGTACCATAAACTTGGGGCCAGCTTGGATCACATAGTGAGTTCTAGGCCAGTCTGGGCAAAATTGTCTCAAAAATTATATTATATATATATATGTATATATGTATATATGATAAATTAGATAGATAGATACCAGTTTATCAATTTTTTTTTTGGTTTTTATGAGACAGGGTTTCTCTGTATTGTTTCGGAGGCTATCGGTCCAGCCCGGCCTCGAAACAGTTTATCAATTTTAAGAGGATGAGCCCAGTCTGATCTACATCTGTTTAAGTGCCATAGAGAATGATAGGCCCATTCAGGCAGGTGCAGTATTCCCAGGGAGGCAAATGACTGCATTCATGGTGGTGGGATACAGGTAGATAGGGGTTACAGTCAAGAAACACTAAGGAATTAGAATTATCAGAAGAAGGATCCCAGTTTAGGTTTCCAGATCTGCATAATAGGACAATTGGCTGGGGCACAAAATATAGAGGCATTCATGGCTGTAGAGATTCACAGTTCTGTTTTGTGTATACAAGGTTACAGATGCTAAGGAGCCTTGATAGCTCATGATAGCCTAAGGAGTCTGGACTTTAGTCCACAGACAGTAGGGAGCCACGGAAGAATCTTCTGATCATTGGAGAGGCATAATCATAACTACCTCTTATGAAGAATGGTCTTGGTCAGAAACAAGGCAAGGCAATCTTTACGTAAGAGGCAGTGTGAGCTTGACTTTAATGTTCAACCAATGCATGTTGTGTGCTTGAGTTGGAGGGAACCACCAAATAGAAATGTTCTAGAGGCAGCTGTACATGTAGATCTGTGGGCAGAACAGGGACCTGAGTCAGACAGAGGCAAAGGGAAATTGGTAGGGTATGACTGTAGTCAAGGCTACCCTGACAGAAAAAGAGGGCTGAGCCCCAGCATTTAGGAGATGGGCTGCAGAAGTAGAACACAGAAACAAGCCTTAAAAAGAGGAGTGGGAACCATAGAAGCTATGGGAGGGAACACTGGACAGGACATTTATAGGAAGTGAGGAGCTAGGCTCTAACTTTGCAAACTTGTGCAAGTTTGATATAGGCACATAGGTATGTATGTGTCTTTTCAGTAATTTTTCCTCTTTAGCTTAGAATACAAAGAAAGAAAAAGAAAGGAAAAAAGAGAGAGAAAGGAAGGAAGGGAAGAAAAGAGGAAGAGAAAGAAAGGAAGGAAGTAGGAAGGAAGGAAATAAAGAAAGAAAAAAGAAAAAAATTCACAACAAGCCTGGTGCCGTTGGGTGACCTGGCCCAACCCTTCACCGTTGTCCAAGTGCGTCAGGGGAAGCCACCTGGCAGGAAGGAGCCAGGTGGAGCAGAAAGCCGCCAGTCTTATAGTCAATAACTGGTGATAAGACCAGATGTGTGGCAATATCAAATAACCAAGAACTGGCATCACCCCAGGCAGCACGGTCAACTGTCTTCAGTGTGGAGACAAGGAAGGAGCGGAGGAGTGTCCCAGACACCTGGGAGGGGAAGGGGGAGGAGCTTGAATTTGTGAAGTGGTCCAGGCACTGTGCTAGACTCAGCCTTTCCTTTAAAAGGCAAGAAAGCTGAAGTTCAGGGAGGTCAGATAATACAGCCAAGGTTACAGTGACTGGGGGACCCAGGGTTTGACTGGGGAAGGCCAAAGTCACAGCCTCAGGGAGCCCTTGGCTACCACTTAAGTTTGTCCATGCTGTCCATGGACTTCAGATGGACACTGACACAAACCCCCTGAGGCCACAGCTGGTTGTGAGTGGTGGCACACTGTCAAACCAATGGCCCAGTTATGTATTCTTCATAAGTGGTTACTGTAGGTGGGAGCTAGTTTCTAAACCAGACTTCCGGTTTTATTCACACCTGTCTCATTCTCTTCTAGGTTTTTGGCCAGCCTTTTTGCCACTCCCAGCATGGGGTGAGGTGACCTGGCAGCTTACTTACAATGAGGAGCCTGTGGGATCTATTGACCCAATTCCTGACAGGCTGCCAGGAACTCTGGGCATGAGCACTTTTTGCCAGCTTCTGAGATCCTAAGGACCCCATCTGAGCCTATGTGTAGGCCAAGCAATGGTAAAACCTAAAGGCTATGGGTGGCTCTGTTACCCTAGCTTAGCGTCATAGGCCTTACTTGCATTGTTCCCCATCATCCTCAAATAACCCGGGAATTGGGTGGAATGACTACGCTCACCGTGCACTCACTGAGCTCAGAGAAAAGCAGAGATAGCCAGAAAATACCAGGTGGGTTTGGATTGGAAACCAGACAGTAACTGCCAGGTCTCTCATTTCCTCTCTGTCTCTGTCCCCAAGGCTCTTGGCATAGATCCCCTGATCCCTAAGAAGTCCCCCGTGCCCTACTCTCTTTCTTTCTCTCTGATAAGGACTCCTGTAGCCCAGGCTGGTTTTAAATTCTCTATGTAACTGAGAATGACCTTGGATTACTCTTGATCCTTCTGCCTCTACATCCAGCACGCTGAGCTTACAGACATGTATCACTATGCCGAATGTGACACAAGCAACGGGATGCTGAACTCGGGACCTTGTACATGCTAGGCAAGCACTCTACTAACTGAGCTATATCCTTAGTCCCTCCTCCTCTTTCCTAAGCTAAAGAAAAGACTGACCACAAGTGCAAAATGGTAGCAAAGGCAATGTGAGCCTTGGGCATTCCTGGAGTCCCATTCAGAACCTTTGACTCCACAAACCTTTTTATACAGAGAGGAATAAAAAGCCCTGTCTCTGCTCCAACTATTTTATACGATCAAAGGAGCCAATAAAGAAGGCATAGGCGTGTGTGTGTGTGTGTGTGTGTGTGTGTGTGTGTGTGCATGAACAAATGTTTTTGCATACACAGGAGTAGCTGGTAAATAGACCTCTAGTTCCCTATGTCTGGTGTCACACATAGCTACAGTGACCACATTACCCAATCAGAAGTGAGGACACATCTATTACCCAGTGCAATAATGAAACTGATGCCACCCACATGAGATGAAGAGGCTGCTCCCTAACAATGGGACAGATACACTCTGAGAGCAGGCTCAATTTCTCTGATGTTTTGTCAAGCGTTCAGGCCTGGAAAATGTAAGCCCAGACTTCAGTCACCCACAACTGATTAAGGATTAGTGTTAGCACACTTGGTTTTAAATCTGTTCTGATGGATGATCTGGTACTCCTGCAGCATGAAGTGAAAGAAAGTTAGCACCCAGGTCAATCATGGTGATTCAGGCTCATAATCCCCATACTGAGGTAGGAGGATTGAAGGCTCAAGGACAGGGCAGTCTGTGCTACATACTAACACTCCTGAAGGGTGGGGAGAGACCTGAAATAACATCTTGTTTTAGGGGCTACTGTGGAGTGTATTACATAATAATTGAACTAGATAAGGATGCAATTTGGTGACCTAACAAACTTGAGGCCCTGGGTTTAATTCTAGGTACTGTCCTGCCCCCCCCAAGTAAAAAATTAATTCTGAAAATGCTTAGTGGGTAGAGATAAAAGAAACTGTGAATTTAAGTGGCATCAATTCAACATCATTCCTCCCTTCCCATTAGTTTCCAGACACTTAGTGTTGGGACAGAGATAAGGGAGGGGAGACGGTGACGGTCATGGGTTACAAGTGTGCAGGTGATACAATATAGGGAGGGTTAAGGGACTGGTAAGCTCAAGATGTGGGGTCCAGAGGATGATTAACTGGGGGTAGACTGGCTTTATTTTTCTATTACTGTAGAACAAAGCAGTCTAGTTTAGGCCCACTAGAGAGGACAATAATGCTCTTAGTTTCTATGTGCCAGGAGTCCAGCCTGAGCTTAACAGGATTCTCTGCCCAGGGTCTCACTAAATACCTGTGGACTGCATTCATCCCTGGAGTTTTGGGCTCTCTTCCGGCTCATATGATGGTTGGGAGAATTCAGTTTCTTCCTTATAAATCATTGAGTCCATGGATTTTATTTATTCATTCATTTATTTAGTTGGTTTTTTCCAGAGTCAGTCTTCATACAGTCTAGGCTGGTCTGGATGACACTGAACATCCAATTCTGCAGCCTCCAGATCCCAACCTTAGGATTGCAGGCATGCACCAAAACTCCTGGATTCTATGGGGGGTTTTGTTTGTTTGTTTTGTTTTTCCTGTTGTTTATATTATAGAAACAGGATCTCACCCTGTGACTCAGGCTGGCTTCAATTCAATGATTCTCCTGGCTCAACCTCCCTACTGCAGCGGTATCCGTGTGCACTGCCTTGCATGATTGGGTCTTGATTTGTCAGGTGTCAGTAGGAACCACACTTAGCACCTAGAGTTGCCTCTGAGTCCTTGTTCTGTGGCTCCTCTACAGGCCTCTGTCACAGCTTGGTGGCTGACTTCCTCAAGGCCACCAGGAAATTCATTCTGACTTTAGGAAGAGACCCAGGACCTCGCCATATTAGCTGAGACCCAGATATTCTCCCCCCTGGATTAACCCCAAGTCACCTGATTAGGGACCTTAATTATATCAGCAAAGCTCCCGTGCCATAATCCAGAGCGTGAGGTGCTGTTACACTACCCTCAAGGGGGAGAGATCTGTAAAATATGAAGAGCTAAGAGGGAAGTGAGGAGGCAGTGTGTCTGTGAGGGGCCCCAGAGAAGCTATAAGGTTTGGACAAGAACGCAAAGGGAGGGTACCAAAAGTGAGGGTTTTTTGCTAATCAGATCTCTCTCATCTCACCTCCTCTTTCTCTCTTCTCCCTCCCTCTCTTCCTCTCACTTTCCTTCCCCACCTCTGATCTCTCTTTTGATATTAATCAGGTCATTTTTACTGCTAAATTACTAATTAAAAATGGGAAATCCCAGCCAGATGGTGGTGGGGCACGCCATTAATCCCAATGCTCAATAGGTAGAGGCAGGTGGATCTCTGTGAGTTTGAAGCCAGTCTGGTCTACAGAGCGAGTTCCAGGGCTACACAGAGAAACCCTCTCAAAAAATAGTATATATTTATGTTGATTGATCATATGCGTATTGTTTTGATTTTGAAAGCTGATATTAAACAGTGCTTGGAATCCACAGACATATAGCCAGAATTCATTGCGGTTATGGGCATAGATCAATAAATCATGTGCAATAGTTAAATATATTTAAAAGAGGCCCAAAGACCGGCAGTTCCCCCAAATACATGTGTAATAGTAGACTTCCAGAGACTTTAGTATGCGATGCTGGCACGTGCTTCCCCTGTACTAAGTCTGGGCTTCAAACCCCAGCAGCTAAGACAGAGCCCAACAACAACAAATGAGTAACCTCCAACTCATCCTGTCTAGTCTATACTGTTTTTCTGGTCTCTAGGGTCAGCCATGCTCCCTCCCTGGAGGTGATACCTTGTCCTCAGTGATGGAAGTAACAAGCCTCATATTTATTCTTTAGCATATAGGTTCTGTGCTGCCTTCTTTCGAGCAGAACAGAAATCATGTCACTGCTGGAGCTGGACAGCATTTCTGCAGAGCTCACCTGGGAGCAGTGTTTATGGTTTCCAGACAAGGTCAAAGCTGCAAAGCCGAAATGACAGCTGGGCTACCTTCCCCAGCCCGTCTCCCCTCGTCTTGTTGGCACAGTCTTTCAACCTCCAGATTGTGTGTGTTTGGTTCAGCCGAATACAAAACAAACCACAGCCACACTTCGCCTTTGCTTGTCTGCTTTACAGAATGAAGCTTCAAAGGGGCCAGCCTTTACCCTACCTGGCTCAGAGAGAAGCAGTGTGTAGATCAGTGACAAGGAACTGCAAAGTGAACTTGGGAGCTGGCATGGGAGCTGACTTCCTTCCAACAAGCCTAAAACATCTTTGCACAATCCCACATAGCCAAGCTCCTTGCCACCAGCTCCTAGGTCAGTCCTTTGACACACTGTCCTTAGAGCAGGCCTCCACATGGTATGCATTTACACTAGTGAAAACCACACACACACACACACACACACACACACACACACACACGCACACACGCACACACACGACCTCTGTCTGGTGACAGATTGGAGTCTGAAAGCTCTGGCAGCCTGCGTGGCTGATGGCAGAGTGTTGAGTCTGTTCTGTCTCCCTGGAGTCCCTCTGCACACGCAGGTGCACGTCAGCGCCTGCTCTAATTTTATCCCTGGCTGATGGAGGAGACTAACTGAGCAGCAGGAAAGAGGCTATTTTGGGTCTCTCTGCTGCTCTGGGTTATATAAAGCCTATCGCCGTGACCTGCATTGCTTTGAGGCTGAGCCTCACTCTCTTGCGCATTCTGTCACAATATGTCATCAGTTCACACACACACACACATGCAGTACTCTTGGGGAATGAGAAGAGAGGTGTGTGCTGAGGAGTGTGTACGTGTGTATGTTCCTGCCAGCTTGCATATACCTCAGGTGAAGGCATTGTAAGTGAAGGAAACTCATTCTGGAAGGAAATGGAAAGATCTTTCTGATGGAGAAACGTGAGGGTCCGTGCTTTGAGCTTTAGGACAGTGTTTGTGAGCCGATGTTGAGGAACTGCTGTTGGCATGGTGATAAGAATAATTTCTATTTTGGTAACTCTTTTCATTTTAAAAGGAACCTAAGGGGCTCGTGAATTATACACAAATGGTTCTGCGTTGGAATGGCAGGAGTTTTTATATGACATTAGCAGCAGCTGCTACGAGAGCAAACGTGATCATCCTGTTTAGAGATGGGCCGTGACAGAAGACGGCACAGCCCACACTCATGGGGATAATCTCACCTGGAAAGTATTTCCTTACAGGTAAAAACACCCCTTACTCTGCAAGGACTGTGATTGTTTTGCTAAAGAGCCCCACTGGCTTGATTTACCATATTCCATATATGATTTGTCTTCAGACTTTCTCTAAGGTTGGATCTTTTATTTTTAGACATATATACATTTTGATAGATGAACATATCACGGACTCTTATGAGAACACCCTTGAAAGTGCTAGGTTTCTCCACATGTGTGTCATTCACACAGAATAGGAGTGACAGGGCTCAAGGAGTTTCTGCCCCGGGCATCTGCCCTGCTTCTCATTTCTAGCAGGGTGAGGAGACATCCCGTTCTCAGTGAGCCACATGCTTCCCGTATATAATCCCCATGGGTACGTTCTGGGTGACATGATGGAACCCACAAGGTATTGCCCGGGGGAATGCAGACTTGGCAGGTCTGAACCTTGGCTGTGGGAACTGCCAGAATGGGAGGCCCAGGGCCAAGGCTCCCACAGTTGATTTGGTTCCCGGCACTTGCAGCAGCTGTGGCCATGGAGTTCCCATAACTCGTTACTTGATGGCTGCACTGTTTCTCAGCTGCCCTTTGAAAGGAGTTGATCCTGCTCCCACTGGCCAAAGTGCTTCTGAGGGATTTTGGAAAGAGAAGCCTGAAGCTTTCCATGAAGAAAGCCAGGGGAATCTGGCAATTAACTACAGAGGGCCGAAAGGGGTGGGCCTCCTCAGAGAATTCTAGTGAAGGGAGCCACTAAGAGAAGAAGGAAAGGGAAATGAACCAAAATCAAAGACAAAGTTTGCAGGGGCCGGATGGGGAAATGAAGCCAGGAATGGGGAAGGTACAGATGAATCACTGTGTGGCTTATTAATAATGGAATTGGATGGAATTTTGACATTTGTGCCCTCCTTTCCCCCTTCTTCCAGGCTGGGAGGTAGCAGCTCACCTTCCTGCCTCCTTGGTAGTCTACTTGATGCCTTTGGGTCTACCCCGCCCATTTGTCCGCCTCAGTCTCTCTGTTTCTGTCTCTGTGTGTGTGTCTCTGTTCTCTCTCCCCCTCCCTCCCTCCCTCCTGCCAGCCGGCCTGCCCGCCCGCCCTGCCTCCCTCTCTCCCTCCCTCCCTCCCTCCCTCCCTCCCTCCCTCCCTCCCTCCCTCCCTTCCTCCCTCCTTCTCTCCTTCCTGCCCGCCCACCCTCTTGGTGTCTCTCTCTCTCACTATATAGCCCAGACTGGCCTCAAACTTATTATCCTCCTGCCTCATCTTCTTTATTTTTATTTTTATTTTTTGGTTTTTCGAGACAGGGTTTCTCTGTATTGTTTTGGAGCGTGTCCTGGAACTCGCTTGGTAGGCCAGGATGGCCTCGAACTCACAGAGATGCACCCGCCCTACCTCCTGAGTGCTAGGATTAACCCTTGCACGCATCATGCCTGGCTGTGACTTCATTTGCATAACCACCTTCCCAGCTCTTCCGGGTGGACCTACCCCTTTCTCTCGTGACATCTACAGCCCAACAGCCGAGTGCTGCCAGACTCTTGTCTTCTATGTGTTTTTATGTGCTGTCCCATCTCCCCAGACTGTCCTTCCTGTTGCTGTTGCTATTGGTGCTAGTTGTGTTTGTGCAGTATGTAGCCCAGGCTGGCCTCAAGCTTGTCATTCTCTGACTCAGTCTCCCACATTAGCACTAAGGTGTGAGTTATCATTTCCCCCCCTGGAAAAATTCCTCATTTTTTTCCCTCCAGATATTGACCCAAACAAGTTGTTTTGACTCCTCCTGCAGGAGAGGAGGTGTCTCCCCTGGCATATTTGCCTACCTTTGCCTGAGCTGCTTAACTGCCCTGGAGTCCACCTAGACCATGGGCGTCTAGAAGACAAGGACCATGTCCAGTGGCCCAGCGCTCAGGCTGCCCTGCAAGTATCTGCTGAATGAATGACTGCATTGGGGCAAAGCCACCTTTCAGCACTAAAACTTCCTCCATGCCACAGGGTTAGAGGGGGAGATTGTGTGCAATGTCAGTATGGTGGGAGAGGGAAGGCCAAGTCCTGGGGAGTCTAAGAATACACGAAGTGATCCTGAGTTATCTGCCTCCAAAACCTAAACAGAGGGACAAAACTGTTGCGGTCCATTGCTGCACCACACGGGTGAGATGCTGAGTAAGATGTCACTAGTCAGTATCTGCCTTCTGTACCCCATTCCAACCCATTTATGGAAGTAGAGCACATAAGTTGCACATGGACCTCAGTGTCCTCTCCAGAGAATGCCAGGCCCCCCACCATGCCATAGTCCAGTCCCACCAAGAATCCGCCAAACTAGCTGTGACTCCATCACGACCATCATAACTTACAGCCAGTGGATCTGTGATCTTAGGGATCCGGGGAGCTGAAGCAGGAGGATTGCAAACTTAAGGCCTACCTGAGTGACTTAGCAAGACTGTCTCAAAATAAAAAGTAAAGGTGTGGGGGGGTGGCAGGGTGTAGGGATGAAACTCAGTGGCAGAACCTGCCTAGCATGAGTGAGGTTCTGGGTTTAAGCCCCATTACGTGGTGGGGTGTGTGTGTGAGAACGTCATCTCTCCACTCACTGACTGCCGTCTCTGCCCAGGTCACACCTTAGTGAGGCTGACCTTGGGCACTGAGCACAGGAGAAAGTGTGGAGCATCCAATGTTTGACTCAGTTGCACCAAACCAGGGATCAGGGAGCTGACATGTACTTCTGAAAAAACCTGAGATGAGACCGGAGGGAGCCCCAGCTACAAATCAGGTTAAGTGGTCTACTTAATTTAGGCCGATTAATTTAACCTCTGATACAGTCCTGGCATTACTTTTGTGATGGCATATTATCAATGTGTGTGTGTGTGTGTGTGTGTGTGTGTGTGTATGCACATAAATATTACCCTAAGTCCTTTGCTCTTGCACTCTGAGGGACTCCTCGATAATAGAATCATCGCCACAGCAACCCAGGAGTAAACTGACCGTGAGAAGGGTGGGCATATAATTGGCATTTGGGGGAAATTTTTAAAAATTTAAACAGTTCCTTTTTAGGCTTATGAATCTTGACAGTCATCTTGCTTTGACAGAGAAGGAAAGAGAACAGCCTGTGTGATGGAGAACCTTCAGGAGAGAAGACGGAAGAGGGCTTATCCTAGTCAGTGACGATGCTACAACAGCTGCTTGGCTGGGATAGCTCTGTTTGAACGACACGATGCAGGCCACTTAGGGAAAAGAGAGAGGATGCCGCAGGCAGATGACGAGGACCACAAGGCAGAGAGAGGACTTGGGACACACAGCAGGAGGGGATTAAAGGATTATGTGTATTGGGCCCTGTTACCAGCATCCAGAAAGGCATGCACTTTAACTGCCAAGAAACTAATAATGAATTGGAACACCATCCAGGGGTGAGAGCAAGTTAATTTTTAAAATTTTATTTATTTATTTATTTTTGGTTTTTTGGGACAGGGTTTCTCTGTGGCTTTGGAGGGAGAGCAAGTTAAAACAATAAATCCTGTGGTAAACCTCTATGCTATTTCTTTTGTTGTTGTTGTTATTTTGAGACAGGGTTTCTCTGTATTGTTTTGGAGCCTATCCTGGAACTCGCTCTGTAGACCAGGCTGGCCTCAAGCTTACAGAGATCCGCCTGCCTCTGCCTCCTGAGTGCTGGGATTAAAGGTGTGTGCCACCACCGCCTGGCTCCTCTATGCTATTTCAAAACCAGTGGTACGTTGGCTTTGTAGGACACAGTGGGTGAAAGCCAGTACAGAATCTTGTGTTATCATTTAATGGTTTCTTTAAACTAATTTATGTGCTAATTTTGGTTTGGGGTGGGGGACAGGATTTCAAATCGCTGGCTTTGAACTTGCTATGCATCCAACACTGTCTTCGAATTCCTATGGGTTCTGGAATTGAGGTATGTACCCCCACAATGGGCAATCTGATCTTTAATTTTTTTTTTAAAGACAGGGTCTTACTATGTAGGCTCAACTGGCCCAGAATTTTCTATGTAGACGAGGCTGGCTCAAACTCACAAAATCTGTTTGCCTCTTCTTCTAGAGTGTGTAAACTACCACACCTTGCTATCTGATCCTTTCCAGGACAGCCAAGGCTACACAGAGAGACCCTGTCCCAGAAGTGGGGCTGGGGATCAACTAACTTGGCTGTTACTGTAAGGATACTTGCTGACCTGCTGGCTATTCTTTTGAACGTTCTGCACCCACAGTTTCAGACAAACCTTACTTCTTTCCTACGTAACCCTTTGCTAGGTAAGTATACCCATTTCACTGGTGGGCAAATAAAGACACTGTGAGGTTAAATAACATGCCTAAGGCCACGGAGTTAGTGAATGGCAAAGCCAAGATTTGAAGGAAGGCAGTCTGGCTTCAGATCCCAAATTGGTAACCACCACGCTATACTGCCTTTGTAGTAGCCAATAAGTCTTGAAAAACAAAACCAGAAAACTAGCTGTTGGCATGCAAGGGGTGGGTTCTCCCCCAGTGTGGCAGAATGAGAGCAGCTGTGTGGAAATCCTGTATGGACGTCACCGACAGCCGACATCACCGAGAATGAACGCCTATGAATCCAGGTCAGTTGTGTCATAGCCGAGACTTCACAGCATCTCCACACAGCACTCAGGGTGAGTCTCACTTCTAGAGGTCACACCCTGAAGCATTCAACAAGCACTCCCTCGATGCGCTCGCTCAGCCAATGTTCCTTGAGCACTTCGTCTGAGCCAGGCAAGCCACCCTAGGCTCTGGAAATAAAAATTGGCCTGATGCATAGTTCCTCCCCTATGTACCAGGAGAGATGACAGACAGACAGACACCCTCAACCAATGACCAATGGACTTAAGGCTCAGCAGTCCCCTAAGGCTGATGTCACCCTTTGTCTATGTATCCTTTGAGGATTACTTTCACTTTCTGGAAGTCTTGGGGTGGCTTGGTCACCAGATGAATGGACTGTCATCCCTTCAAGTCACCTGTGTCCTCAAATGTTTTTCAGACAAGAGCTTCATGTTTGTTTGCTTTTTCTCCCAGTTGGTGGGGTGGAGGTACTGAGACCAGATTGGTAACCCAGACCAACCTCGGACTTGCTACATAGCTAAGGTTAGCCTGGAACGTCTGGTCTTGCCACTTCCGCCTTATGCGTATCCAACTACAGGCATGTACCACTTCACCCAGCAAGAGCTTGACTGTCTTATCTAGATAGTGGTATGGAGTGATATCAAAGATGATGGTCAGATGAGAGATAACTGTGAAGAGAATGTGTGACATCAGTCCACAGCAGCTCAGTTAAATATATATAAACATGCATTTACGGCTAGACATCTAACCGTTCGCTGTAACTCAGTGACTCGGAACCTGGGCTCTGAAGTCAGGCTATTCTAATTCTATTAGCATTGTAACTTGACTCTTGCTATGTCATGCATTCTTTCTGTGTAGATCGCAAATACTCAGTGCAGGCCATAGCAAAGCCTAAGTGAGAATAATACAGGCAGGCGCTCAGGATGGCATCGGAACACGACAAACCCTCTGCAAATGTAAACGGTAAGTTTTTATTTTTGTAGAAGTGGTAAGTTTTATAACAATATTATTTGTAGCCATAGTTACTTTATTACCTTTAGAGAGTGGCTTGAAGGGGACAGATGGGGAGACTTTACCTTATTTGTATGATTTGATTTTTTATTATTGCAATTAAAACAGGAATGAATTTTATAATTAGAAAAGGAAGAAAAAAAACAAACACGTCTTTGTGCTCTTCGGAGGCCTTGGTTGAAATTAAATAGGTCATCTGGGAGGCACATAAGTGTATCCTGTCCATCTGTTTCCACCTAGGATTGTTTCACGGGGTGACTTCAGGTAGGAGACCTGAGGGGGGTCAGCCTAGTTTCTCTAAGAAGGACCTCATGGAATTGTACAGTCCAGGGTGGACTGAATCGCACAAGGCTGCATCAAGGGGATCTAGGGATTCACGTTGACTGATGCAGAGACTAAGGGGGAGAATGGGTGATTCCCTGGAGGAGAATGGGAGTCTAGTCACAGATGAAGCATGAATGTGTTGGGTGGCAAAACAAAGGGTCCAATACAGCCAGACATAATGGCAAATACCCTTAATCCTGGCAACCAGGGGGATGGAGAGTTCAAGGCCAGCCTGGGCTACATAAGAAGACTTCTATCAACATAATCAAGTAAATCTCTGGAGAGATGGCTCAGTGGTTACGAGCACTTGTTCTTACAGAGGAGCAGGGTTCAACCTCAACACCTACACACGGAGGCTCACAGTGATCTGTAACTCTACTTCCAGGGGGTTCAAAGCCCTCTTCTGACATCTGTGGACACCAAGCACACATGTGGTGTGTATTCATATGTGTGTGTATATGCACATAGGTTAAACACTCATACACATAAACTAAAATAAAAGAATCTAAAAGAAATAAATAACCAAACAAGGGCCAGCAATTTGGCTTAGCAAGTAAAGATGCCTATCTGAATTTAATCCCCAAGACCCACGTGGTAGAAAGAGAGTACCAACCACACACACACACACACACACACACACACACACACACACACTGAATAAATACATATAATTTGAAGCAACAACCAAGGAAATGACACGGTTTTCCTTATGCTCAGGCTGGGAAGACATGCACACAGATGTCTTTAGGGTATCAGAAAGTAACCAAGGAAAGGCTAAGTCAAAGTGAAGGATGGAGTATACAGACTCGGGGTGTCAAGGGCCTCTACCTATGTTCTGTGGGAGCAGCAGCTTTGGGTCTGCCTTCCACTTACACAAGATAAAAGCCATAAATCTCAAACACCCATGAGTTCAGGCAGATAACACAAAGGAATACAGTAGATTCCTGCACCGGCCCGTATTGCATGACCAATAGGCAGCTGTTTTTACCTTACAATGTCATTGAATCCAGACTCCAAGTGTTTGCATGCATGTGCATGCAATCTCTCTGTTTTTAAACGCCAAATGGTTTTAAAACACACTACATGAGCCAAAGCAAGCACACATATCAATGGGTCAGGATCGGCTGTGTATCCTCTTCCCTCCAGTAGGTGACATCTGAAAGAATTGTATTGACACAGAGCAAGTGAAAAGCCCTTCTCCTTTTATAGAGCGCTAAGTCTGTGCTCAGTCAACAATTGCCCAGTGATAGCCCTCCTGCCCAAAGTTCAATCCTTTCATCTCCACTATCTAATTCAAATCTGAAAAACACTGAGTGGGCCATGAAAGGCAAGGAACATTACGGTGAGAACTGTACTTTCATTTCCTGGCGGGGGTGCGGTTAAATTCACAACTTCGGTGTGACTCTAACCGTTGGAGGGTTTTACATTCAATTTCCTGTTTCCTTTTCTTAATAAAGAAAGGAAAAGCAGGCCCCCGCAGCAACTGTACTTAGAGTTCCATAGGAAGACACCACGGGGGTTCCGAGTTGGCCACAAGCAAATACAAAACAAAACCTGAAACCCAGCAAATAGCAATCCATGGAAGACCCAGGGGCCCCAGGGTTGCCCGTCACTGCTTTCATCAGCCCAGGCAGCAATTTTCCACCCTACCCCCATTAGACTTGTGGCCGTCTCTCTGTTTCTGAGTTGCTGGACACATTTGCCACAAAGGTTTAGAATGTACCAATGGGGACAACAATAGTTGCAGTATCTGCCCTGTTTCAGGGACTGTCTACCATTCTAGCACAACTCCTCCAAACTGCACTTCTGCTTTTATACATGAGAGAACAAGAGGCATGCAGATACTTTGATAATTTGTCCAACCGTCCCAGGTAGCTTTCCTCGTCAGTTTGACACAGTTTACAGTCATCTGACTAGAGAGCAATTGTCTAGATAAGATTGGCTTGTTGGGGGAATTATCGTGACTGTTAATTGATGCAAGAGGGTCAGTGTGAGCAACACCATTCTCCTGTTTGTGCTCCTGGGCTTTGTAACGAAGTTGAGTATGGTTCAACCAGTAAGCAACATTTTCTTTGGCTCTTGTCCTCCAGGTTCCTGCCCTGAGTCCCTCAGTGATGGACTGGAAGTGTGAGATGAATCAGCCTGTTCTTAGACAAGCTGCTTTTTGTCAGGGTTTGATCATAGCAACAGAGAGGAATTGGAGCACAGACACTCTCAAACAACGGAGGTGGTATTTCACTGTTTTCTTTCACCAGGGAATTTGTGTTGGTGGTCATCTATTTGTTGGGGAGGCATTTCAAAAAGAAGGTCGTTAAGAGTCTGGATAGTGCAGGAGAGACGGCTCAGCATCCTTGCTGCAGTAGCCAGGGCTACTCAGAGAATTCTTGTCTCAGAAAAAAAGAATTTTTTTAAAAAGTATGAGAGAGAGAGAGCATGCGCGCATGCATGCGTGCTGCGAGAGAGAGAGAGAGAGAGAGAGAGAGAGAGAGAGAAAGAGAGAGAGAGAGAAAGAGAGAGAGAGAGAGCGAGAGAGAGAGAGATCACAGAGATGGCTTATCGGTTAAGAGCACTGGCTGTTCTTCCAGAGGACCGGGGTTCATTTCCCAGCGCCGACATGGCAGTTTATAACTGCCTGTAACTCCACCTCCAGGACATCCGACACCCTCATACAGACATACATTCAGGCAAAACACCAACGCACATAAGATTTTTTTAAAAAGACAAAAAAATGAGATTTTAGCCTGATGGTGGTGGTACCCACCTTTAATCCCAGTACTCAGGAGGCAGAGGCAGGAGAATCTCTGAGCTCAAGGTCAGCCTGGTCTACATAGATCCAGGACAGCCAGGACAACAAAGAGAAACACTGTCTTGAAAAACAAAACAAAACAAAAGTTACAAGTGAGAACCCTGTGCTCAGAATGAATCCCACTTGCTGAAAAGAAACGGTATAGAGTCCATGTGTGGCACATTTGTCTGGAGTTTCCCTTCAGCTATCCAGGTTCTTCTTAAACATTTATTTGCTTTATATGCACGTGTGTGCCCCTGAGTATTCACAGGTACACTGCATTCATGCAGTGCTCTCGGAGACCAAAAGAGGGGATCTGCTCCCCTGGAGCTGGTTGTGAGCTGCTCTGTATGAGTTCTGAGAACACAAGTGCAGCAAGGATGCTGAGCCACCTCTCCTGTCCTATCCAGACTCTTAACGAACAACTACTGTGTACATAATTCTAGGGGGGACACAGAGAGGGATAAGCAGCTGCTGTTGACTCCTAGAGCTTGTTGTTTAGTTGGGAAGGCAGTCTATGCACTAAAGCATTTGAACGCAGTACAAGATGATGCCTAAGGACCAAGGTCAGTGGGCCAGACAAAATTCAGAGTGGGTTTTAGCAGGTGTGGTGGCATGTGACTGTAGTCCAGCACTTTGGAGGTGGTGGAAGCAAGAGGATCAGAAATTCAAGGCCATCCTTAGCTGCACTGTAAATTTGAGGTCAGCCTGGGGGCACTTGAGACCTTGTCTCAAAAAATCTTTTGGCTGATGGTGGTATCACATGCCTTTAATCCTAGCGCTTGGGAGGCAGAAGCAGGCAGATCTCTGTGAGTTCGGGGCCAGCCTGGTCTACAGAGCTAGTTCCAGGACAGCCAGGGCTACACAAAGAAATCCTGTCTTGAAAAATTAAAATTAAAATAAAAAAACACAATTTTTTTTCAGAGGGATGATAGACTGTCTATTCTAGGCTGCAATGGTTGGAGCAGCAAAACACTGAGATTTTGTGTGTGTGTGTGTGTGTGTGTGTGTGTGCATGTGTGTGTGCACATGTGTGTGTGTGTAAGGGATGGTCAGGGTACAGATCATATCTGAGGGAGGCATCCAGCAGAAAGGGTACAAATCACAGCACAAAGAGAATGTAAAATGAAGAAAGTATATGCAGTACAGCATAATTTGGCAAAGAAGCCCTCTGTTGCAGCAGCCACGTGAGAAGCCAGGCTCTGCATCTTCCTACCTATGTGACCCTAGGTCACTTATTTCACTTGTACTAAGCCTTGGTTTCCCAACCTGTGAAGTGGGCAGAATCAACAAATGATATAAGGCGGTGTGTCTCCTCCTTGGTAGCTACTGTTATTATTATGGTCTGTTTACGGGGGTATCCCTTCTGCTAGCTGTTCCACCAGAACAGTGGAGAGATGTATGTGACCACAGTGAAACCATAACGTAAGAGCCCAGAGGACTGGAAACTACAGCCGTGAACTAAAAGCAACATGTGTCGGTCCCAGAATTGGATAACACAAGCAAACCACAAATATGCTTAGGTCTTTGAAGCTCTCTGACAGGGCGGGGCCCACTGTGAATTACTTCATGCGATGGAGTCAAACCACATTTTTTTTCTTTTTCTCATCAGACTTCACAGGAAATCTATTCCTCTGTTCAGATTTGAGATAAATCAGCCTTTCACCTTGACTCTCCTTTGTGGCAGGAACTCATCCATGAAGCTGATCGCTTTTCTATCCTAGGCTGGGTCATCATCAACTCATATTTAGCAGGCGTGTGCATCTGAACTCCCCTCATGTTACAAGCAATGGAGGTTAAATCTATGAAGATGTGCTCAGCCATCCGACTGAGAGAACAATCTAAGAAAAGGAGGTGAGGATGGCTAGGGTGAAGCCAGCCAAGGCGTGTGGAGTTTCTGAAGGTTGTTTATTTTGTGCCTGTAATCCCCTACCATGCTGTTGCCCAATAATTATTTTAGGTTTCGTGACTTTCAACCTAACCTCTGTGCCCAACAGAGAGAATCTATCCCAAGGTGTTGACATGATTTCTCAGTAGCTGTTACAAAAGCACCTTTGACTGCTTCTCCACATTGACATGTTCAAATTATCAAGAGAACTGGCCTTGAGGAATTCCCAAGACCCCACCACCACCACACACACAAACACCTAATGGAATGAGTCCACTGTCCAACTCTAAGGACTAACTCAAGAGATGAAGGCTGGACGTGGAATAGTGGCTATAAACACTAGCCCAGTAGGCAAAAACTCATCTTAGCATAATCTAGAAAGAACTAAAGATGGTACAACCCACCACCATGTACTGATGCCTGACCTCTGTGGAGTGCTTGGTTCCCCACCTCACTATACACCTATCAACCCTAAAAAGACGGTATTATAGTGCAATGGTGAGTGTTATCAACATCACAGAATCTAGAATCACACTGAAGCAGGAAGCTGTGGAAGATTATAGATTATATTGATTGTGGTAATTAATATAGGAAGACTCATTATAATTGTGGATGAGCCCAATCCCTGGGGTCCTTTTTGTTCTGTTGGGTCAGCCAAGCTGCAGTTCATTCTGAGACTTGTAGCAGATGGAGCCATCTCTCTAACCCAGGAACTTCTAGAGAGGCCATTGGGAGTTTGAGTTCTTATCAGATGACATTCTTGAGGCATGGGTCCCAAGGCTCCCCAGGCAACTGGACTTTGAAGCCTTGACCCTAACAAAATCCTGAACAAAAGAGGGAAAGCCAATTGAATACGCGAATTCATTGCCCTCTGCTTCTTGATTGCAACTGAGATGCAATCAGCCACCACCTTAAGTTCCTGAAGCTGAGTCAGGAGAGTCAGACCCATCATAAAGGACTCCAACCTTGAGCCATAAGCCAAAATAAACCATTCCTTCCTTAAGTTACTTTTGTGAGATTTATTTTGTCATAGTAACATGAAAGAGATTAGGATTTACAGATCTTCTAATTTTATAAAAGAGGCAACTAGGCATATAGAGATGAAAATTTGGAAAATCATTGAAAAAAATGTAAATCTGGCTTAGGGCTAGTGGCAAATAGGACAAAGGTATATATGTTCTATCGCAAGGAACAGATGGAGAGGAAGGTTCTATGGTCAGAGATAGACAGGAGGCAGAGGCAGGAGAATCTCTGTGAGTTCAAAGCTAGTCTGGTCCACATATCAAGTTCTAGCCCAGACAGAGATATATGGTATGACTTGATCATGATGGGGGGTGGAGTGAGAGGAAGGAGTGGGAGATAAAGAAGAAAGATGTCTCCAAGCCATTGGCTTTAGTCTTGAAAGGGACTGTCCAAGTCGTAGAATAGAATCCAAGCCCACATGGGCGAGGGCATGTGCAGACAAATGCCTAGAGATAAGACAGTCAGCTTATACCAGCTCTCTGCCCCCATGCTTTTTCCTTCTGTTGGGTCAGTCAAAATGCAGTCCATTCTGAGATTTGTGGTGGACAGTGGAATTACCAGAGCTTTCTCTCTAACCCAGGAACTTTTAGAGGGGCCATTGGGAGTTTGAGTGCCTATCAGATGACATTCTGGAGGCACGGGTCCCAAGACTCCCCAGGCAACTGAACCTTAAGGCCTTGAATCCATAAGTCAGTATGGAAATGTTGGCAGGTTCTCCCCTGGTCCCACTTTGTCTTCCCTGACTCTGAAGGAAGTTGAGCACATTCCAGGAAGCCAGAGTGAGTTTGGACCTCAGCCTTGCTTGTGTTGACTTTGAAGGTTACATTCTGTCTCCATTTCTTCATCAGCAAAAGGGATTATAATCAAACGTACCTCATAGATTATTTAAGAATTAAGTTGAATTAGTTATTAAGAATCTACATCAGCCACCTTAAGGACTCCAAGGGCTCAATTAACACAGGTGACATAATTACCTACCTCTTGTCTCTGAGGAGATTCTAACTGTCTCAAGCCCACAACACATATTATCATATCCGGGTAGGGAGTGGCCTCGGGAACAAAGCCTGTAGCCCTGCCAGACCGCTCCTGGAAAGGAAATGGTTTCATCACCTAGCTGTCTAAGTCAGGGACACTTTCTTCAGGGAAGGGCCTTCTGCAATCTGGCCAACTCAACATGCTGGGTTACACCAGGCACCACTGACCTGACTCTGCCAGTCTCTAGCGTGTCAAGGAGTCCCTGAGAGTTACACACACACCTGTTGGGCAGAATGCTCATCCATGACAGGCCTGGGTGTCATGGTGTTGGCTTTGTTCCTGTCTGACACAGGTCTGGAGCTCGTGTAATCTGGGGCCCTTCTGAAGGTCCTTTCGTCCTATCTGGTGACCATGGCTGTCATCTTCAGCTGGGAAATCCTTGAACCCCAGAAAGGCTACTCCAGAGCTCACAACAAGAAGGTTATTTCTACAATTGACCAAGGAGCTTGAGAAATGAATTATGGGTATGGCAGAGTGGGGGAAATAATGTCTGTGTCTGTGTAGCTATCCTAGCAGACATGGCCCGGCAAGGACACCAACAGTTAAAAGCCTTTTGTCCAAGGCTCTGTGGTCCCATTGAGACTGTGTAAGGTCTGGCAATTTCCTTGACTTCTCTGTCTCCATTCCTTGTCTGTACAAGGTGACAATGACAACAGTATTCAAATACCTCTTTAGGTTGTTTTGGGATGTCAATTAATTTTTATAAAAATGTTAGACTCCTGCCTAGTTAGTTGGATATAGTGGTGTATATCTGGAAGATGCACTTGGGAAACAGACGTACAAAGGATCAAGACTTCAGTGTCTTTGGCTACACAGTGAGTTTGAGGCCAAGAACACTGGCTGCTCTTCCAGAGGACCCAGGTTCAATTCCCAACACCCACATGACAGCTCACAACTGTCTGTAACTCCAGTTCTAGGGAATCTGACACCTTCACTCAGACATATACACAGGTAAAACACCAGTGTACATAAAAGAAAAATAAATTACTTTTTAGGGGCTGGAGAGATGGCTCAGTGGTTAAGTGAGTTTGAGGCCACCTGGGCTAGAAACCTTGTCTCTAAAATCCAAAGTACATACACAAACAGATAGCAACAGTAACAAACAGAAGAACAGTGCCTGGAATATGATAGTATAAGTATGGGCTGATGTTTCCCCATAAGCCAGAGATTTCTATTCTGGACAGAGCCTCCAATAAATAAGTCTGATTGACCTTGAAGGTTGCTCTCTTTGAATGTGATTACATTGTCTGAAAAGAATATATGCTGGAGCTGGAGAGCTGGCTCAGCAGTTAAGAGCACTGACTGCTCTTCCAGAGGACCTGAGTTCAATTCCCAGCTCCCACATGGAAGTTTACAACTGTCTATAACTCTGTTCCAGGGGATCTGACACCCTCACACAAACATACATAAAGGCAAAAAATGCTAATGCCCATAAAACTTTAAAAAAATCTTAAAAAGACTATATGCTAAGCCCACATTTCACTCTCGGAGAAAACAGTCTCCCAAAATAGAGCAAATTTGTCTGATGTTAGATTTTTTGTTTTATTTCTATTTTGGTTTTTGTGACAGTGTCTTAGGTAGCCCAGCCCTGAACTTGTGGTGATCCTCCTGTATCAGTCTCTTTCCCATTGCTATGATTACAAGCATGTCACTTTGTAGACTTTTTGTTATTATTTTAGAAGTGAGAGCTAAGATTCTGCTAGGTAATAATATAGGACAATAAATTGGCCACCCATTCCCTGATCCCGGATCTCAGAGCGTCATGAATCTAGTAGGCTTGCCCTTTGACCTGAATCTGGGTGATGTTAGTAATACAGGAATAGGTGAAATGCCAGCCACGCCTAGCTAGCCTAGAAAAAGGAAATACTTCCCACACCTTGCTTTGCACAGGAGGGCCCCCAGGAAAGGCATCCCCAGCACTAGGGCCTGGACCTGCTTCAATGCCTGGGTGTGGTTGCAGAAACCACCCAATACAAACTGCAGTGAACCTGCTGCCCTCTCCCTCCCCCCACCGCTGCCAAGTCAAACAGAACACTGGGAACACAAATAGAATCATCACAAAAAACCGGCTGTTGGAGCCAGACACCGGACAACCCACTCCCTGGCATTGCCACCCCCATCGCAGGTCCAGACGTGAGAAGAGCTCTGGGGGTTGAGGAAGGTGTGGCCCTTGGGCATTCCTGCCCAGCAAGAAACCCTGCAGCTTGTCTGTACTTATTGCTACCTACATGCCTTACTCAAGGAGCTGCTTGCCAAGGCAGGGAGGGAGAAGGGTCTCCCATCCCTCCAAGCCCTGGCCGGACAGCTAGGAAATGCCCTTCCCATCAGACCCACTTGACAAATGCATCCTGTCAGAAGGGAACTCTTCAAATGCTTTTAAATCCTAAAGGCATCTGAGGGGTGGGAAAGCTTTCGTGATGGACGTGCTTCTCTGCAGGGTCGGGCGTGGGGAGGAGAGGGAGGGGCCAGTTCTAAATGACAGCTTCAGATAAATGAGAGTGGAGTGCTCCAGGTAGCCCTGAACTCAGGTAGTGCCCTCCCTAGCCCAAAGCAGGTCAGACTCCTCAAACCGCCCAAACCTTCCTGCTGTGTGCTCTGGGGCATGTCTCCCTTTGCCTTCTCGGATCCTGAGCCAAGGAGGAAATGTAGGTTAGTCGCTAAGAGGCAAAGATGGCTCTTCCTGCTCACTTCCCGATGTCAGCACGTTTTCCAGATAGTCTAGCAAATCTCACAAATGATCTTCAACACCCCAACCTTCCCAAACCATCCCACCCATCCCCCACCCCCTAGCCTACCCCCCCACCCCCAGGCACTCACAGCCATTTCAGTTTAGTTAGTTTGGGGAAGTGATTAGAGCTTCCTCGTGGAAAGGCACTCACACAGAATGATCCAGGAGGAAGTTCTCAAGGCCTTCCACTGCATGGTGCGAATGGAGGGCGGGCAAAGAGTCTGAAAAGGAACATCTGGCTGGGGAGCCCAGTTCATTGTAGACAATGCACCCTTGACATGTTGTCAATGTGAACAAAGGGTCTAGTTCTCAGGGATGTCAGACGGATAAAATGAGACAGTAGGAGAGTATACTGTCCCATCTCATGAAAAATGCTAGGTATATTATCCTTCCTTTGTCCTCCCTCACTTTCTGTCAGTGATTTTCTAGGTCCTTGATTGGCATGAAGAACTGAGAGAAGTTCTTCAGCAAAAGGTCTCATTCTAACTTGGGTTGACAATAGGGATTGCCTCTCCATTTCTTCATAAGTGGTAAGATGGGCTACTCCGTTGCCTGCAGGAGAATCTCAGCAGCCTCTCCCACATGAGACAAAAACACAAACACTCCATTTCCAGGCCCAGAATCGATTCACTCTAATCCACCTACAAGGCAGGCCTTTCCACAGACCTCTGCGTTTCTGTCTTGCCTCTGCCTTATGTTCTAGGTGGGGCATTGGCAAGAAGGCGGCACATGATGTTCAAGGGGGTCTAGTCTGATCGCTGGCTGCCTGGAGAAAGTTCTGCATCTTGGCAGAACGGGCAGTTGCTGCCTTTCCTAGGGTCCTATAGTAAACAGTACGTGGCTGCGTCCTAACTATTATCTGAGGGTTTTAAGTGCAAAGATAGGTTTGCTCCACTCGCCATATTCCTTCTCTGTTTGGAACTGGGCAGGAGTCTATTAAAGCAGAGATTTTTTAAGTTGTTGGAGAAGGGTAGTTAGGACAGGGGTTCAGAGGGTGCTGATGATGAGTAGAGACCTGAAGAGTGGCCCTAAGAGTAGGAAGGGAACTGAGGGAGGGCTGTTTAGAGAAGGGAGCCAAGGAAGTGAGTAATAGGTGGGTCAGAGGATGGAGCAAGGGAGTGTTGTAAGGGAATGGATGCCCTTTGCAGACAGGTGGTAAAGTGTCTAATGGACACTCAATGGGGGTTATTGTGGAATAACTGGAAACCCTGAGGGGCTGATTGGTCAGAGGTGGAAAATGGGGTAGGATATTTGTTGGAGAGGGAATGGAAGGATAGAAGGCCAATTCCAAATGCCATTCGTTTTCCTGAACGCCTTCTAGATGTTTCTGCCTCTAAAGCAGGCCCTAATGCGCTTACCTGATGGCTCATATTTTTGCTCTTGTTTTGAATTTGAGTCTTGCTAGATTTCCAGGGCTCCTTTAAGCTGGAAATGCTCCTGCTACAGTTGTGTGCTGGGATTACAGCAATGCACCCTATGCCCTACAGTGATTGCTCACCACCGTAAGGCACAACTTAAATCAGGATTGTGATTATTTGGAGTCCCAAGCTGTTCAGCCATGCCTCACATTCTGTGTAGGGTGGTTGCCTCAAGATGGTCGATTCAACCATTGTTCTGTTTCTTTGTTACCACAGCGTCTCTCCGTTTCCAGAGTTGGGCCAAGGGAAAGAAAGAGAGCAAGAGGCAGCACACAAAAACTCCTCATGTTTGGCTGCCTTGTCTAAAGAATGGAGACAGAGTTAAAATTCAGCTATTGGCCCAAGTGTTTCAGGACTTTTTCTTGTTTGCAAACCACAATCCTCAGAAGCTGAGTTTTCCTCCCCTTTGAGTGGGGTCATTTAGGCAACCCTTCAAGTCTTCACCGAAGTCCTGTGGAATGAACGCCTCAAGTTCTACTTTCTCTGTGAAAGACAAAATTTAAACTTTTCCTCTCCGGATTTTCTTTGACTCTGGGATTGACTCCAACAGTGGGAGTTCTCTAAGCTGGGTTTAATTCCAGTCTCCTGAGCAAGGTAGTTTGGTTAGAGGCTGTTCTGTGGTCTACTGTCTGAGGAGAAGTGGTTAGGGAGGTCACCCAGACAAAATTATGGCCCACTAAGGGTGGAGGGAGTGGTCTAGGTTTGGCCTCAGTCTGGAGTCCCAGGCTCACAGTCAGATCTTGGCTCAGGACCTGAGGCTGAGGCATGCTGGGACAGCCTAGGGGGTGTCTTGGCTTTCCCAGGGCTGGGGAACCCTTGCTGGCCCGGGGGCGGTAGACACTGTTCCAGAATCTGTTCTGGCTCCACTGCCGCCTCAGCACTTTCTAATTACAGCTCCAAACAACAACAGCAGCCTCTGAAGTCATGACAACAGGCCCGGCCCACCAGGCCTCCCGCCCAGCTTGCAACACGTGACGGCGACGCTTCCTCGGCCCGGGCGCAGAGGGAGGGCGGAGAGGCGGGGAGGAGGGAGGGATGACGTTTGCTCTGTCGTCTCCATGGATATAATGCATAGACGTCAACGCCGCCAGTGTTTGGTGTGTAATGTTCTTTGGTCTCCATGGGAACGTCAGGCGGCCCAACACAGGACCCCGGCAACAGGCTTCTGATTGGTCCCAGACTTGCAGGGGTGGAGCTTCGGCTCCCGCCGACTCGGCCATGTTGCTGTTTTGGTTGTTGTCTCCCGGCTGTTTATTTCTGTAACAGATCTTGGAGGCTGCGGTCTGGATCTGTCGCCAAGGATGAGATCCAGGAGAAAACGTGCTCAACGTGCAGCTTTGCTCCTACTGATTACAGCCCTACAGACAACATTGCTCCACAGTCACCAAGTCGCCTGTGGCAGTCTAGCTCCTCATGCCCAGCGTCTGCTACAGCTCAGTATTTTAGTGTCAGAACGTCGGCTCCAGCCCGCACGGCTCAGCAATGCCATTAGCTTTTCAGCCAAGTCCCAGAAATGGATTGGTTTCCCAGTTAACGCTTTTCACACTTTCAAAAGCAGTCGGGAGCCTTTCATACCGAATTCCTGGATTCGGTGCTACCCCCTGCAGAATCTGGCTCCATTTCCTCCGTCTGGTCCTAATTCTGTGCAATGACATCATTTATCCACATTCCCACCAAGAGATGCCTAGATTTCTTGTAGCCAGCGTACATCAAAGAATCCCAATTGACCTTGGGTGGGTACTTCTGGTTAAGAACTCCTATTCTTTTCTCTCTGTCATCTTCTGAAACCAGAAGCGACAGAGGGGCGCGGGGTGGGGTGATGTTACCCTTGATTTCTCCAAAAGAACTAAAACCAAACTAAAGAAAGAGGTACACAGAGTCTCTTTTTACATATTAAAATGCCAGTTATCTTTGATAAATAACACTACCATACTGATGGAGTTAACAGTCCAAGGCATAAATGCTATCTACAGAAACTTTTCTTCCTGCCTCCCTCGTTGAACATTGAAGCCAGGGTCCAGGGCCTTGCACATGGCAGGGAAGCACGCTACCAGAGGCACACATCCCCAGCCCCAGAAGCAGTTTTAACCTTACCCTGGACTCCCATCAGTGAAACCAACTTAGCATCTGTCTAGCGATAGCAATCTCTCCTCAGGGCTTTCAGTCAAGTCCCACTAAAAAGAATGCCTTAAAATCTTTAGTTCCAGAGTCAAACAGAATACACCTTCACTAGCTCATGCACATACAAGTCTGAGATGGTTCATAAAACGTTTCGATGACCTGATAACAGGCTTTCAAACCCCAGGGAGACAGACTGACACAAACCTCAAGTGCAAAACAAGAGAATAAAAATGACTGTCCTGGTCTTGGGTTGATAAGAAAAGGGCCAGTGCTTTCTGCTTTAATCTTAGCCTGCTACCTCTTCTCTCTCTTATCTGCTCTGCTGAATGTCTTTGCTAATTTCCGTTGCCCCCCTTCTTGGCCTGCCTCACAGCCTATAATTCCCTTCAGAGATGGGAGTGAAATTAAATGAAATTAGGAGCTTGCTTAATGCAAATAGGACCAAAGGGCACAACTCTTTATCATAATGAACTTCATTCATTAAGTCAGGAACCGCAAGCCTTTAGTATTTACCCAGCAAATGTATTAAAGTGCCCTGCTAGTCTCCCTCCTGTCTTGACAATGCCAGGGGGTATTTGAAAGTCTGATAGAAGATAATTTCTAGACCATCATACATTGCTTTCTAATGCTATTGTTTCTTTCTACATTTCCAGGAATGCAGAGAGTCTTGGCTTCTATGAGACAAAATATCTGGGTTATACCAAAAGAGGAGCAAAGGGATGCTATTTACAGTGCGTGGAGGATGACCTGAAGAGGTTAACAGTGGTGTCTGGGTGTTCCCAGTGCTGGATGAGAAAGAGGAGGAGGGTGTCGGGACACAGTCTCTAAGTGCCTGGACTGAACTGTAGCACAAGAACCAGACTCATGATCCTGTCTGTCCCAGGTCATCCATTACAAATGGTCCATGTTTTAGTTCTCTTTTTGTTACCCAAGCAAGACAAGGGCCATAGTATGTGGCTCAAAGAGTCTTCATGTCAGGAAATCCTAAACTGATTACAGCTTACTGGTATTGCAAGGAACACCACACACACACACACACACACACACACACACACACACAGTATAAATTCTTCCTACCCTATACTTTGGTTGCACCACTTTTTTTAAGTTGTTTTTTTCCTTGTGTTGTGTGTCTGTGGGGATTGCACGGACAAGTGCAGGAGACTGAAGAGGCCGAACTGGAGAGCCCTGCAAGAACAGTATTCACTCTTAACTTCTGAGCCATTTCTCTGGCCCCAGCTGCTTTTTTTTTCCTGATCCAATTCAACAAAAGGATCATGACGACCTTCCATGTTGCTGACTTTTTAAACCACAGGACAATTAATTTCCCCAGTATATTTCCTGGTTTGCAACATGGGCCTTGGACACTCCCTGTGTTTGCTGTGACTGAAGATGGCTCAATGGACAGAGTGATTCTGTGTTGGCTCTGTGTATATACCAACTGCTGGTTCTTAGGACTGGGCACATCTCCCCCCACCCCCCAACACCTCTCTGTCTCAGTGCTGAGTGGAAGAGTCTTTACCACCAGATTTCTAGAGCAAAGGTTTCATCCAAAGCCAGGGTGTGTATGAAGAGTGACCTGCTTGACCTAAAACTCACAAGTATGAACCTCTTTCACATCCCAGACAGGATGAAAGGTAACCCCTCTGTTCATGCTTCTCAATGCTAACCTTTTCGGATAAGTGGGTGTGTTGCCATCAGCCCTACTTGCCCCTGAAACCTGATTTGAGGTCACACTGGCAATTCTTACAGAGACTGCTGAAACCATAAAGCAGAATGATTTTCAAGTTTAGTGATTTTTATAAGAGTTCAAGGCCACGGTCAGGGCATGTGACCCAGTTGGTAGAAAGCTTGGGTAGCATGCATGAAGCCCTAGGCTCCATCCCCAATTCTGCATAAACTGGATGTCATGGTACATATCTATAATCCCAGCATTCAAGAGATATAGGCAGCGTGATCATAATTTCAAGGTCATGCACAGTTACACTGTGAGTTTGAGGTCATCCTGGGATACATGAGACCCTGTCTCAAAAACTGAAAACAATCAGGCCATAACCTAATGTTCAAGGAAAGCTTTTCTAAGTCAAACATATGCAGCTCAGTGAACACTACTGCTTTGTCCTTTCTTTTCTGATCTTTCTCCTGATGGTTCGACCTTGGTATCCATGGGGCTTACAATGAGAAGCAGACAAAAAGAAGTGAAAATTTTAACTCAAGAATTGTGTATAGCCTTGCATGGTGGCATACAACAGCAATCCCAGCACTGGGGAGGCTAAGGCAGTAGGATTGCCATGAATCCCAGGTGAACTCTTGGTCAGAGTGAAACCCTGCCTCAAAGCATAAACAAATAAACAAACAAAAACAAAACCCAAAGTTCTTAGAAGGACATCGTGGCATTTGCCTTTAGTCCCATCACTGGGAAGGTGAGACAATTGGATCTTTGTGCATTTGAGCCCAGCCTGGGCTACACAGTGAGATTCTTATCTCAAAAATAAAACCAATCCATTCTTGGGCTAGCATCTTTGGATCACAAATAAAAGAGAGTCACATAATCCTGCTGGGATGGTTTCTCACTATCAGGATACAGTTTCTTCTGGAATTGGAACGTTGTGGAGAAGCTCCTCAAGCAGGAAGGTTAGCAACTCAAAACAGCTTTAAGAAGTCCCTGAAACTGAGAAGTTTCACTACAGAGTAAGCAAGAAAAGCTGAGAATCCCTCTGAGACTAGGGGAACAGAAGTCTCGAGAAGACTCGAAGATATATGGAGCTGCAAAGAAGACTCCAAGACGAGACCTGGAAGAAGCAGAAGCCAACAGAGCAGCCTGGAAGACATTTAGACCAGAGTTACTTGAAAAGGCCATCTTCCAACCTGTTGAGGTGCCCCAGACTGCACAGTATGCTCCACATTTCCCAACGTATGCAGGGTGTCACATACTGGGGTGAGTTTTAGTGATGCAGCTGCCTTTGAGTCATTCCTGCCCCTTTATTAACTCCTAACCCATACTCCTGTAAGTAAGTCAAATAAAACTCATTGGTTCAACAAATTGGACTTTGGAGGTATCCGTACTTTGATCTGTTGTGGGCTCCCTAGTTGGGGTAAGTAGACTTGTGTTGGATCTCCCCATGAAAAGTTTTATCACAACACAGGAACACAGTATTACGAATAATTCTCTTGGAATTGTTTCCACTTTGGGGACAGACTGATTTGCTTCCATTGGGTCTAGTGCTTGCTTGAACTCTGTCCCACCTCCCTAAACACTAAGGGTCTAACCTGGGGAGGTGGAATTACTGATTGCACTGTTCATGGTCCAGCCAGATCTGATGGAGCTGAATAGCAGGGACTGGCAGAGTTCCCAGAGTCGGGAACAAGCCTGTCTTCTACCTAGTGTCTCAGGCAGAGCACAGATACTAGCAGAGCCAGTTTAACGAGCACCTTGAGAAAGCTCAGCCCATTTTCCCTGCTTCTAGTTTTCTTTCTTGGAAATGGAAGCAGTTTACTTATTCTGTGATTACATATGAAGTCACTGAAACCAGAAAAAATACCCCTCAGCCCCCAACACACACACACACACACACACACACACACACACACACACACACACACACACACGAGGATACATGTAACTCAATGAAGTGTTTGTCTAGCATGTAATTGGCTCTGGGTTCAATCCCAGGTACCCTAAAACAAACAAACAAACTAAACTCTACAAACATCTCTTTGAGGATCTTAATTTTTAATTAATATTAGACCAATTTCTTTGTAAATAAACACGTATAATTATAAACATTGTTGTTATAAAATCTGTTAAGGGTATATAGAAGATGAAGTTATGTAATGTAGGTATAATTAAGGGTCACGAGCCTGAGTTTCTCTTAACAGACTCTTCCTGGCAGATACCTAGGGAAACAACTTCACTTAGGTCATCAGGGCACTTCTTCCACTACACTGGAGAGATGGAGGGAATATTTAGGCCAGTTATCCTCTGTGGGTTTGGCAACTGTAGCATCAGTATTAAAAAAAAGATTAAACTGATACATACCTATGATGCCAGGAGTCAGGAGGCTGAGGCAGGATGATTGAGTTCGAGCTACACTAGATTTCCGTTGATTTTGTCTCACCAGACAAAGTAACTGGACGCATTCAGTAGCCCAAACAACACACTAGCAAAGCCCGTCACTGAACTGAGTAAATACTAAATAATTTCAGGGACTCATCCTGCCATAATTCTAGAGCAAGCCCTCAGTGAGTCCAAGCTATTGATAGCATCTCCAGTGATTCAAAAAGTTCCTAAAGTTTTTATGTATGTGTCTGTGTGTGTGTGCCTTGTGTATATAGGTGTCCAAGGAGGCCAGAAGAGGGTGCTGGATGCCCTGGAGCTGGGGTTACAGGCTGTTGAGCGCCCACCAATATGAGTGTTGGGAACCAAACTTGTTTACTCTGGAAAAGCAGCAAGTGCTCTCAACTGCTGAGCCATCTCTCTGGCCCCTGAAAAAGTATTTCTGAGCAGCTATTATGTGATAGCTAGTGTGTTGGGCTCAAGAGAATCCGTAATGATTGAAACGTAGTGAAGGGCCTGCTTTTCTGGAGTTGGGCAGTAGCCGCCAGACCCTGGCCCCTCCAAGAGTTTGAGGGTACATTAGTAAACAAAACAATGATTAGCCAGGCCTGCTGGTGCAGACCCATAATCTCATCCACTTGGGAGGCTGAGGCAGGAGGACTCCAAATTCATCCGGGCTTCAGAGTGATTCCAAGGCTAACCTGGGCAACTTAGTGAGACCCTGTCTCAAACCAAGGATAGGAATGGATATATCCTTGTGGTCGAGCACTTGCCTAGCCTGTACAAGGTCCTGGGTTTAACCCCTTGAATGGCAAAGCAAACAAGCAAACTACCTAAACTCTGCAAAGATAAGCCAATCACTTCGTAAATAAAT